>NW_027526233.1:56140050-56324876 GCF_048455015.1 Haemaphysalis longicornis
TTTGTCGGAATAATGACTGGGAGCGAAGCTCTGCAGGAGCGAAATTTCGTATTTAGACCCTAGACAATCGAGTACACGTTTCCACGCGAACGGAAAGACTGGAGGTGCACTGTGGTGTAGCCTCGCTTAACATCATAATGATCCTTGTAGAGGTGCTTTAAAATGCAGGGAAGTGAACCATTTTGCGCTCTAGCACGTCCAGCCGCGGCAATATTGTGGTGTGACACCAAAGTCGATAAAGTAGAGCCGTGTTTCCAAGCGTATCTGTTATTATATATAGCTTTAGTAGAACTAGAATTGTATCTGAAATCACACATTGAAATGCAGGAAAGTTTTAACTGCACGCACCCAATGAAAATATGTGTATGTTGATAGCCCTTGGAGGGTAAATTGAGATGCAATACTGATAACTATATTAGCCACGATGGTGTGCAAGAAGAGCGCTTCCGCACTTTGAATCTGCCTTACCGCAAAAAATGCTAAAAGACCGAAGGGGGAACGTCGTGTTGACACTCCTGAGAGAGTCACCGTCGAAACGCGAGCGACGTATGTGTCAACGGACGCAACGGACTACAGCGAACTACTTCGCGCAGGCATTAGTATAGCGGCGTCACCAAACATCCTCTAATTACTCTGCAGCGGAACAAAATTCCGACCAGCATCCTAAATGATTATTTTTGTTTCTGGTGGAATGAGGCTAATGCTCGGTAAGAACAGGTCGAGTGTGCCATTACGTAAACTTGCGAACAAACAAGAAAATTCATTTGGACAAGGACTGCGTGTTAAAGAACGTCCGAGTAAACGGGTAGCTTGTTTAACGTTTGACGTTTTGTCCGCAGTGCCCTCTAACCAAACGATGAGGTTATAAGACTCAGGCGTATACGTGCCGTGTATATACGTTAGTTTTTTTTGCACGCAGACGATACAGTGAAATGCACTGATCGCTTCATGGAGAGGTTGACGTGCGGAAAGCAGAAGCTTTCTGTCTGATTTTTCTCTGTGGTTAGAATGAGGTGACAAGCCTTCATCCCGCCTCATGTCAATCACACAAGTTGAACCCCTCGCATCACGTTCTTCTCTGTGGATAAGCGCGATGAAATTACCGGGAAACAAATGAGCCACAGTGAGACGTTTAACGTGCGCAGGTGCAAGATTTGTGATTGCTTGCTTGCTTGAGTGATTGTTTGATTGTATGGTTTAAGGCGGCGAAGCAACGCAGGCGATACGGAGCGGCGTAGTTGAGGGTTCCGGAATAATTTTCACCACCTGGGCATATATATGTAGGCCAAAATGTTGTACATTCGCACGTTTTCCTTTTCGCCTCCAGGGGCGGAACACATCGTTATATTTATTTACGTTAAGAGCCCGGGCAAAACCCACACGTGTCTGCCTTTAACCACTCATTTTTGCATGCGCGTGTGTGTTCTTCCAGGGCGCCTGACACCTGGCGACGTGGCGACGGCAGGGTTGATTTGCGCCCTGGTGAAACCGCCCGTGGAAGACGTGCCGCAACTATGTGGAAAGGCGCCGCCGAGTCTGCTCTTCCTTTCCCATCCCGATGACAGGTCCGAATTATGCCTGGGACGAACTTCACGTGGCAGACTCACAGCGAGTCCCGCCCGGAGACTGCGCCGCTGAGCCGCCTTCCATTTCCCTGTCGTGGCGGCTCGGCGGACGCAATCGCTTCGCCTCCATTCGCCGGATTCCAGCTACAGCCTGTGATAATGCTGATTGGATGGATTCGAACTGAACGCGGCTGTAGAAACTTTATAGGTGTCATCATTGCTGCACCAATGAGATCACCATCATCGGTACCCATAGTGGTGTGAGCAGCCATAGCTCGAGCTGCTTCGTCTTCCCGAGTCGCCATCTTTGTAAATAGAGCACCACCGCATCACCGGGGCATCTCGGCCCTTGGTCTTCTTATTTAACATTTTGGTGCCGAAACCCGGGAAGAAGGCCCAGTGCGATTCTGATTCATCCGAACTTTGGCCTACGAGAAGGCGGACCCCTCGATGCCGATGACAGACCGTTTGATGATCATATCGACGATGGTGCTACCCATGACCGACCGACGCCATGGGCAGACAAGATGGAGAGGCATCCTCCCCTCCGAAGATTTTCTTCGATGGGTCTAGAAAGCGATTCTGTAAAAGGTGAGGGGAGTGCCGCAGCTCATCCCGCGATGAAAAACAGACTACCTTGGATGCACGAACAAAGTGTTCCTGAATCTAAGATGCGCCTGCACGAACTGAAGATGACAAGAGAAAGGACGCGGTCAATTGCTCATGAACTACGCACAAACGCTGAAGCCACATTAGGGCTGACGGTAATGACGAGCGATGTTTGCGAGCTGTTGGCGAGATTTCTGCGCCAGCTGCGGAAAATTGAAGTTGAACTGAGATGGTTGAATGAGAAAATTGACCCGCTTATTGACATCGACCACTGATGAGAAATTCGCAACCAACGTAGAGTACGATGACGATATTGCTCACGTTATGATCCGCATATACTATCCATCGAAAACCCAAAACTACGACACCACAGGACATTGCAAGATTTTCGAGAAATTGAATTCATCTGGAAGTTTCGGAGAGTTTTTTACGGTTACAGAGCAATGCTACGACACACGTGGTTTCATAACTTCGGCTAAAGAAGCCGTCTTGACAGAAACGTCGCATACGTCAGATTTCCTACCGCAAGCAGAAGGGGAGAATGCAACTGCCTCGCTGGCTTACTCTCGTGTGTCTTACACGAATCCGTCGACACTACCTTGAGCGAGACAGTGGCATTCTTCCGTTCTGCTCGCGGTAGGAAATCTGACGTAAGCGACGTTTCTGTCAAGACAGCTTCTTCATCCAAAGTTATGAAACCACGTGTGTCGTAGCATTGCTCTGTAACCGTAAAAAAACTCTCCTGGTTGGACCATGATTGCGTGATGCATTCCGTGTCTTAAAAGGGCGCTTGACGCAAACTCTTCGTCTGTGTTGAAGTATGCATGCAACAGCAATCCTCTTGGGATTTCTCTCATGGTGGATTCCTCTCATTTCAAAGCAGCTGCAACTAAACCGCGGGGGTATAAACCCGCCAGAAGCAGCAGTGCAGCATCGGCATTTCATCGGAGGCTCTCAGTAAAAAGTGTTATCGCCTTTATGCCAGCCACGTGACGCGCTTGCTACCTTTGTATATCTCGTATATAAATGCAGATTGAAATCTCCGTGGGCTTGACTTCTTCGTCGCTCTTCTCTGTGCCACGTCGAGAGCAGAGTTAGCAGGACAACGTGGCAACAGTGGTGACTACGTTGGGATGCCAAGTTTCAAAAGGGTGTGTGCTTGTTCTTTTAAGAGAGAGGGGGCTTGGAGCGTGTATCGCTCGCAGTTGAGGACCTATGTGCACCCAGTAGCTGCCGGTGCTTTGCAGCCGCTACAGCACTGTCCAACATCCTGCCGTGCATTGTGTACTCGACAACAATGTTTCCAGACGCGTTTTTGGGGGTGCGATGGCTTGCAATGACGTCCTTGTATCTCCCGTGTTGGTGCGTCGGCTGCACATTGAAAATCTGCAGCTCTTATCTCCAGCAGCACTGATGTAGCTGGCAGCGATCGATTAAAAAGTGTGGTGGCGTCAATATGTGCAAGCACAAATTTCGCGACATGTTCCAAGACGCCAGCTTAAGCGAGAAACCCGGCTGCTGGCATTGGCCTTCATTATATAAAAACGGCCCCTTTACGAGGCCTTCCGCTCAGTTTCTAGGATACGCCCGTGTGTTGGACCTACTCTCCAATGTCAGGGAAGCCTTTGCTAAGTTTTTCTTCTTGCCACTCAAAGGTGGTAAATTAAGTATACCCATTAACAGCCTGAAATTGTCTTTAAAGAGGTCGTGTGTTCAAGCACGGTGCCATTTTTGCCTGCGAAGTTACCAGAATAAAACTGACAGTCTTCCCGGAACATGAGCTTGTTTCGGCGGCTAAGATGGTTTCTCAAAATTAAAAAAAAAAAATCCGGAAGGTCAAGGCAAGCAAAGGACAAAACTATATCGTTATGCTGCTATCCCGTATATGAACGCTATTTCGCATAGGGTTAAAAATATAGCTTCTAGGTTTAACGTGGACGTTGTTTTTTCAGCAAAAATAAGTTACATAAGCTTTGTCACGCGATTGACAGGAGTTAAGCAACAGCAGCAGTCTTCCGAACGAAGGTCCGTGGTGCAAAATACCAGTCACAGTGTTTTGAATGCAAAACCGACCTTATGCACTGTATCGCCTTGTGTGATAAAATATATATTGAACAGATGTGGCGGTAGGTAATGAGCGCCTGCGGGAACATCGAAAGATGTTCAAGGGCACACCCACGTCCCACCTTTCGGCACATGGTTCTAAGCATGGACTTTCTTACAATATACATGAGGGCGCAATCAGGCACTAGAGCCTATGCGGCTCACATCAAGGCCGTCTTTGCCGTAATGGACCGCCATTATACATTGCGCCCACCTTAGATTCACCATTGGCTTGGATTGGAACGTTTTATTGACCTGCAAATTTAAGCAAAGTGCCACGAAAACGCGAAGAATAGTGTGCAATTGTGTAAGTGAAAAATAAAAGCAGGCTGTTTTAAAAATTAAGGGAAAAGGAAGTAAAGAGTATTTTTGCCGGAACGGTTGTGCTGGCTATTCCGCAGGCCAAGGTTGTAGTTACGAACAAGGTTAATATTCGGGGGTGAAACTCATGAGAGACTCTGATTTTAATGATTTTAAATTATTGCAAATAGTTGGTTGTTTGAAAAGTTTGGAACATTTTTTGAGCGTGTATATTAAAACGTTGCTTTCGTGGAGAATCGGTGCACCGGCAGCCAACTAGTTTAACAAGAAAAAGAAAACGTGGTGTTAAACAGTCGTGCACGATGAAAAGACAGGACACATACAAGCGCCCGTATTGATCGTATCCCCGTGGTCACACCTTGTCTTCATCGAAGTACGCTTTTTTTCTTCTTTTTGTTGGCTACAAATTTTGTGGTGGCATATTACCCGCTCATTCATGCGTCCTTTGACAGCGGCAAGAGCAACGTAAGTGCGTAACTGCCTGCTGTTTCATCGAACACGGCAACTACAGAACAGGGAGTGTTTCGGATTCGTTGTAGCTCGTAAACGTGTTAATGCATAAGGAAGAATGAAATGGCAAAAACCGCTAAGAATCCTTTTGTCATGCCAAGCCCAAGCAAAAAAGGGGGTCTTCTCATGAACCCCAACAACTACATGGCTTACAAGGCGCAGGTTCCTCTCTAGTATACTTACTAATGGCGTGTTCGGTTGGGTGTTTACGAGCGCTATAAAGTTCTCTGAAAAGCGGCCGCACCTTCGGTTGGTAGAATTCGAGCGCTCGAACTACCGTCGCTTGGTTCTGTCGGAGTGTCAGCTTCTGACTCGGAGCGCTCCGACCGCTCCGACATCGAAGTGAGAGCGTGGCGCCATCCGGCCGGGAAGACGGGTCACGTCACACAAAGCGCTGCGGTGTACCATAACCGGACTGGAGGAGCGGCGAGCGTGCATGCGCGCCCGCCACTCCTCCAGCCCTGCCGTGGGTCTACTCGGCGGCTTCCCGCGCTGGCTGCACGGTGACGCTACAGGCACACTGCTCCCCGATTGCCGATGCATTCGGTAGGTAGTACTCACTCGTGAGTACACTCATTTGTACATATTTGTACTCAAACTCACGAGTGACTACGATAACGAGTGAGTACACACCCAGAAAAAATGTGAGTACGATGACGAGTGAGTACAGGGGTAAGTGCACCACTCGAGAGTACAGTACTCATGAGTACACCACTCATGAGTATGAGTACTCATGAGTACAGTATTCGTGAGTTTGAGTACTCATGAGTTTGAGTACTAATGAGTATGAGTACTCATGAGTACACAGTACTCATGAGTACACAGTAATCGTGAGTGCACAGTAATCATGAGTACACTACTCATGAGTGCAATACTCATGAATACTGGTTTTGCCAGTGCCTGCACTCCTGAGTATATTCACTCGTGAGTACAGTAATGCAAACACGTGTTATCATTACCTCGAATCCGCACGCACGTGTACGAGTCGCAAACATTTAGTGGTGCCACGGTACAGCTGAACTGCCAAGAATGGTAAAATTAGACAACGAAAACTGCACCTCCCTCCTTTCCCGGTCCCTGTTGGCGCTGTAAGCGTTTCTCGGCGGTCGCTCGCAAAGGGGTCACAGTAAAGGGGGAAAGCGAGGGGTGAGGGCCGGCGGGAAACGCGTCCGCAGCTGCTCTGCTCCTATACAACTTGTTGACTGCCGCAGTTATTTTTGTTGACGCGGCCTGTGAACGCGTTGCGGCTTCATTGCGCTTGCTCCCTTCCAGTTGCTTCAGGGAAGAGGCGGTGGAGGCTGCTAACAATGCACGCACCTAGCGTACTGAAGTCTCTCTTTTTCGGCCTTTAGAAGTTTCGGTAGACACATGTGACGCTGTGTAGTCGTTTTGTGAGCCGAACCGCTCATTTCAACAGTCGCAGTAATTTACGTAGCTCGCGTCAAACCAACTGCGTGATTTGTAACGTTTGTCTTACCGAAAGTATCCACACCATTCCGCTGTGTGTATTCAAGCGACAATTTGGTTGGTGTACGTGCGCCCATATGGTTTTATTGGGTTCCCGTTTTGAAACATTTTGCTCAGGTTCGCTAGTAATATGATCTCATGTGGTGTCATTTACAAGTGAGCATACATCCCCACCGTGCAAGCGCGGTGGTGGAATTTGCCCCTGTAATGGAAATAAAATATCCGGGTACACCTTAGCACGTTTGTGAGTTGTGAATCGGACATCATAATATCCAGTTTAACGCGTGCGACGCTTTGTTTATCCTCGCAATTTTTGTCGAAGAGCTCTGGCATCTTGCCGTTGGAGGAGCGTTTTGCTTTCGAATGCCTTTACTCTCGAGTGTCAACCCCATTTTCCGCTTCTCGTTTATGCCACCGTGTAATAAGGGCGCTGACGATGACGGCGAATTTCTGTGGTTGTTATTCACCTACCTTCACTAGTGTTGTTTACAGGCGGGGCGACCACCCCTCACTAGCAACTAATCCCGAGTTTAAGCTCGCACTGTGGGAGGCCTCATGAAGGAATCGTTTTGAAATGATGAACGCCAACGCTAGACGCCAGGATTGTCGCTTAAGCTCCCATCTTGGAAAGTCTCGTAAAACATGTGGATTGCACATAACGACGCCACCACATTTTTTGATCGATCGCTGTCAGCTTCATCCGCGCTGCTCGAGATAAGAGCTGGAGATTTCGACTGTGCAACCAACCCACCCACACGGCAATACAGTGACGGCAGAGCAAGCTATCACACTTCCGTGAAACGCGTCTGCAAATTTTCTTCTCGAGTACACGAAGCACGGCAGAGCAGTTCGACACTGCTGTAACGGCTGCCAAGCACCGGCAGCAACTGGGTTACCTGGAGCCCTCGACAGCTAGCAATACCCCTCTCCACCCCCCCCCCTCGAACACACACACACACTGTTTGGACAGGGCCATTCCAGCTCAGTCACCACTGTTGCGACGTTACCCTGCTCAGTCCGCCATCGACGGGACGCAGATCAGACTGATGAAGTTGTCGAGCCGACGGTGATTTTAAGCTGCATTTATATGCAATATATACAAAGGTAGCAAGAGCGTCACGTGGCTCGCACAAAGGCGATACCACTTCTCAACTCAGTGGTTCCGATGAGTGCTTCCGCACAGCCGGTGCTTCAGGGCTTGTTTTATACCCCCGTTGTTCCGCCGGAGCCGCGTGCAGTTCGAATCTTTCCAGTCAGGACTATCACTGGCCGCAGTTTGAAGGTGAAGTGATTGCGTCAGCCGAGCCACGACAGGAAAGAGAAGGCGACTCAGTGCGCCGTCTGCAGGGTCTACCCGCTGCGTGTCTTTTTCGAGCCGGCCGTCCCAAGCATGATTTGGTGCGGCCGTCTCGATTGGAAAAGGGGAGTAGACTCAGCGGCGCCCTGTGCCACCAAGTTGCGGCACGCCTGAAGCGGGCTGTTTGACCGAGGCGCGAATCGGGCACACCGTCGGCGCGTCACCAGGTCAGACCCGTGTGGGTTTTGACCATGCTGTTAACAGAAATAGACACAACGATGCGTAGCGCCCCTGTCCTGTCCTTTTCTCGCGGCGGGACTTCTCTTTTTGGCTTTTCGCACGGTAGCCAGTTTTCGTCTTTCTGTTTATCCCTTACTTTGCGGGCTGGTGTCGGTTGTGAGGGCTACGGTTGCGCAATGTCCAAAGTATGCGGAACAGAGGCGGCAGCGTCTCTTTCCAGCTGGTTTTAAAGACGATAGCCTTTCTTTGGCCCCTTGAGCGCTAGAATGTTGGCCTCTCAATCTGTCTGTCTGGGTCCGCCATAAAGATATTTCATTTTTGCAACTCAATATCACGTCCCGCTGTATACATGGTATCTACGGGGGTCGCCGTTAAGTAGCTTTATGTACATAACCTGCTCTCTCTACAACTGGCCTACTTACCCGCGATTTAGCTGGTCGGCAAAAAGTTAAAATATGCCTTGATCGAGAGCTTCATATTGGCAAAATATTCTCTCTCTACTAAAGCTGGTACCATGCTTCCTATTTGTGAGCGTTGTCGAACAAAAATAAAACATTAAGGATATTTCAACCCAAATATAAATACAAAATTGGTATGAAAGTGAAAGTGAAAGTCTCAGGCTACACCACCCCGCGCGCTACGAAGACACATGGACTCTCGGGAGTTCTTATTTACAGACATGAATTATACGCGGAACCGTAGCCATACAAGCTTGGCTAACAGCCTTGAGGTTTCGGACGCTACCGGTGTCGACAGGGCATTATTTCTATGTACAGTGGAGCACATAACAAATAAAACGTTGCCACACTTTCGAGCTACTACGGAAACCGTACGTCATGGAAGTAAGAATTAAAAAAACACCAGAGCGCAGCGTCAGAAATGCATCAGAAGGGCGATTTTTTTCTCCCTCTTCGCTGAGCCGCCTCTCTGGCGCGCCGGCACCGGGAGCGCGAGCGTGAGAGTAAAAAGAAAGAGTGTGCAACCGACGGAACAAGGCGGCGAGACCTTCGTTTTTTGGTTTGTTTGTTTTGCTGAGCTCGGTTAACCCAGCCATCGACCAATGAGAGGCATCCGATTGCTGTTGCCCTCAGCTCCTTTCCTAGCACCGTGATAGCATCCCTGGAGAGAAAGAAAGAAGCGGTGACACACCCTGGTGCCTTTCCCTGCACCCCGTAAGGAACAAGCAAGCTAAGGCCTTAGCCAAGAGGTAAACACATCAGGAAGGGAGAACTTGTGGCGGTTGCGCCGTGAAACTTGAAACTTCACGCTGCGTAGCGCGAGGTATTGCAGTCGCCCGTTCCTCTTTCGTAATAAACGAAAGTGTGACAGCAACACCGGCCCGATAAGAAAGCCAATCAAGTAATGAACGTAAAACCATAGCGGAGCTGATACACTCATTGCATTTCAGCACCTTGCAATCCGCGCTTGACGGGTTGCAAGCTTAGTTGTTAGTAATATTAAATTGCGGATTCACATAGAGAATAAATAATTGGGGTTTCACACCTATAGAGTGGCGCTTGAAAGACGACTGGGAAACACCAGCGGCCGCAGATGGCGTTCTGCTGGAACCGCACCCTCCGACGCAGTGGAATGGACGAGCGAAATAGGGGTAACGTCAACGTGATCTGTTGTCTTTGTCAAGATAGATACTGCCGCCCTTTGTCGACCCATTTCGCAATACCTCTATCTTGCTTCGTTGTGCTTCAAGTTGTGCGTTTATGATCAAGGAAGAGAAGCTGTCTCTCGATTCGACAAACTGGAAGCGGCTAATTATTGCTCCCTTAGTGATTTCTGTGCCATCGCCCTACCCTCACGCTGTGCTGGAGGTCAACATCCTGGGCTTGCAGCTGCGTGGATAACTCAAAATATGCTGGCAAGAGGTTCTTGGGCTGCTGTTGTATTTCCTTACAGAAGATATGTTTTGTGCGGTAATCGTGGCTGATGTGTGTTTGATGCTTGTGGCGGGCTGTTGTGGCGTTCGACCGAAAATAAGTGACACGATTGCTACCTTAAAAGGGCACCTACTCAAACATTTTGCATCTCGTTTTTTTTTTGTTGCAATGATCAGTTATATAATGACCTATTTATCACGTGTGGAAACATAATTTGTCCACAGCGTGCGGCGGTTGTTTATTAGCGACGTTTTCAATGCGGCCCGTCGCAGTTTCGGGTTCTGCGGCCGCCGCGAAACGTGAGATTTTGTGTGAGCAAAGCTTACCAAGTGACGGTCGCCCAGATATCACAGACACTGCTGTAGCACTGTCAAATTTGCGTCGCTGGCGGTTTCTGCGAATTCCCACATGCACTGACCTCGTGAACCGCTTAATTGAAAAGCGCCCGTGGACGTGACGCAGGCGCTGCGAGTGCAAATTGATGGCGCGGTAAGGAACCACGCGCGACGCTCGAGGCAGTGGATGGAAAGATAGCGCTTGGAGCAGCCGGCCGGTCTGTCTAGAGGTCCGCCTACATATGCGTTCGGCTTGGCACTGCGGCGGCTTTCGATTGCTGCTCTCGTAGGCGATGCAGACGACGGTTGTTAATGCAACCCGCCATCGAATCATTAACTCCTTTCTCATATGTGCTGCAATGTATGGGACTTGGGTCCAATTTAGTGCAGCAGAAAACAAGCCATCGCTCGAGCTACCTGCACCGGCCTGCGCCACTTCGCAGCCATTGCCGTCGCCCCCGAGCTACCTCACGATAATATATCACTTATTCAATGTTCACATCCAATGATCCGCCCCCGCAGCGACAGTGCGGCTCGCTCAGTGCCCTTTAGGTGCCCAGTTTAATAAAAAGCAATCAGTCCAGTCTAATAAAACGCAAAAAAAATGACGTTAATGAAATCGCTGTAGAACTTAGATCGCGGCCAGCTGTCCAATGAGCCGGCGAAATCACCGCGCCTCTGCCGCCAACGATTGGGTAATTAGTTGCTCGAAAGCAGAAGCTCCGACCTCCGATTGGAGCGGCGAGCCGGCGAGAAATGCCGGCAGTGCGGAGACGGCCAACACGAACTCCTGACGTGTATTGATGTTTATTTACAAAATATCGTTGAATGTCGATTATGGGAGGTCCTCCGCTGGCGGCTCAGTTGCTTTCCGCAGATTTTAAAAGTGATTTTTTATTTGTTCTAAGCTGTATTTGCCGCAGATATGTTGCAGATGCTGCATGTGTGTTTACACTAATCTCCACGTCATCGGTGGTCGCCACACTCCTGACTTCAACGGAACGCTACGTCCTATGCTTTACGAAGAAACAGCAGTTGGTGAGCGCACTACGATTACTAGGGGTACCCTGCTCTGGCCGTACGGACGACTTCGTCTTGCACAATCATAGAAGACAACGGAGAACGTCGCCACCTCTCCAAATGAACGAATGTGCCCACGCTACTTCAGGCTGCCTCCGACAACAACCGGCAGAGGACCCTGCAAGCGGCGCTGCTTGAGAGCACGAGTCTTCGTGATGAACGAGAAAGTTTTCAGTGAGAACTGGCGAGAGTCGGCGGCGCGTTTTTAAAGATGCCTGGACTGCCCGAGATCCGGACACAGTCAGAATGCACGACGGCACGCACACGAACGAGGCGACGCACGCAAAATTGTGATTGCATCCTCACCGGACCTCTCCCAGGTAATCTCCAGGGTTACGGAAACGCATCGAAGGTCAGCGCATTTCTTGAGAGATCACGAACATACGTTGCTCTGCTACATCACCCACGCGCAGGTCATTCCAGCAATGAGCAACGAGACGCGCAACGTACGCATCGCTCACGAGCCCGAAGGCACCACGTTCCTCGCAGCCGCTCTTCCGGCACAGACGCACACAAACGGAACGCTGAGAGCACGGAATGCAACGGAGCCAGTACGTACATTTTTCGCACGTCCCGTCCCGGCGCCAGCCCACGCAACCAACACTATCACATCCGGATTGATGGATATGGCCACGACAAGTGAGCAAGAGGCACGGCGACCGAAATGCACCATACGTGGTGAACGACAGCACGCCAAATATACGGAAGTGTCCGAGACGCACAGCGTGCGAAACGCACCAGAGGCGACGAACGACATCCAACGTGAACCAGTGGAGCTGACCACGGCGAACCAAATGCGCAGTGCACGGAACACCTCCAAGCCAGCATACACAGAGGGAACTGCTATTCGCGACATCCTCCGCTCCCACTGCTGCTATCCGAACTTGGCCAGCGAATGTTACAACCGCAGAAATAACCTTGCCACAAACAACAAAAGTCCTAGCGCACGCGGGTGAACCCTACCGAAACGTACGAGCTCTCCGACACCCGCTGCTCCAGCCCGATGTCCAGCGGACGAACGACATAACACTCGTGGAAGTAGGTCCGTCAACGAGCAACGACACGGCCAGCGCATGCGGCATGTCCGAGCCAGAACGAACAAGATCCCCGGCACCCGCGCTCCGACCGAGACTGACGCGACGAACACCATTTCGTACAAGAGGACGCAACCGCGAGCAAGTCGACTCGGGACGAACGGAGCCTGCTTGTATGGGAGAGATAGCGATTATAGCATTCTGGAAGCAACCGGCAAAAGACGAGGGCTTCAGCGACGACACGGACACGGCAAGAACGACAACGAATGAAGCCGATCCAGACGAAGCCATCGAATGCCCTAACGATGAAGTCACGCTTGCGGCGCCAAGGAATGTGGGACTGAACAGACGGCACGAACCACGCCCGCTTCACCACCACAACGGTTTCACTTCCGAAACAACCACGGCGACTGCGAGCATGGAGACGCAACGAATTTGACCGATCAGCAATGCCAAACTACGAAACCGCCACGCCACCGCACACTAAACAAATAGCCAAACGGCTCCCGCAACATACGCAACGCACACGTCAATTAAAGCAACGTATTTAACGCGCCTAACTATGCCATCCCTACACAGCGCAGCTCGCCACCGGACAAACCGGACGTCTACGTCCCCACATGCATCAAGCACGCGACGAGCTACACGAACACAATTGCCGACGGAAGCGGCGCGGCTAACGCAACGCCGTGAAAACTGTCAAGTTCAGGTCTGACGAAGTGAATCCCATGGCACACACAATAAAATCAAGCATATTTGAAATTCACCGAAACTCAACAAGACGAACACCCTCCTAACAAAGTTTTTGGTATCCGGAACAACAAAAAACACACGCCAGATTCTAGCATCTGTGAGTAAGCGGACAGTGATCTGGATACGAACGGACGTCAATCTACGCGAAGGAAGGAAGGAATAGTACAGGAAAGGCAGGGAGGTTAACCAGAATACTGTCCGGTTGGCTACCCTACTCGGGGGGGAGGGGATACGGGAAATGAAAGGGAAAGAAAGGACAGCGGTACATATTAAAGGAGAAAATGAGAGAAAGAAAAGTAGAAAAAACACAAGGCGTGACCAGGCAACTATAAAGGCGGTACAAACAACGCACACAACCAGAAAATGCACAAAACTAATACGGTCCACTGATAACATGGGCGAACTAAGGGCACTGCACTATAGTAATGTCCCTACAATCGTTCAGACAGGCCCGTGTCCTTCAAAAAGAGCAGTAGGGCTTTTATAGCCTTTTCGGCCTGTGTCGGACAGCGCCTATGGCACAAAATTGTCTGCGCTGTAAAGGGGAGGTCGTCGAGTCGGCGAAGTGTGGTGGAGAGCTGTTGCCTCGGCGTTACGAAGCGGTCACAATGGCACAGAAGGTGTTCAATCGTCTCGTCGGTGGCGCACGCATCACAAGCAGGGCTGTTGGCCATTCCAATGGTGTAGGAGTAAGCACCGGTGAAGGCAACACCTAGCCACAGGCGACAAAGTAAGGTGACGTCCGAGCGTGGCACGTTATTAGGTAGGTGGCGCTGCAAATCTGGGTCGAGCGAGTAAAGACGAGCGTTAGAGAACTCGGGTGTATTCCACTTAGCGAGAGTGACTTGCCGGGCAATGGACCGCAGCGACCTTGCAGCATCAGTGCGTGATAGAGGGATGTGGGTCAATCTTGCACTTGTGTGGGCGCCATGAGCCGCTCTATCCGCCTGTTCGTTCCCAGTAATGCCGCAGTGGCTTGGGAGCCACTGGAAAACGATATCATGTCTATGCCTGACTAATGTGTCATATAAGCACCGGATTTCAGCCACAAGTTGTTCGTATGGGCCGCGGCGGAGGGCAGATTGAATGCACTGAAGAGCGGACCTCGAGTCGCATAGCACAACCCATTTTTCTGGCGATTCCTGCTGGATGAGTAGAAGGGCCTCCATAATAGCTGCCAATTCAGAAGCGGTTGACGTCGTCGAGTTTGAAAGCTTAAAATAAATTTCGGTCGACTTCTGTGGTATCAAAACAGCGCCGGTAGAACTGGACGTGGTGACCGACCCATCCGTGTAGACATGGACCCGGTCTCTGTATGCCTCATGTAGAAAGAGTAGGGAGAGCTGTTGAAGACCGCTAGGTGGAAGGTCCGCTTTCTTTTTTATTCCCGGGATGTTTAAGTGCAGTTGTGGCTGTGACAGGCACCAAAGTGGCGACGAGGGCCGAGACGGAGGTGTATAGCTCGATGGCAAGCTCCCACTGTGAGCGGCAACCACCTTACAAAAAATCTACGCGAACGCTTCACTGTGCCTGCGGGCAGGCACCATTCGGATTAGGAGCACGATTACGAGAGTATCAGCACGCCCGGAAAAGAAAACAGACAATAGTTGCCACCCGAAGACGTGCACAAAACCGCAGTTCACGGCCACCACCGCACCGACAAGCCCTGAGCTCCCCTGAGCCCTACCTGGCCTCGACTTCGGTGTTTTATTACTGAGAACAAGAAGGGACGCCAGACGCAACGCGAGTGCTTACGTTCTGCTTCGCTCTCTCACATGTACGTGCCCTCGCGCAGTAAGTCGCCCTCCGACAGTGCACCGCGTCAGTCGTTTTCTTGCTCTGTCCTGATATATAAGTAACCTGTGTTTTTCTAATAAATTAGGAATTTATTTTTTTTTCTATTTATTCTTTCATTCGAGATACGACCTAGCTAACAGTGCAGATAAGTTAATTATCCGTGAGTAATGCAAATTGAGTACTCATGAGTACAGATTGAGTATTCATGAGTGCGGAATGAGTAGTACTCATGAGCGCAGAATGAGAAGTACTCATGCGTTCAGTATGAGTAGTACTCATGAGTACAGAAGATTGAGTACTCATGAGTACAGAGTGAGTACTCATGAGTACAGATGGAGTACGAATACTCGTGAGGACAAATTAGTTTGAGTACAAGTGAGTATGATTACAAATGAGGATTTGTTAAGTAAGTACGAGTGATTTTGTGACCAGACTAGCTTTTTGAGTTTGAGTTTGATTGAGTACAGCGTGAATAAAAAAATTTATTGAGTTTGAGTGAGTTCTTTCTGTTTTGCCGACCTATGACTGGTACCCTGCCTCTCCCGCTCTGATGGTGAGCCGCCTTGGCATCTGGCGAATATGAGCCAGAGGACCGGACTGGCAACCGAATACGCCATAAGAAACTCTATGGTTTTAAGCATGGCTGTACCGCAAGTTCAACCATACACCCGCCGCGGTGGCTCAGCGGATGTACCCATGAGTACTCATACTCATGGGTACTCATGCTCATAAGTAGTGTACTCATGAGTAGTCTACTCATGAGTAGTGGCTTACCCTTGTACTCACTCATCATCGTACGCACTTTTCATCTGGATTTGTACTCAGCATCGTACTGACTGGTGAGTTTGAGGACAAATGAGTGTACTCACGAGTGCGTACGCCAAACTATGCGTGGCAGACACACTTAGGAAGCCGCACGGTCTTTCGGCAGGCGCGGCGCAGGCCGCGGCGTAGCCGAGGCAGGCGCAGGTAGCTCGAGCGATAGGTTGTTACCGCTCGACTAACTGTGATGGAAGTCCCCAACAAAGCTGCGCATACGAGAAAGGAGGTAATGAAGTGGTGGTCAACTGCATTAAAAATAGTCATCTGCACCGCGTACGAAAGACAGCGGCAAATAAATATCCGCCCCAGTGTTAAGTTGAACACCTACAGGCGGACTTGTAGACGCACGGACCGGCTACTCTTAGAGAAAAAAACTCCCAGCCCGCGTCTCCCTACCCACTGCGTCGCGCGTCCTTCTCTACCCGCGGCAGAAGTTATCACTCGCCGGGCCTTCATCAAGTGCACGGCCGCTTTTTGTGAGGCTGAACAGATCAGTACAAAGGAGATTTAGCAGAAAATGCCGTCGCTGCGGAATCGAGAGTGTGCTGCTGTTCTGTACAGATTGGCGACTGCGGATAGTGATGTCTGCCCGACCGTCGCATTGTGATGACCTGTGATGACGCTACGACCCACTGTCGGGTTTCTCCGCTGTATTGATCCCGTGTATGAAAAACGCTTAACGTGTGTGCGATAGCAGATGCCGCAGAGAAGTCGCAGAGTACCGTAGCACTGCGTCGAAGACACACGTGGCAGAGTACTTGTAACACTGTGAGGTCACTGCTCTTATCCACACCCAGAAACCACCACCGTATCCTGTTCACATAAATCGTGCGACAATAAATTATTTACTCAGAATACGTGAATGTGAGAGCGTGTATCATGCTTTTTAAAGCAATATAAAAAGTTAGCAACAAAAATTGCACAAGCAGCAAATTTGATGGAACAACCATTTTATGCAACTTTGTGGAAACGGTTTTGTCTTCTTTGAGAAAGTGTACAGGTGCTGCCGTGTACCAGTAGTGTTAGAAACTACGCCTTGGGTTCCTCAGTGCGACTTTCGGGTGCGCCACCATTCCCGCAGGCATGTTGTGCGGGATGGGTGTTAGACTGGCGTGACTGCTTGCTTGGCTATACTTGGGGTACGGTCGACCTATTGTTATTCTCAGTAATCATATATTATTTGCGAATAAAGTAATTCACAATACTGACCACAGCGACGAGGTAGATAAACCGCAACAGGCAAGCCAACATTGCATCTTGGGTCATGGCTGGACCACCATGATGTTTCGTCACATTAGCGAGTGTGCATGATCCTACTGGGCATCGTAGTTTGGCAGACTAAAGTCGAGGCGAATGACGTGACCGGCCCTGCCAATCAACAAGAACATTTTCTTGCATGGTTCGGTGATCTAATTCCGCGACATGGTTTATGCCCGCTTCAACCGAAGAGGCCAGACCAAGTGAGCTATGCGAGATCGTGACTGCACTTCAGGCGCATTAGAATCCTTGCCCGTCCGCAGTGTACAGTCGCCTGATCGTCAAAGGCGGGATCAACTACCAGGTGAGCCGGGGGACGAACACATCGTGGCATTGCAAGTTAGTTACCAGCTGCAAAATTGGCACGCTGCCGAGGGAACAGCACCCACAGCAGCGCAAGCCGATAGAGCGGAATCATCGCTTGCGCCGTTGGTTGTGATTTTGCAGCATCACCTCGTGTATGGTCTCTGGGACGAAACTATTTAACAGCTACCGTTCGAAGAGAAGGATCTGACGTTTACAAAGGCCTAGGATTTCGTGATTCTATTGGCCATTTCGCAGCGGCAGATTATAACAGCTGATCATGCAGATATCAAAAATGCCTCAAAGCAGGCCAGCAACAGTGCTTCTAACTACAAAACGTATTCCCAAGGGCAATGCAGTTGGTGCAGTAACGGGTCAAACAGTGCTAAAGCTTGTAGATTTACCTTATAAACGTGCCTGCTGGAAAAAAGATCAGATTGGTACGGTTCGTCTCAAGGAAGAAAACTGTGAAAAAGCTTGCACGCCTCCTTCTAAAAACGAGCATATTGCAAAGTGGAGCTTTCAAGTGATGGATTCTTTGGTCGGCCAACCCTACACGGCAAGTATGTGGACATACTCCTCTGGAGGTACGCACCACTAGTCTTGAATACCCACAGCACCTCTCCGGTGTGCATTCTGTACGTGTAACGTTTAGGTTTGGGGTGAGCGTTGCGAGGCACCTGAAGCTTGGCGTTCGCTTCGACTATCTCGCAATGGAGCACTCGGACAGACGCCGCATGATAACGTGACGGAATTTGGTTCAATTCACCCACAGAACCATACATTGTCATCTTTTACCCAGAACTATTCATTATATTCGTCAGACAAAGTTGGCTTTCCTGCTGGCTTTATTGGCTTACAGCGGCATCAGTAAGGACACTAACGCTTCGCTTTAAAAGACCTACCACTGCAGCATTTCCATAGAAACATCGCACACTGCCAAAAAAACTCACCAAACGAAACCCGAGGTTTGAACGCTCCCAGACCTTTGTGCAGTGGGAGACGGGTTCAACACCCCGAAACTTATACTGCACAGCAAATCAGTGACTTCTCAAGTTGATTACGGTGGAGCTTGTTCCGTGGTTTGCAGAGACACGTTTCAAACAGTGTGGCAAATACAGGCACCTTCTTTTTGGTAGGACGACATCCGTAAACGCACCTGGTCAGGTCAACAACTCGAAGTTATGAAAACCGCGAGAGTTTAGATTCTTCGCAAGAAAACGACTTGCCAACAACAGCTGCTCGTCCTCGACCAGATGTGCCTGTAAACGACAAAACTGGTCTGACAAAATGAACGTCGAGCTCTACGGCATTCTCCAGAAAACGGATGAAGGCTGAGCTGCAACAGGTACATGAAGACTTTTTCGGAAAGGCACCACAGGACAAAGGGGCCCACCAGTAAATCTGTACTTGAAGGACGGACCATGCCCTAAGTTCCTCAAGGCACTGTCTGGTCAACTGGAAGTCAAGATTGTCAAAGAATTCACGCATCTGCACGAAGTGAACCATAAGTACTTCTTGTGACTGCCTTTTTGTACACCCCCCCCGACTGTAATGCCGCAAGGCGCTGCAGGTACTGAATAAATAATAAAATAATAAAATAATAATACATGATGAGTGGGCGAAACCCTGGGGATCGATGTTACCGTATATCACCCGTGATATTGCAAACTCGTGCTTGTATTGAGTTACAACGCGAGTGTACAGTATATACAACCCAATGCAATTCAATTTATAGCAATTAAATCCTATTCAATTCATGTCAATCCAATTCAAATCTAATTTAATCAAAACCATTTCAATCCAGTTTAAGCCAGATCCACTTTAATCCAATCAAATCCAGGAGCCACGCGAAACTGCTCAACCTCTCTCTCTCCATCTCTCTCCAACCTTCTTTTCAGCGAATAACCGTTGATAGTTACGGTTTTAGTTTTTTGCTGCGGTTTGTAACCTTTTCGGCGGTTAGGCATAAACATATTCGTTTTAAATTTATGTGCACAAGGGCGCCAACGAACGTAAATTGCGAGGTCCTAAGGTACTTCGCACCTAAAAAATAGAAGACGGTATTTGGTAACCGGTCCAACAGTCGGACTGGGATACACCGTTAGTAAAAAAAAGGAAGCTTGCGTACCTGTGGTTACGACGGCTCTGCCGTTAATGAGGCAGCGAAGAAGGCTTCTTACCTCTTGTCGAAGACTCTCCTGTCGCACAAGCAAGCCCTTTTCCATTTCAAGTGACGCTTCGCCTTACGGCATAGGTGTCATGCTTGCTCAGCTGGACCGTCAAGGCAGAAAGGCACGAATGGCAGTAGCGTCTCGGGCATTGATTGTCGCCTGGTGTAGTTTGGCACATCTGCTGCCGCGAAGTCCTTGCTGTAGTTTGGGCAGCCACCCTTTTCCACAAGAACATTGCGCGCCCAGAAGCCACTTTTGTGAGAGATCACCAGGCGTTACTCTGAATTCTCGGACTACAGAAGCCGGTACCTGAACTGGTTTAGAACCGGATGAAACGATGGTGCTTCAAGCTCTAAGCGCAGAACTACAACCTACAGTATCGGAGCTGTAGTCGTCACTAAATTGCTGACGCGCTCAGCACACTGCCGCTATCAGAACGCATTGAAAATCCTCACCCACCTGGAGACGTTCTAACGTTCGAGGCGTTACCGCGGCCACCGTTGGTAGCTGAGCAGATGACCACACTAACGCAAAAGGATTCAGTTCTCCCAGAAGTTTTTTCAGCAGTATACAATGAAACTGTGTAGCCACTGAACGGAGCCACTTTCACTGCATCCTACAGAAGAGCTACCGAACTTGCTATACATCAGGGATGAATCAGCTGGGGCTCAGTAGTTCTCATACGTGCAGCAGCACGAGAACAGGCCACTCCATCGGTCAACGCCCCGTAGCCCCGAAGCTTTGTAGCCCTTTGCTTTGTAGCCCCGAAGCTTTGTTCGAGCAGTTATATTTGGTGGCCTGCTTGGGCACTCGAGGTTGACACAACTGTGAACAGGTGCAAGCAGTACCAGCGCACTCAGATTGATACAGAGATGGGCGTATGGACGCAGCCAAGAAAACCATTTCACACCTTCCATTAGGATATGTTCAATGAAGGAACATATCTTTTTGGTAGTTAAAAACGCTTTCATCGAGTGGTTGAAGGTGCGACGAAAGAACAGCCTCACGTCGACAGCACTCATCAGTGTGCTGCGTTCTCGGTTCGCTACGTTTGGCATACAACGAAAAGTTGGGCTGGACAGCGCGAATGCGTTTGTGTCCTCTGAGATACAAGAATTCTCCCAGATAGACGGTATTCAGAGCGTAAGGTGAGCAACATACCACCAATCATGAGTGGGTAAGCAGAGCGATATGTAGGGAAACTGCAGTGGCTTCTCGCAAGAGAACCGGCCGGTTCACTCAAGTAACAACTGTCAAGGCAGTTGGACCAAATTGTCGCATCTGAAGGACAACAGATGACACAAGCTGATCTAAGCAAAACCCCTGAGCTCGTTATAGGAGAATCAGTATAGGTGAAGCAGTTCAGGAATTTTAGCAACGGGCGCGAATGGACTGAAGGAACTGGTTAGGAGGATTGTTCATCGATCCTGGTTTGTGATGTGTGAAAGAACGATGGTGAGATGTCATCTAAAACAGCTCAGGAAAACTACCGGTGAAGTGGGCCTGTACAGTCCAACTTCACAGACGCCCACAGTCATGGATATTTATCCAAAGGAAAACACACTAAAAACGCCGTTACATGTCCAACAGAAACAGTATAGCGAATTGTATGCTGGTACAAGGCATGGCACAAGGCTTCTGTCAAAGAGGAAGGGGGTCTGTGTCTGTGGTTTGACTAAGTAGACAGGTTCCGTCGCGTAGCAGTAGTTTATGGAACTACGTGGTGGGTTCTCCGGTGTGACGTTCGGTGGCGCCATGTTCCTGGCAGGCACCTCGTGCTGGACGATCGCGTGAACTGTGCTTGCCCGCAAATACTTTGGTGGGTATTGTCACTTTGAGTCGATGTCTTGTAATTCTCAGTAATCATGTATACATAGCAAACAAAATTATTCGCTATACTAAGCAAAACCAACTGTGTAAATTTGGCTTCCTCCAGTGCGTTTTGGGTATAATGCTTTAGATTTAATACTTCGACTTTGGATTTTGACAAACGCACGCGCACGATCATCAACATCGTTAACGAAAGGCGGCTTTCATGCAGTGCGTTTCGGGGCAACGTTTCCATCAGTGAGGCACAAAAAGCTTAGATTTGATGAACGCGTTAATACTTTGACACTATCAAAAGGAATTCCTATAGCATCGTTTCTAGGACGGCCGAAAATAAAAAAAAGGGTTGCATCCTATTGTGCATGACTGCAATATTTCAAATGGCGCATAAATAACCTGTTGTTTAACATAATGCTTTTTACACGATGAAAAATAGCGAAAATAAAAAAGTAAGCCCGCGCATTATCCGACAACTGCTCCAATAATTATGGCTTAGGTGATTACCTCAATACACCACTATTCGGATAATGTTTGTTTTAAAATACCCGTCCAATAATTCGGAATTTCGCATTTCTGGCGACAACAAATTGCGGTAGCTGGCAGTAGTGGTACAAGGGCGCAGGAACAGGCAAGCTGGCAACCCCTCACTCTTTGTCGGAGACCGGCTGTTCCACCTCACACGGATTTCCAAACTTGCCAGTGAAATACTCCATGACTGGCAGGCCCCGATTAGCTTGTCTGCATCCTTTAAATTTTCTCACAAAGTCGGCTTCGTTAGCCAGCCATACAAACCGCGGCAATCCACTTCGAGAGAGACAAAAAGTTGCTCTTAAGTCGGCGGCTATGTTCCCCTTTTCGGGCCTGAAGCACGGTAACTGGCGAATACAGCGCGGGAAAGATGACGCCACAAACTCGGGCCAGAGTGTTCTCGAAGGTCGGTCTGCCGACGCTGGGAGCCCCTCACGGGCCGCCCGCTCACATGCGCTCTGTTTTTTATATGTTATTCGCTAGCTTTTCACGAGGTGGAAGTCCATGCGCAAGCCTGGACGACGCCGGACGATCCTCATCGGGCCAAGTTGACGTGCGCTCGGCTTAGGTGGGTGTTATGGTACTGCTCTACGGGGGAACAATGAGATTAAGCAGCTCTGCTGTTGAAAAATTGTGTTTTATGCCGGCGCTGGTAACGAAGGCGTGACCGGAATTTGGTAACAAAAGTGCTCGACGCCGTGAAGAGAAAGACCACATCAAAGTAATAGACTTCTAACCGAAGTTTCATTAAACAACGTTAATATTCCCTTTCAACAGAACATTTGGCACGTGTACATCTCGTTGGACATGAAACGGGGCCATGCGGGATGCCAGGATACCACCACACTGGCGCCTCTACAGAGAGGAAGCTACAACTTGGCGGCGGACGCTACAAATACCTAGCCACAACCCACCCGCCTCAACGTTATCTTCGCCACCCAAGAACCTTCTATCTGCGCTTACTGTCCCAAGCTTGGCACCCTCTACCACTTGATATGGGAGTGCCAACGAACTCCAGACTTTCCCCCACTTGCCATCCCCACCTTCGAGCACTGGAAATCTTCCCTGGCGAGCTGGACTCGGATATCCCGCTTAAAGTGGTGACCCAAGCACGGACAGCCAGCCACAACCAAGGCATCCCGGACTGGGAACGCCTTCCACTAGGCGACGCCGCCAGATCAGCCTATACTGGATAAATAAAATATTTTATTCTCTCTCTCTTAAAGCAAGGTTTTCCCATCACCTTCACAGCGTGAAGGTGATGGGAAAACTAAACTAAAATCATCTTCACAGCGTGAATTAGCTCCATTTCTTAAAGTTATGATTTAATATAATTTTTAATGGGCGTACGTTATGACGGGTCTTTATCGTTCCCAGCAAGTCTTGCCACGGTTACAGCAAAGGCTAGAGTTTTTTTTTATTTTTTGGCCCATCTTGGCCAATCTCCTAAAGTGGGTATGCTTTGCTTGGCAAGCGTCCGCCGGGGACGCTCAGTCATAGCCACGAGCATGCGCTGATGTAGGCGCACTGGCCATTTGCTTGGTTGTTTTAACTGTCGAGAGGCAAAATTACCACTCTCTAAACAGTCCGTTTTTAGAAAATGTCAGAAACTCTCCCGTGGAGAAGCCATTTCTCGTTTGCGTTTGGAGCAGGTAAGTAGTCATTAGGGACCAGAGAATTTGTAGTTTTTGAAACATTGAGTTCCAATGAGTTTAAGTCCACCCAGCGGGTGGGAATGAAATCAATGTGTTCGGAAAATAGGTGAGTTTTATGCTGTTTATAAAGACACTCTGCGCTTGATTTAAAAAGGTCCCCATTTGTTGCGAGCTGCAGAGCCGCCTACAGTCCATATATTCTGTGTGACTAAACTTTTTCGTCACCAGAAAGAAGTGAAAGGAAGCTGAAGTTGCGGGCTTGCCACTAAACATTCCTTCGAATAAATTACACATTTTCCCTGCGACAGTATTCGGGCTGCATTATCGATATCTCCATAAAGACACATTCGTTTGGCCCGAGAAATACCAAAGGCATTCGTGTACGCTGTGGCTGGACAAACAGCTTCTCGTCGATTTCAACCGAGCCATTGAAATACTCGACTTTATGAGGCGTGCTTTTTCTTTAAGCTGAGCTGTATAACACTAAGATATTGGGGTCTCGCTGCGGCGGTCATACGTTACTCAATATTGACCGCGCTAGAATGTCAAGAAACCCCTCAGCTGTCAATAGGTTATTCAGCTCCGTGTTTTCAGCGTTTGTATTGAATGCCAGGAGATTATCATCGTCGTCGTCGTTGATGAGCCTGGCTTTTTTCAGACTCGGCGAGGACGCATAAAAAAATTGGGCCCATCTACCCACAAGGGGGGACTCGAGTAAATGCGTCGCGTATGGGGTGGGTGTAGTGCGTTAACGTTAGTGTTTGGGGGTGGTGGTGGGGTGTTAGGGAATGTGTTAACTATTATTGCCTATTACTATTAATAATATTATTTTTTTCATATATTAATTATTACTTTCGTGATTTTGCGACTCGAGTCCCCTCTCGTGGAGAGATGGGCCCAATTTTCCTTTTTTTTTGTGACGCAAGAAGTGAAGGCAAGGAGGAGGTTGTTGTAAGTCGTTATTTATTTATTTGGTGCTGTTGTCGTTGTATTGGATGCTCAGAACGACGGCTTTGTGGTCGCTAAAGTGTACTGTTAAGGGGTCTTTAAGCAGTGCTCGTGCGTTGCAGCAACTGGTGAAGACGAGATCGATGCACCTGCTGCCGTGTATCATCAGCTTCTTGACGTAGTTTGAATGAGTCAAGGATATAAGGCGCGTTCGTAGCCTTTGATTCTGTGTCGCTTTTGTGGCGCTGTGGGAATGGCACCATGTACCTCGTGTTCCGCCCACAGGGTAGTGAGATCGAAACCAGGCGCCGATAACTATTATTTTTTATAGTGTAGGGGGAGGGGTGCGGACGGACAACAACGCTGCTACTGTTGTTGAGAGCGAGGAGGGTACGGGGGGGAGACGCGCACCTGCGCCTCACCGCGACGCGCATGCGCAGGGAGCGTGTGGACGCCGCCGCCGACGGTCGAGGGACATTGTGCGACTAAGAAACGCTCCGCGTTTAAAACAAACATCCCAGAATCCACGCAACAATCGTCTGACCTCCCATACAACATCACGAGGACCATGGGGAAGTGACCATTCTTGCTGTAAATAAATATTTCATGAACTTAAGGCCATGTGAACTTCCAAAGCGGGGGCTCACTAGCTAAGGATACTTTGGAAATGTCCGGCTCAAGCGTAGCTTCTATGGCGGTGGAGACCGATGGAGTGCCAGAGATGCACGTGGGGCTGAATGGGCATGACGAAGAAAGCAACGACGAAGGGACTTCCGAAGGCACCTGGATCAAGGTAGATATGAAGTCGAAGAGAAAGAAGAGCAAGAAGAGCCTGCAGGGGGACCAATCGACCATTTCTTCTTCTCCTGCCGACGGTTCTCCTCGATAAGACGATTATACTTAGAAAGCACATGCAGCCGGCTAAACCTCCGACTGTCTGCTAGAGTTATTTTGTCATTCGAGGCGAAGGAACTGGAATTCTTCCACGGGGATCTTTGCCGTGCTTTGCTCTCATTCATCCTGGAATCAGGCCGTCTGCTGCGCTAGACATCATTTAGCCCTGGTGATACCCCTGTCAAGTATATGCGCGCCCAGCTTACTGCTTCGTCTGTGCCACTTTATTCGTGTTTCTTACTTTTAATTTTCGTTAAATGGTGTTTGTTTTTACCTTTTTTTATTTGTTTCTCTAATCTCCTTACTTCTATTTCTCTAGTCATCTACTGCTAATCTATTCTAATTTTTAACAATTTTTTCTTCCCTACAAAAATTACATAATTTCTTTGGGTAAGGCGCCCATTTCCTTGCCAATCCCCCTGAGTGGGTACCTGCCATTTCACTGGAACCAGCACCACCATCACCACCAAGCAGAGCTTTGTCTCACTTCATTTACAGCCCAGGAAGCAAAAGCAGCCAAGTCTCGCGTCTCCCCGATGTCGCCCCGCTACTGAAAGGTCGCTTTAAAATGGTTATTAGACCCAGGCAGGGTCTTGAACTCCGCAAACAACAAGCGGCAACCATCTCCGAAAGCATACTGAACTAATTTTAACTGTCGTGGAAACAAGCAAGCATCAAGATAAGAATAAACTACGACCAAAACGTCCCGACCGTCAGAAAATTTGTGCGGACTCGCAGCGAAGCAACGTGACAGCAACACCCAGCCGGCATCCATGGCAATTTTTCCAAAATAAAACATTACGGCATTTCCCTGTATTCAAATAAGAGCGTATTGCCCGAACTATAGATTGAGTACACCCTCAAGTTATTTTCGAAATTATTGATGCCGGGATAAAAATTCATGGCGTGCTGACTACTTGGACAATCAGCCACGGTTGTGATTACCGTTCTGGTAGCGAGCGTCCCTGCGATAGCTACTACAAAGGAGTACAAACTGGTTTTACGTACACAAAACCCTTCCATACTGCTCCAAGTGCTTCATGCACGGCCACCGCTCTGACGTTTGTCACCACGCCAGACGTCATAGGATGAGGATGCTGCGGTGCCCAAGAAACAAAGCCGACCCACATGTGCGAGCCGTAATGTGAGCTCTGCCAGAGCGACCACCTAACCTCCAGCAAGGAATGCAGAATGCAGTTCCGGACGCCGTAACTCGATCCTCCGACGAAAGAAATTAGAAGGCAACACGCCCCCTCCTTTCAAACTGCCAGCAAGTCCTGCAGTGCCACACGGGGAAACAATGGTCCAGCCGGCACACCGCTACACTTCGACAAATGCATCCCCTGTCACTTACCACTCCTTACATGGCA
The DNA here is from genome assembly GCF_048455015.1 of Haemaphysalis longicornis. Taxonomy (NCBI): domain Eukaryota; kingdom Metazoa; phylum Arthropoda; class Arachnida; order Ixodida; family Ixodidae; genus Haemaphysalis; species Haemaphysalis longicornis. Next base: position 56,166,832 of record NW_027526233.1, read on the forward strand.
CAGAAATTCCGAAAAATATAGGGTACACCACAATGTCCACACCGCGGGGAATGCCCGGACAGGAGTCCCACATATTGCACTTGCACCCAGAGTCGCGCTCCTCCGCCCGTCCTTCATGCCACCTTCGCCATGTAGGAGGATTGGCTGGTCGACGCAGCCGGTCATGCCCAGCTACCACTGACGGAATGGGCATAGTTGGCCCTCATCTTCATACCCGGCTCCCTACACTAATTCCGCCTTCTCTTTATAAACTAATCTCTCTCTCTGTCATGTTCAACCGCAGGACTACAGCGGAGCCGTTCCAGGTCCCTGTCAAAGTCTAGAGAGCATGGGAGGAATAGTGGGCGGCAGGACAACGACACAGAGTGCAACGACGTGATCTAGGAATCCGTTGTCTCATCATCTGCTCTTCCTTTTAGTCCCCAGTGTAGCAAATTGTGAAAACTACAACATGAAATAAAGACACTCATGGCCAAAATTGAACCACTCAAAGCCCTTACGACAACGTAAGAAAAAATCCCGCAATCACGCCCCATACACAACCGGGCACACTTGCCCAAGGTGCATCAGTAGAACCCATTTTTACACCGCTAACATAACGCGTATTGCAAAAATACACGAAGGCGGGAACAAGCGACACTTAAGCAGGACCAAAATGCTTTAAGGGATATAAACGAAAAACAATGCCACGGCAGTTTCGCGCTACTCACCACACTCGTTCAGGATCAGCTAAAGACCATCTCTGGCCCACACGGACAAGCTGGGAGTCGAGAAGTCCAGCTATAGCGACAAATACAGCGCACTCTAACCAGAATTGAGAACCTAGAACTTCAGCACTCTAAATGCACGGCCGTAACCCAAGAGGGAAGAAACCGTACCACCGCCCGCGGCAGCCGCACACTTGGGCCGAACGCTGCACCAGACAACAATGAATACTAACGACAAATCATAGTCCGCAATCCCCGCTACTAACGTGGCATAGAAATTGCTAAAGATTCGAAGTCAAGGATGTTGAATTACGACAATATACAGCTAATCAACCTGATACTCCCGATGTAAGAGCTATGAAACAAATGACCCAGCACGCGAAAATCTTCTCTACGCAACCCACTTCACTAATAAAACAAGGGATGTCTGCACCTTAATTAGGAACGATGTATTGGCAGTTCAACACTCACAATATTGTTCTAACTTAACAATACCTCGAAACAACAAAATAATATCAAATCATTTTTATTCTCGACATCTATTGCCGGCGAAAAAACAGCCCGTGGACCAGTGGATAGCATTCGACAGGCAAAAAGAATAATGGTCTCGAATTTATTTTCCGTCGCGGTGAGCTTATCCCCTCAAACACACTCTAGGTCCAGCAAACGAGGAAGCAAACGAGGAAGCAAACGTTTCCCCAAAGGAAAGGAGGAAGAGAGCTCTAACATATTATCGACGAAGACACCCTCACACTCATCCCAGACCCATGCACGCCAACTGGAATAGGCACTAGAAACACGACAGAGGCCTGTCGCGATCTCACCCTAAAAGCCAACATGCCCAACTTTATTTGTAGGAACTGTGAGGAAAGTTCAGGAAGTGATCCTATGATAATTGAGACCAAAGTGTATGGCCGGCCTTGCGGAAGGAAATTAGTTGTGCCGAAGCCTAAAAACTGGACGCGACTAAGACAAAAAGAGTGGTGATCCGACCAACACAATAAAACACCTAAGCGCAGGGACGAAAAACGTCTTCGCCGACATTTTAGAAAAAAATAAGAAAGAAATTCTTTTTAATCCAATACGGGCAGTGGACAGTTACTTGATTCATATGTGGTAAGCCCGGCGCAGCCTACTGCAGAGTTGGAAGAAGCAGATGTACAGCAGAAAGGTCCGCTTATGAATCACCAAGCTCAAAGCAGAGGTAGCCGAGTATGCAGCACAGATTTTCCGCAACATTGGCTACTCTAAACGGAAGAAAGAGTCAGCACTTCGAAATCGTAGAACACCATTAGACATCTGATGCACCCAACCAAAAGCAATGAATAAATAACAAGACAATGCGGACTATCATACACGAATAGCAAGGGACTGAGGCGGACTTCATGTGCACCATCAAAAACAGGTGTTTTTCGGACACCAAAAATTAGCCTTTACTGACATACCCTAGATAACCTAATAACCCTAGTAGAGGTGCGGGCTGCCTTCGCCAACATCCTGCGGAACAGGCATCCTGCCACAGAAAAAAAACTAACAAAGACATGGCATATTTGCACGCCTCCTTCACCGTGGCTCTAGCCGCCCACATGAACAAGTTCTGGCTGACCAGGAATCTGCCGACTGCATGGAAGTAGGCTCCGGTTAGATTCTTACCCACACCTGGCAAGACGCCATGTGTCGACATCTTCCGCCTGATTTCCCTCACCTCCTGCATCGGCAATGTCGATGAACACGTTATTCTATACATTTTGCAAAGCCCCGCACGGGGCACCTTGAGCAATCTTGGTGACGGTACTGGCGATACCGCGGACCCCGAGCCCCCAAACATACGCTGGATCCAACCGTGGCAATGTGTTTATAGGTGGAGGGTTAGAAACCACGAACGGTGGCCGTCGGAGCCCAGGTCAAGCTCCGGCGGATGGGCTCCCTGTCTGTTCACCAGGCAGGGAGCTCCGGGACCTCCTCAGCTATCAGGGTAAGGTTGTGGAAGAAAGTACCCCCGTCCCCTGCTTCTATACATACTGTATGGCATTTTCAAACCCCCCCCCCAAACGTGATCGGTCCCTGAAAAGGGGCCGCACCGAAGTATCTTTTCCTCCTTTGTCTTCGATCTCCATTCCAAAGCCCGATAATTTCTCGCGCTTCCTGGTAATGGAATCCCTGGATAAATCAAACCCCATCACTTCCCAGTCTGTCTTTATCATCTCCAAGTTCCTTGAAAGCCTTGTAGGCAAATCATACAAAGCTAAAAAGCTCACAACGGGAGAAGTCCTAATTGAAGTTCAAAACAAGCAACAATCTTGTAACCTCTTGAAGCAAACGCGTATGGTCGATGTCGACATCAAGATCACGCCCCATCGCAGTCTTAATAGCTGCCAGGGCGTGATCTCTGATAGAGATCTAATAAATGAGACTGAAGCAGATCTGCTGGAAGGACTTAGCGATCAGGGCGTAACAGCTGTGCGGCGAATCAAGATACGCCGAAATGACCAAATAATACCTACTAAACACATAATCTTGACATTTGACCGCTCAACACTTCCCGAATCGGTCAGCGCAGGTTTCCTGAGATGCCCGGTCCGACCCTACGTGCCGAACCCACGCCGCTGCTACAAGTGTCAGCGGTTTGGACATGGCACTAATGCTTGTCGTGGTCGACTAACATGCGCCAAGTGTGCACAACATGATCACGCATCTGACAACTGCCCATCACAAACCCTCACCTGTGCTAACTGCAAGGGACCCCACGGGGCCTACTCTAGAACATGTGAGAAACTCAAACAGGAGAAGGAGATCATCAAGGTAAAAGTGACTGAGAATCTTACCTTCCCAGAGGCGCGAAAGAGGTTCGCCTCTTTCCCCCTGGGGAGGTATGCCGACGCAGCTCGCCGGGGGGCGGAGCGGCGTCTGGTTTCGGCGGGGACCCAGTACCGCGAGTCGGACTTGGTCCCGCCCCCGCCCCCCCCTGGGTTGCCTCTGGCAGCCCAGTCCGCCTCCACGCCGCTCGCTGAGCCAGCAGCGGTTGTGGTGGCAACCTCTTCCATCGGGACCGGTGCCGCTCCCGTACGTGCCTCCCCATCGTCCAGTGCATTGGAGGGTGCCATGGACACCACGGGCCCCGGACCGGCTCCCACCACCACCGCACCGCCCGTGCCACTTCTGGTGCCCCCGACACCATTGGCGGTGGCGGGTCAAACAAAGGGCCCCCGAAGGGGGGCCAAGTCCGGGGGGCCCGGTTCGACGGGCACACCCAGGACATCGGACGACGAGATGGACGTCGTGCCGTTCTTGCCTGCAACGCAGCGCAAGGAGCGGCCTCCGTCGTCCAAGCCTACAGATAGGCCGCCCAAAAAGCCCAATCCAAGAGTCACAGCCCCGAAAGACGACACATAAACATACACACTCCAGTAGCTCTCACACTAAATAATGGGAAGAGAAAATATTGTTCAATGGAACTGCAGAGGCCTTATGAATAATCTTGACGACGTGTATGACATTCTGCATACCAATCAGCCAAGTGTAATGTGTGTTCAGGAAACACATTTGAATTCTAAACACACAAATTTCTTGAATAGTTACCTGGTATACAGGAAAGACAGGGATGGCTGCACACACTCTTCTGGGGGTGTGGCCATAATCGCCCGGAAATCTTTAGCATGCCACCCTGTCACTCTGAACACTATCCTTGAGGCTGTAGCAATACGCTTGATAATATTTAATATGTTGATAACGGTATGCTCCATATACATTCCTCCTGATGTTTCACTTTTAAGCTCTGACTTCGAGGCGCTGGTTGACCAGCTGCCCGGGCCATACATCCTGACAGGCGACCTTAATGCTCACAACACTCTTTGGGGCTCTTCTCGCACGGATGCCCGAGGTCGCCTTATAGAGAAATTCCTTACATCTTCAGGAGCATGCCTTTTCAACAATAAACAGCCTACATATCATAACATAGGACACAACACATACTCATGTCTTGACTTGGCTATTGGCTCCGCAGTTCTCTTTCCTCTTCTCGAGTGGGGTGTGGCAACTGACCCATACGGTAGTGACCACTTCCCCACCTCACTTACATACAAAGGTAAAGGCCCATGCAGTCCATCTTCCCATAATAGGTTCAATGAAGCACGAGCTAACTGGAATACATTTACAGAGACATCCAAACTACACCACACATTCATAGGACACCTACACGTAGATGAAGCCGCACAACTCCTCACGGCGCACATCCTCGACGCCGCCGAAAGGTCCATTCCCCACGCCTCTGGTGCCCCGCGCAACCAGCGGAGGCCGTGGTGGAATGAGGACTGTAGGCGGGCGCGAGAGGCCCAGAACAAGGCGTGGGGTATCCTCCGTCGGTACCCCACGTCGGGAAACCTCCTCTTGTTCAAACGGGCCAAGGCGTTAGGAAAACGTGTGCGCCGTGGGGCAAAACGAGAGAGTTGGCGTACATTCATAACATCAATAAACTCTTACACAAACACAAGGAAAGTATGGACACGAATACGTAAACTCAAGGGACAACAAACACACAGCCTGCCTCTGGTCAGCACTACAGGGGACACACTAGAAGACCAGGCTCACACACTCGCACAACACTTCCAACACGTGTCCAGTTCAGCACACTACACAAACACTTTTCTGAAACATAAAGCCTGTTGTGAAAAGAAGTCTCTACACGACAGCAACAAATCACAGACTTCTTACAACTCCCTGTTTTCACTACATGAGCTGAGGGCTGCTCTAAGCACGTGTAAACCCTCAGCTCCAGGCCCAGACAACATCACATACACAATGATACAACACCTGCACGCAGACACACTTCTAACACTCTTACACCTCTATAACAAGATCTGGCTTTCGGGGCACATTCCAAACTCTTGGAAGGAGGCTATAGTTGTAGCTTTCCTGAAGGAGGGAAAGGACCCGTCGTCCCCCTCAAGCTACCGTCCTATAGCCCTGACGAGCTGCCTGTGCAAGCTCTTCGAGAAGATGGTAAATCGCAGGCTCGTGTACTTCCTCGAGTACAACGGTCTTCTCGAGAGCTGCCAGGCAGGCTTTAGGGTGGGGCGATCGACGAACGATCAACTGGTAGCTCTTGACTCGTACATCAAGGATGCCTTCGCGCATAAGCAGTATTGTTTAACTGTCTTCTTCGACCTTGAAAAGGCATACGACACCGCTTGGCGTTATGGGATCCTTAAGGACCTCAAGTCATTCGGTGTATCGGGTAACATGTTAAACACTCTTGTTAGTTACTTGTCAGACAGAACGTTTCGAGTAAGAGTTGGTTGTGCACTCTCAAACGTTTACGTGCAAGAAAATGGCGTGCCACAGGGTGGCGTGTTGAGCTGCACTCTCTTCATAGTAAAAATGAACTCTCTTGGTAAGGCACTGCCACCTACAATCTCTTATTCCATGTATGTAGATGACGTGCAGATATCCTATAAATCATGCAATCTGTCAATCTGCGAACGTCAAGTCCAGCTTGGTGTAAAGAAACTTGCCGGCTGGGCAGACAAGAATGGTTTTAAATTAAATCCTGTAAAAAGCTCCTGCGTTGTGTTCTCCAGGAAGCGCGGGGTCCATATGGACCCAGACATTACTCTTAATGGCGTGTCGCTTCCTGTGAACAAGGAGCACAAGTTCTTAGGTGTTGTGTTTGACCAGAAACTCACATTCATTCCACACATCAAGGAACTTAAACATAAATGTCTGAAAACAATGAATATACTTAAGGTTCTCTCCCATCAATCTTATGGTTCCAACAAAGAACTCCTACTACGGCTCTATACTGCTTTGGTTGGGTCTCGTTTAGACTATGGCAGTGTGGTATATGGGTCGGCGACTAAAACAGCGTTGCGAATGCTTGACCCAGTGCTACACTTGGGGCTTCGTCTCGCCTCGGGTGCTTTTCGCACTAGCCCTGTCGAGAGTCTGTATGTCGAGTGTGATAAGTGGAGCCTTGAGAACCAACGAACGTACATGGACTTGCTATATGCTTTTAAAATTTCATCACTGAATAATCATCCTTTTTATCCTGTCTTTAACGATACATCAACATCTCTGCTCTTTGCAAATCGCCCATCCGTTCCTCTGCCCTTTTCACTTAGAGTGAGAGAGCGAGCCTCGGATCTAAGTGCTTCGTTTTTAGATGTGTACAGGTCATCCTTTTCTAACAGTTTACCGCCTTGGCAAGTTCGCCCGGTGTCGTGCGACCTTTCTTTTATGAGACTTGACAAAAATCGTGTACCACGAGCTGCAATACTGCAGCACTTTCTGCCTTTGCAGTTTAAATACACATGTGCAGAATTTTATAGTGACGCTTCTAAATCCTCCAGTATGGTGTCGTGCGCTGCTCATGGTCCTAATTTCAATGCAGCCAGAACCATGAGCGTGCACACATCAATTTTTTCAGCAGAAGCGTATGGGATTTTACTGATTGTACGACACATTCTTGAAACTCAGATTCCCAATTCCATCATCTATACAGATTCATTGAGTGTTGTTCGTGCACTGTCATCGCACAAGCCCCCCAAAAACCACATAGTTAATATTGTATTCAGCACTATCATGTCCGTGTATGCACAAAAGCATGAGCTGGTCCTCTGCTGGGTCCCAGGACATGCAGGGATCGCTGGGAACGAGTTGGCAGACGAGAGGGCCGGTGCTGCTGCACTCAGGAGCACTGTGGACATTACAACGGTACCCTACACAGACCTCAAGCCACACATAAGACAACACCTGCGCAGAACATGGCAAACACACTGGGACGAACAGACAGACAACAAACTACATGTAATAAAGCCACACTTGGGACGGTACACATCTGACTCACACAACAGACACACTGAAGTCGCCTTGGGTAGGCTGCGGATAGGGCACACCCATGCGACGCACGCGTATCTGCTGACGGGATCTTCTAGACCCCAGTGCAGCAGGTGCGGAGAGGCCCTATCCGTAGTGCACATACTAATCACATGCAAGGCACTTCACACAACACGACACAAACACTTCAGAGAGCTCTACAGACAACATATTCCCCTACATCCATCGTTTTTCCTAGGTGATGATGCCATTGTTTCCGTGAAACGTGTGTTTGAGTATTTGTCCGACGTCAAGTTTTTAAACCTCATTTCCTATCACGCATCATGAAATCTGGCCCTGTACACCAGCCATGCTCATTGTCGTGTTGTGATTTTACTTTTGTTTTTGCTGATTTTACTTAGTGTTTAAGGTTCCAGCCCTATCATCGACTATTGTTTTGGCGCTCTTTGCCCCAGTTGGCCTTGCGCCATAAACATCCAACGATCATCATCATTTTGCAAGGCACTTGAAAACAACAGAACAAATGCCACGTACCATGTTTGTAGTTCGTCCGCATCTATCTACGCAAGACAGTCTCTCCAACTGAAATACGATGTCTTTGAAGGAGCCAGTATGAACCTGCCGAAGGCCATCCTCACATTAGCCCTCGTGGGGGTCTTCGACACCTTGGCTTACAGCGCCATTCTGAAGAACCTTATTGCCCTCGGCTACAGCAAAAGAATGTACGGATACGTCGGTTGTTTTTGCACAGACCGCCAGGATGCGACACATACAATCCGACGTCTTCTCTAGCGTAAGTTGGAGTACCACGAAAGGCGCTGTTCAATCTGTAACAATGTTCAACATCTTTCTAATTAACGTTCCAAAATGAGTGAAGCAAATTCCGGACATCACGAACGACATTTACGCCGACGCTATAATGATTTGGGCAAGTAAAGGAAATGTGGAAACCATGCAGGAACACTTCTAACAGGCTGCAGACGCAGTCCGTGCCTGCAGTAATCAATGCAGCATCACCTTTGCGCCTAACAAATTGGAGCTTCTCTTAGTTCAAAACTCCAGCGAGAACCCACTCAGGACATTCACATCATTTTTTTTGTTTTATTTGTAACTACTGCATTCTCTCTCGAGACTTTTGCAGGGTGGTTACATGCAGTAAATGCAAATTCATACAAAATAAGGCAACAAACAATAGAGCACAAAATGCACAACCATGAAAATACATATCTTAGTACAAACATCATGTTGGATGGGACCAAGATTTCTCCCATTCCTAACATTAAAATCCTGAGAATCGCGTTGTAGGTAAATTGTAAGAATACGCAACTAATCTTAAATAAATTCCCAACTAATCGAGAAACTAGACTCGTCCAAAAGCTCAAATCACCGATTTGCTCGGCCGCATTGTCAGCGAAAAACACGGAATAAACGCAAAGAAAAAGCTGATTGTGTTTCAAGCTTTCATTACTTCAATAATTACGCACGTCGCCTGCTACGCACCGTTCTGTATGAAAAGTGAAAGGACCCGAGCTTCAGTTTCGCGGAGAAACACGGAGCTGGCTGTTTTACAGGCGCGTCGTAGGCGCCTTACTCTCTGTTATACACCAACCGAATCCGTTCTACCAGTGAGAGGACACCGAAGCATTCACACTGGGCTATTTTACGCCCATCTTCAAACTTCCAGCCAACACAACGGACATTTATTTAGCAATGGCATAAACCCAATAGATTTGCGTGAACCGCCTACCTTCCCAGCACGTGCACACCTGGAACCGGTTGGGAAACCACCGAAAATGTTTCTCGAAAAGCCCTTTACCCCGCACACGTAATATTGTGCCACTTCGCCATTCCGAGCGAATAGTTGCGGCTTATCCGGGAAGTAATTCGCAGCTACTCGATTAGTGGGAACTAGAGTATGCAACGCTGCAGCGGCGGCATTCTGTAGTTTTCGTGCCTATTTGCGCTTTTGTTGGAACGACGCTAGTCCAACTCCCACTCTTCATTTTATTTCATTTCATTTATTTCCACCTTAAGGTATGACACAGCGCTAAAACAAATTACAAGGCAACAACAAAAAAAAGAACTAGTGACAAAGGTACAGCAATATTAGCAGCAAATACAAAATTACAGTACAAAAATACAGTTCAAATGTACAAAAGATACAGCACTAAGGAAAGGGAACACATAAAGCACATTTGATACGCAGGTATTATGAAACATGGATGAGCAATTTTTCGCGGAATAATTTGCGGTCTGCGCACGAGGCTATTGTATCGGGCAAGTGGTTCCAGAGGGTTATTGCTTGAGGGAAGAATGAGTTGAGCATTCATGAAGTACGGCTGGGTAGTCGTGCTATGGCGTTGCTGTGGCTGATACGGGACGAGGTTCGGTGAGGCGGTTTTAAAGGGGCACTGACACAAAATTTTGAAGGCGAGATAACTTCGGAGATAGATTGGTGGGAACACATATACATCATCTGCAAAATCTCAGCGGTGAATACAGCCTAGAACATATTTAAAATCAATTTTGAAGTGTGCGAAACGCAACCGAGCGGCCAGCAGAGGACCACGCGCAAGTGAAAATAAACAGCATCCAAACACGTCACGAGTTTGTGTTTGCCGCTTCCGCACTGCCGGCTCGCCGCTCCAATCGGAGGGCCGGAGGGCGGAGCTTCTGCTCTCGAGAACGAACGACCCGATCGTTGGCGGCGGAGGCGGCGGAGGCGCCGTGATTTCGTCAGCTCATCGGGCAGCTGGCCGCGACCAAAGTTCTACAGCGATTCCAGGCACTCTGTTTCTATTACTGTTTATTACCATTGGATGCGGAAACGCGCCGGAGGCACGAAAAGCCCACTGAGCAAGCCACACGGTTGCTGTGCACTCGGCGGCCACGGCCGCGAAGTGGCCCACGCCGGCGCAGGTAGCTCGAGTGATAGCTTGTTACCGCTGCACGAAATTGTCCCCAAGTCCCGACCATGGTGGCTTACATGAGAAAGCAGTTAATGATGCCATGGCGGGTTGCATTAAAAATTGTCATCTGCACCGCTTACGAGAGCGGCACTCGAATATCCGCCGCAGTGCTAAGCCCAACACATCTGTAGGCGGACCTGTAGGCAGACCGGCCGGCTGCTCTCAGCGCACGTCTTGCCACCCACCGTCTCGAGCGTCGCGCGTCGTTCGTTAGCCGCGGTAGCATTTGCACTCGCAGGGCCTGCGTCACATCCACGGTCACTTTTTAATTAGGCGCCTCACGAGATCAGTACGGGGGGGCATTCGCAGAAACTGCCGTCGATGCGGATTCGACAGTGCTACGGCGGCTCTGCTCTGTAACTGTGATATCCCTCCGACGGTCACGTGGTCAGCTTTGTTCACACAAAATCCACAAAATCCATCGTTTCGCGGCACTTGCTGAAACCGAAACTGCGACTGGCCGCATTGAAAATGCCTCTAATTAAACAACCGTCGCACGCTGAAGCAAATGAGGTTTCTACAGGTTATAAGTAGGTCACTAGCTACTTATCGCAACAAAAAAAACAAGATGCAAAATTTTTGTGTCAGTGCCCCTTTAAGAGAGGGTGTCTGGATTTCGGGTGATAATAAAAGGCATGAAGAAGGCAGAGGCGTGAAATGATCCGGCGTGACTCAAGTGATTGCAGGTTCAAAGATTGCTTTAGGGCGGTTACGCTTGTGTTAGTGGAGTACTGTGAGCAGATAAAGCGGGCGGCACGATTCTGTATGGCTTCTAATTTGTGGGTGAGATATGCCTGTGAGGGATGCCAAATCGATGATGCATATTCCAGGTTTGTTCGTACGAACGTTAGGTAGGCTAGTTTTTTTATGTCCGGAGATGCAAGTTTTAGATTCCGGCGTAGGTAGCCGAGCGTGCGCGCGGCGTCTGAGCAAATGGTTTGAATGTGAAATGTCCATGATAGGGATGGTGAGAGATGAACTCCGCGGTATTTGTAGGATGTTACAGCGGCAATCGGGAACGAGTTAATTTTGTAGGAGAACTGTGATACGGTTTTTTTACGGGTGAATGATACCAGTTTACATTTTTCTGTGTTTAGTGGCATTAATGATTGATCACACCATGCTGCGATATGGTTGAGATCATGTTGAAGAGCAATACTGTCTCCAGGAACGAACGAAATGCGTCCCTCCCTTAGCGAGTTAAAACTGGAACGTCTCAAGCTTTATTCCTGCGGACAAACCTGTGACTGCCCATTTCCCTCCGTCGTCGTAGGCATGTTAATATCTGTGTAACGCTCCCACCCAGACCAAAAGCGCTCGATTACGGAGGACAGCTGACAGGACGCTTTCAGCCAAGAGACCCACTTTTCAAAAACTAGCACAACGGGAATTAACAGTAGCGGCATGGAGCCCAGTTATGCTTTGCCGCTCCACATTTCCCTCCCTGCCTCACCGCCCCCCGTGCACGCATTAACCGGTAACCGGTGATGGGCGCATACTTAGGAGTAATCTACACCCACAAAAATGTCGCACGGAAAGGCTTGTAAGTTGAAGAATAAAGATGGGCTGACACCTGCGTTGGAACCGGGCAAGTGGCTCTTCAATTCTTACCTTCTCCGTGAGGTGGAAATATAAGGAGGCCGCGGCGGCCCCTTTTTTCGTCATTTTTACGCCCATTCACGCTTCTGTGTGCTCTGCCCAATGTTCTGATAACCGCTCTACCGCCGTTGTCTGCCGATAGCGTAACGTCTGAAAGAACCATTAGTGGTGGCGAGAGGAATAGCAGTTGTGACCGAGCGGTCGGCAGTGGCGAGAAGCCCCGAAGCGGCGCCGAATAAATCGGCGTCACCGGAATGAAAACTGGGGGCGGGGAGAACGGGGGTCAGACACGTACTGCCTCTCTGAACACAAACAACGGCGTTGGGGCTTCAGTTGTTCACATAAACCGGCGCACATTGCCCTGCACAATGTGTTTTCAGCGAAGTATTTTTGTTTAAAACTAAAGCCGACTTTAGAAAGAGCTATGTAAGTTTGGTACTCGTGAGCTGGCTTTTCCATATTGTGCGCTGCGTAACGAAGCCTTGCCACCTACACAGGTAGTATGTTAAGGCACAACTTCACACTACACCCCACCGTTCCCTTCCTTTACCGGGCTGTGTATACTGCTGGCGGAGAGCGGCGTCTCTCCATCCCCTGACCTTGTACAATGCCTCTGCGTCTTCGGCGGACACCTCTGCGGCGAACTAGAGCCTGAGCTGTGATTGGCATGGGCACGCTATAATAGAGCTTTATTGTCTCAACCCACCGATCGTGTGCTCTTACTTTTTGATATGAGCATCCGGCCACTGCACTTAGCATTCAAAATAGCAAACACCCAATATTCTTTTCGGCCCTTGTGGGTTCAATTGACAGAACACAACAGTTTCTACAGGCGTAAAGAACGAAACCAAAGTTGCGAGTTTTCTGCGGAATTGTTTTTCAAGAATGCCGATTGTGATAGACATCACTACGTGGCGTTTTAGCGGGAGCTGGATGACGAAACCGAAGGTGCTAGTTTTCTGCGGAATTGCTCTCCAAGGATGCCTATTGCTATAGACATCACTACGTGGCGTTTTCGGAGGAGCTGGATGCTACAAAGAAGGAAAACCTCTGCCGAGAGACAAGGAATTTTATTGAAGCGGAAAAAACACAGAACGGTCGCCCTGATGGTATTAGAGCTGGTAAGCTACTCTGCGTGTTTAAAGGGAAGGAGCCCAATGAATACGAAATTGACACAGTGGTGTAAAAAACGGAGGTCCTCAATTTATTGCCAAACCTGTAAATATTGCAATACCTGCTACATGAAGCCTTTTTTGTGCAAAAAATGCGTTTATGCGCGGAATAAAAGTTTCAATTGCCCGATGTCTTAATTAACTGTCTCATTAATAAATCAGTTAAACCATGCACTACAAGTGCGATTTGTTGTTTTTGGCCCAATAGGACCTCAATTTTAAGACGACACGCAAAAAACACTATTTTGCTTGAAATTAAACAATCTGTGCCTAAGGGGATACAGCTAAACTGCAACATACAAACAGTGAGAGCTAAAAGGAATAGAGCTAAACCGCAACATAGCAAACCCATACCGGGTTGCCGCTTCGCCAAACTGCCTTTACCACAAGCCGGAAAGGCTTTGATTTTCATGATATCACCCCGCAGCCCAGCGTACTGCATCTGGGTCCCTTCATACCCAGTATTCATTTTCGTGCAAGGCCTGGCCTATATACGTTCTGGATGTGAGCCTAGGTCAAGGAGAAGAGGAAGAAACAGTTTGGGTCGAGCCCTTCGTTCGCCACGATCCTGAGAAAACCAGGCAACCAACCATCGCCGCAAAGGTGAGGCGCAAGTTTCTCGAATTTCTTTCACTCTGGTAAGCATCTGAAGGCATCGAGCAGGTAAAAAAGGGGTACGGGTTTTGTGCAGCGGTCACGCATAGTGAAACTAGAAAGAACGCACTAGAGCCATTAGATAAAGGTCGTTTGATTTACTTCTTTTAAAACTAGCAATCCTTCAATGCAATATGAGACCTGGATTACCTCCGCGGCTTGGTTTCCCGTGGTTGTCTCAGCATTGCTGCGTTTAATTTAATAGTTTAAGCATTTTATTGCGTGCCCACTCCCCTCCAGAAAATTCACGCTGTTTCTGGCTAGAGCGCATTGATTGCTTCTTAACGTCATAAAGATTTGGATGAATGTGTTACTGCAAAAGGAAACGACGAAATTTTGAGTTCGCAATATTTCGCAAGTGTGCGGCACTGTTGGTTTCTTTCATAGCCTTGTACTTCTCTAGGAAACTGGTTGCTTGCTCCTTTGTGCATTTTCCATTATAGAAGCTGTTCGGTAAAGAAATTTGGAAAACTCCAGAAGAGATCCCCCTGCGAATGACGCATGCACGTTGCCATTACGCAATGAGTCTTAAAACGTCAAGGGTCGTAAATTTTCTGGCATCAGTGTGTCCTCATAACGTTGCCCTATGTTGCGTTTTCTCGGCCCTCCACGTCATAATCCTTTGTGCGAGCACGAACGGGGAAGGTTGTTGTCGAAAGGTAAGGTAAAGATATTGCCAAAAATCCAACTTTTAAGGACACTTGCTCGCGCTAGTTCGATTAACATACTAGAAAAGTCGAAGGAACGAGAGGTAAACCGAAGAAGACACATTCCTTTGTGCCGTCGCACTTATAGACTGTAGCTCTTGAAGGGCTACTATAACACGACAATCTTATTCTGTACGTCTGTCCACCTATCGATCAATTCAGCCTTTCGGCCCAAAGTTAAAAGAACGCTAGACAAAATTGAGGTTGGTCATTCTTTCATAGGATTCGGTAAAGCACGAAAGTGAAATGGGATTTCGCAGGAGATTATGAATGTATATTGTGAATCGTAATAAACTTGTAGATCGCTATTTATATTTCGTCGGTACGGCACCGTTAGACGCGTCAACATTAGGCACTGGTTTACATGTGCCGGAACGTTGTGTAACTCAGATTGAAACTCAAGGTGCTCGCAAACCATGCGAACGAACCCGAATGGATTGTAAGCGAATTGCTTGGTGAAGTCACGGTCCGTTACAACGAAAGGAGCATGATTTGCGGTTCTGCAGCGGTGTTGTGGGTGTGCTTGGCAAACGACGTTCTGCTTGCGAATCGCTTCGGCAAAGGTGCGACCACATTGGACCTGTTCCGCGGGGCGTACGCCAGGCGCTTGCGTTGCGAAGATCTCACTTTGTTGAACACGGCGGCGGCGTTCCACAAGCTGAGCCGCGTTCCACATAGACCGCATTCGGATAAACGCAGCAGCTTCACCTGCTATACGCTGCCCATTCGAGTCACCCACTATCGGCGCTCATTAGCGTCATGACGCTCTACTTCGCTTCACCTCTCTTAAACCACAAATCCATCCTAATGAAGAAGTTAGAAGGAAGGGCATATGGCGCATTCGTACGGCTATTTGGGCAGGACTTCATGGCACAGCTTGCCGAGTGGTATACACCTCCCATTACGGTACGACCAATCGTGGGTTCCAATTATAGCACAACCGCGCCAAGGCACCTTTTTATGGCGTGTCATTTCCGTGACAGATATGACGTCGGGGCTGTTCGTGTACCTCGATTGTAACACTTTTGTGTTATAATGGGTTTATATAAAAACATGGTCCAAACCACTAAGTAGTTTAACAAACCTCATACTTGTCAACAGTATCCATCAAAAGAAAACACGAATTCAAGGCAAACCATCAACGCACAACTGCAAGTCGCTGTGTTATATTATTCTAAAATAAATGTTTGCTTGATTGATGCGGTAACAAATAAAAAATACGGGTTGAAAAAACTGATTTACAATTCTAAGGAACGCTTGGTCTAGCTTGGACGGTGTTTAAAGTTCTACAGTAAGCAATATTTCTATTAAATGGCATGCAAGCAGTGGAACTCGGGAAAATAAGGTGATTTTTGCTTACCTCCCTAATGTTTATCGTAGGAGGAGTGAAGTTTGAGATGGAAGAGCGAATTGTGGGCCCGAGGAGAATACAGGTATTTACGGGGTAGAAGCAGCAAAAAACGTCTCGTCTGTTGATGGCATGCGCTGTGGAGTCAGTGCGTACGCGCGGAGTCCTTTTGATTGGCTTCAAGGGCAGTTTGCCTTTTAAAGATAGCAATCTTGGTGAACAGGAATCACCCCAAATCAAAGTCAGTGTACAATGCGATTTCATGCATCAGAATCTACACAAAGAAAAGCCCTAAAGATGACCCCACCTAAGAGGCTTATTTGATGTGTAACAACTTTGCACATTCTAGTTCTTAGGGAGAATTTTTATACTTTTTGTGTGCCTGGGTTGCAGGACCAGCCAGAAATTCCAAAAAATGGTATGATGAAGACCGAAAGAAAAAAAACTATCATGCGCAGTCTGACGCTACCGCACCAACTAAAGGCTGTGACGTCGGGAGGAGGTGCACCATGATTGGACGATGTCGAAGATGAGCATTCAAAAAAATTTCGGTTTGGTTTCTGTAAAACAACATGCTTGACATCCGACGTTATCGTTGGATGGCCATTCTCGATATCTCAATAGTCGCCATACAGCGCTTCTGCCATGTCGTCTGCAATACAATGCCGAAGATAAGCCTCCCGGGACGGCTTGGAATCGTAGCAATCACTATCCGAGGCCTCCGCAGTGGATGAATGCACTCCGTGTCACCGCAGACGGTCAAATGCCTTGAGCTTTTCCCCCATGTTTGGAACTTGCCTTACTCAAGCCTGTATCTTAACAACCGTGTTCGCAACAGGACAAGGGTCTGCTGATTCTGGCCTGTGCCCACTGCCCGCAAACAGTCGGTGCTTGTGACAACAGCACGCCAACGAGAACTCGCTAGCGTGTCAGTGCCACTCTGCGCGCGTTCTGCGAACTCGCTCGTAGAGCTGTGACCGTTGCGGCCCAAACATGGTAAACTCAGATAGACAATTTCGGCCGAAATCAACAGCAACTTTAAAAAAAAGAACGCACCCTCGGGCATTCAAACTTGCGACTTGCAAATCAACATGACTAGCGCTCCAGACGACTCGGCCACGGACCAGCGATGCCGGCGTTGGAAATATGTGGTATGTTCTCTGTAACCAGTTTACAGTTTTATTCAGTTCTAGCATTTCAAGCATTTGGGGTACTATTTTTTGTATAGCGCTCGTGCAGTTAGCGTCCCCCAAATCCCCACGATAGCTCACGTTAGAGGGAAAAATGTTCGCACATGTGTGGTTGTGCTGCTGACCGCTGTGCTTGTTCACCCAGCGCAAAAAGTGATTTCCTCCTCCCTAGCTTTACACTGTACGGTAAAAGTTTCAGTTGAGTTTATTTCCTTATTTCGTTAGTACCTATATTGACTTCACTGACTCTTCTCTCGCCTTCAAGTGCCCTTAGATTTTCTCACTCGCGAACCAGTCCGCGAAGCGTCGAATGTGCTATTGTGCAGCGCTTGTATGCAGTGCCCGGGACTTGAACCTTGATACAGTGTACAAACTAACAAAGTAAAAAAAACCACGTTTTTCTATTCACAAACGTGTTGGGGCTTAGCTTCACTTAGCAAACGAATTGCTACGACCCGTCGGCGGCCAACGGACTAAACTCTGGGCCGACTGATTCCTTCGGAAGTTCGGCGAGCCGTGCACAGTCAAGCAGAGTCATTCCCTCCTTACGACACACGAAAACGCCACAGAATATGGGCGAGGATGCAGAAAGGAGGACGCAATTTCGAAATTATTGATGTACTACATAAATTCGCGTAAAGGCACTCAGAGTCGTTGAAACATGGCCTATGGACTCCGGACTCAAATTTGCGCTAGTAATCCCTCAATGTTTACAAGTCACTTCAGTGTCTGTTTAAGTTGATTTTTTTCCCTCACCCCAACGCACTTCGACACAGCATAAGGACCGGCTAAGTTATAGGAGTCGGCTCACCTTCGCGTTGGCCCTAATGGGGATTAGTTACATTGTGGGTTTCTTGGGTGAGATATACACCGAGGAATAATTATACAGGAAGCCGTCGGAACTATGTCGCAGAACGCAGCAGGCTCCTGGTGCTTGTCGGCTTAGATGCAAGAAACACGGCGCTGAGGATAATCTCGGATCATGAAGCCGGAAAACACGTGAACTTTGCCAAACGTGCACTGTTCCACAAGACAATATTGCCATACATTTACACATCACATATATCGTAAACCGACTTTAGGGCCCAGATAGGCAAAGTCGAAGTCAAAGTCAAAGGCATGTTTATTTCAACATGACGGATAAGCAGAGGACACAGGCAAAATGCCATCTGGGGCTTCACGTATCCTGTGCCCCTTGTACAGTTCAAAAAGCAGTTGAAATGTATATTCATATACATTAAGGAAAACATTTGGCAGAACAATTCAAAAAAGATAAAAGGAAACGTTTTAATCCTCAGGACGTTTTTGCACACTTAGCCATAATTACACATTGAACGAGACAGACCCAAGTACGTCCGGAGGAAAACAATTTTCTGAAACACTTGGTGATAATTGATACATTGAGCAGAATAGCATTTTTATCTTCGAAATACACGCAATAAAAAGCAATTTAAAAGCAATTTCCTGGCACGCTTATCCCTAGAAATCTATTCCACTAAACAGGCATACGCACATTATAATAGAACACCTAGTGACGGGGTAATGCAAAGAGAATTTCTTAACGTGTCTGAATAATAGTAATATCATCATAATTGTAAGAACCACATAATAAATCTGATGTTTTTATGCTAGAAAGGAATCTATAGCAGCCGGTAGGCTATATTCAGCATTTACCGACCGTAGTCGGTGCGTGTGTTGGGAATTCTCCACGTGAGCGGGCAACCAGTATCGTAGGCACGGGGACGGGTTTTTGATCCAGCGAGCTCTGTTACGTATAGGTCGTCGTTTTTATATGTATTTTATATCGCGCGAGCAATACGGAATTATGAAAGTGATGAAGAAGAACCTTACTTAGCTTCCGGAAAATGGGACCTGTGTACTAGCGGTATACTACACTTTCAATTGCCCTAGTGGCCTTCTTTAGAAGTGTATGCATTTTATGTAGAGTTGTTATGGTTATGGTTTCCGACACATAGAAACAGCACCGTAATGTTGAGCAGAAAAGGAATCATTTAGTAGTAATTTATTATTCGGTGAAAACAAGACAAACAGAAAAACACGTCAACACTACTGCGGAATTTTGAATGGGTGGCGTCAACATGACAACCCCGAGAATATGTGTTCGTCAAGAACTTCCCTAAGATTTTTTACCGTTTGACCCAGTTCCAGATTGCATGCCCCGATTGTAAACGAAGCTCCGAGCCATTTGTTTTGTTTATGTGTAGACACTAAACTATTTTTGCTTTAGAAACGTTTATGCCTAAATACTTTCTTGTGCTCCACGTATTTAAATGTTCTAGAGTTCCGCTCGTGTTTAATTCAAGTTCATGTAATGTTGGTTCAAGGAATTATACTCTTGTATCGTCAGCATATACAATTTGTTTGCAGCCGTTGTCAATGTTAACGATATCTTTTATGCATAAATTAAACAACAATGGCCCAGTGAAGCCACCTTGTGGTACACCACGGACCAAAGTCTTAGTTTCATCTATAGTTTTTCGATTAGTTGTTGTTTCCGTTCACACAAATAACTCTGTAGAAGGCCATGAAACGCCCCTCGAAGACCTGAATTGTCAATTTTTAGGAAAACAGTGTTGTGTCATTCGATGGAATGCTTTCGATTAATCACAAAATACTCTGAAAGTATAGTTTCCTGTTTCGAAAGACCGAAGTATTATTTTCCTCTGTAATAATTGTGCCGTTTCAGTAGATAAATTTTTCATAAAGCCGAATTGGGAAGGGGAAACCATCGTATGTTTTTTATAAAAGGTGAAATTCTTTGATGACTAACTTTTCGATAAATTTATAAAAATATTGGCAATAGTGATATTGGTCTGTAGTTGGACATGTCGTTGTGTAACCACTCTTATAAATTACGGAAAGTTTCTCCAACTCTAACATGTTTGGGAATTTCTCCTGTGATAATAGTAAATTTGTTGTATGAATAACACTGTAGCTATAATCTCAGCAGTATTCATGACACGTTTCGTTTCCAAGTCTTCAATACCATAACAGTTGGCATTTTGAACGTTTGAAATACCTCTCTCATTTCTCGCTCATCTGTTGGATTTAAAAAGGCACTTTCTCGCAACTTGGGTGACAAAATTTGCGTGCAGTCTGGGGAATGAGTATTTTTTGTAAAAGGGATACAGTAATCAATGAATGCATTGGCCACTTCATTTCATTTTTTTCTATGTTTAAGAGTTTATATACTACCAGAGCAGTATCTTTGTTTGAGGACCGATTAAGGAGAATGTTTAGACGCTTTCTGACAGCTTCAGAACTGCGAGTCTCCTCATTGTTAAAAGGGTTTTGAAAATAGTTCTGCAAATTTCTTTTATCACTTTATTTTTAGCGGATAGAAGCGATAGAACAATGACAGATGTAAAGCCATCAAAAGAATCGGTGGAACAGCCGACAGAATGTCCCGCGAACCTAATGAGTTTGATGCCTATGGTGATGCTCCTCTGGTCTCTTTGCCTGTTGCCTCGCCGTCATCTGCACAATCATAATGAACATTCCCCTATAGTCGGCATAAAGGGTTCTTTCATATCACAAGGCCAACCACAAGGCCAGTGCTGACCATAGCGGTAACCGCGTAGGTTGTCTGTCACTAAATCAAGTTTCACCAGGATGACTCTGCCTATACACTCGCTTGATGGCTTCGAGGCCATTGCTCATTATTCGCACAACAATATACCGATATTTGCAGCGTTACAGTATTGTGTGTGCAGTTATCGGCAGAACTATGGCGTAAAGCGCGTATTGCATACGCGGTGTCACCACACTCGACCACACAAAAACCCACAAGTAGGGAGTTTTACGTTGCCGTTTCGGGCGGTCCGCTCCGCTTTGAGAAGCTAACTTGGTAGGAAAGTGTCACGGAAATTTTAGCCAAGCGATATCCGCATCTTTCTTGACCGGGAAACATTTCCGTCCTCAGCATCCGTAAACAACACTTCGTTAGAAAGTAAGTAAGCGAATTTGTATTATGCTCAGTCAAACAAAGCAAAATACTATGTTTATTGCCATATTTCACCGTTTAAGTCATGTAGTCTCGGACGCAATTTAATTGGTACACATTAAAATCAGCTGTTCAAGTTTTTAATACCCAAGACAAGGCTGGGTCTCTGGGAGCTGCAGAAAGAAGCCTTTCTTTTCGGGCGACGTTTGTTTCTAGCGCTCTAATGCTAGTTAAAATGTACGGTATCTTTGTTTAATCGGACGTCGGTTTTGTCGCACATGTTTTCACTGAAGAAACAGTTCACAGTAGCGCTCGCCTTGCTGGTTGCAGTTATCTTAGAATTACTTGAGGGAGCCCCGCTGAGGTAAAGCCGCTCGCCGTCATTCGCGTCCCGCATACGCATTGCAGCGACCAGTAGCCATCGGAATACGGTCCATTAAAATATTTCTCGCTAAATCTCTGCATTACCAGCATACCAAAAGAAATCACGCCCGCATTCTTATTTGCTAGGTGGTGTTATCTGCCCTTATGCCATGCAAGCCAAAATACGCGCCAGAAGTTGCTAGACTGGCCACGAAGCCACAAAGTGCCGTCAAGTGCCGGCTCTTAACTACATTCATTTCTTGCAGCCATCCAGAAGAAAAAAAGCGGACGCCGCTGCAGATTACAATGCTTCTGTTTTTTGCCCTGTCTCTATCGAGCTTGTTCTACGTCGCCCTTCCATACACCGAAACAATTGAATTGTAAGTATGATTAACATATTCGTACCTTTGTGTTCTGCAACAATCCAAAGACGTTAAAACTATCAGGATAGAATGGTTAACGGTACAAAGGGTGCGTTAAGAAGTTTATGTTGCGTGGAATTGCGGTGTTGCTTGTATGATTGTAGTACGTGTGAGTGTGGGTGTGAGTAGGAGACTGGTACTGTTCGTTTGCACATGTTATTGAATCCGCGGTAGAGATCTCGCTTGGTGAAGCTGATTTTTATTAATTCTTTCAGCAAGGATTTAGCATCATGAACCCTTTGAGGCTAAATAGTTTGTAGAATCAAAATCGACCCAACAGTACCTTATCTTACGAGTGTTCCAATTTAACGAAGAAATTCAAAAGACGAACTAGAAATTTGCGCCATTTCCAATTGCACAGAGTGTTTCGAGGAAGACACATCAAAACAAACTTCGAGTATCCTTATAATGCCATGAAGAATATTATGCAACGTAAAATAAAAAAAGAAGCATCTAGTTTTGTCTTTGTGGCGCTCTACAGCAAGAGAGCAGCCTTTCTGGTTTTGAATCAGCAATAATAGATGCCGCCACCAGTGGTGGCGGCACTTGCTTCACGTTTCGAGTGACAGGTGGCATTGAAGGTACCGAATTTTTATTAAATGGCAGAAAGCACAGTGAGTTTCATCTATAAATTCAAATGAGAGAAAAACAGGGTGACATCTTACAGGCAGATTACAGTGACATCAGTACTGTGTAGACTAGCAATGCAAGTCATTAAATACGAATTGGTACTGTTGATATTTGTCTAATAAAGTGTAGACCAATATGGAAATGTATCTGGACAAAAGGGCAACAACGTCAATAGAGAATGGTCGTAGCATGTTCCGGAATACGGAGGGAAGCAACTGAAAGTTTTTACTGCTGCCCTATGCAAAAAACGTAAATACAAGGTGCCGATTACAAAAAAAGTGCGCAGAGGCACAGAGCCTCTGTACATTCGAAAAGGTTCACACATGAACATCCTCTTTCGCCATGGATCTCCACGCTTTAGATTTTACTAAGCAAAGAACGATTGGAAAAGAGTAGACTAGACTTTGATTTGTGGTACCGAAGCAATGGGGAGTCTGCGGAGAAACAGATTTCAGGACTGATGCGTGTGGATTATATAGCGTTGCTAGCAGATAATGCGAAAGACCTACAGAAGTTGGCCGACAGTTGTGCGAAGGGTACAACGCACGTGAGCCTACATTTTTTTTCCTCAGAAATTAGGAGTCATGGTGTTCAACGGGAAGCAAATACAGCGGTGGCAAGTAATAAACAGGAAGCCATAAAATTTTAAAAAGGTATAAGTACTTAGTGATCTGGCCTAACAAAGCAAAAGGCTACCTAGATGCCCATAAAGAACCTTTCAAACTGGAAGGGAAACGAAAATCAGCGATACTTTGGAGACACAATAAGTACGATGAAAGTACAAGACGTACCAGGCAACTGGAAAGGACTAACGGGGCAGTCGCTCGCATGTTGAAATGCTGTAGCATGCCTAAAGTCAGATATCTGCTTTTGAACATTGCTCAATGGTGTGCAGGAGATGCGGCATGAGCACCGACAGTCGTTCCAATGAATCAGCTCTTCAATCGCAGAGGTAATGGCTGCCTAGCTCGGGAAAAAATAGTTCAGTAAACATGCAAAGCCCCTAGTTTAAACCTCGTTGATTTTTATGATTGCGCTGTTACCCACAAAGAGCAGGAATATGTTTTTTGGATAAACAAATACAACCTCAAACTCGATCCACTGCGCTTGCGGCGCTTTCCAGCGCGGAACTCTCGTAGCGTTCCGTGACGCCAGCACGGCCCCTATAAAAGTGGCCACTGCCGCTGCCACATTTATGTGCGGCGACCGAAGCGTCATGCAATACTTGGAAAAATTGGAGCAGGGGTTGCTCGCGCCCAGCAAGTACTTGAAACAGCCAACGCTCACTGCCTTTTTTGCACGTGAATAAAGTTTTAGATAACGGAATACATTGTGCTTTGATTCTTCACAGCTGTGGTGGAATTAAAGCTCAAATGCTTTAGCTTGTCTCGGATTGTCGCCTATAGCGAAACACTGCTTATAAAAAAATATTAGCCGTCCCGCTGACTTGGTTATAGCGAGGAATTACCCTATATCTTTGTGTTGATGCATAATAAGAACATTTGCGAGTTAGCACGGTCTTGTGTGTCTTCGCTACTTTCGCCCTGTTTCAAGCGCTAGTTAACGGTGGATGAAACTACATAGAGAATGCCAAAAGTCCCAGCCAGCTAGAATCTTGCTTCCCTATGCACTGGATAAACGTTTGGTGCCAGCCGTGCGTTTCCATTTTCTTTGAGAGGGTTCCGTTGCCGTCTTCGGGTACAGTCCGCATGTTATGCCCCGTTCCAATTCGAACCTTACCGTTAACGCAGCCGGCTTCGGGGGGACAGCACCGAAGTGAACTACAATACACGGTATCTTCCTGCTTAATACAGAAACGACGCTGGAGCCACCTTTTTGAAGTGTAGTGTTATAACAAACAAACCTGTTCTTTTTTCAGTATTTTGTAAAATTTTCTGCTATGAAGATGTTTTGTTTAATTTAAAATCACGTATTATTTCTATGTATACCACTAATATTTTTCCGAAGCTTGCGCCTTGTATTTGTCAAAATGGCTTCTAGGCGTTCGTCTGCGTTGGTGACAAAGGTTGCATTCCAATTTCTGTTCCTTTAGGCGTCTAATCGGACTGTTCGGACACTACCAACCAAATGTCGGCAACTTGGTAATCAGCCGGAAAAGCGATTACAGTATTGGTAGAGAAAGGGAAAGGGAGGAGTCGATCATAGGTCATTACACGCAGAGATAGCGGCAGCGCAAACCTAAAACTAAATGAGTTTCGGATACTTTTTATTAAACCAGCCACATCACTGTCATCATCGTCACCATCATGATCTCCGCGTGGCCCTTGCCACAATCTCTATTCTAGAATTCGTGAACTCACAGAAAGGCTTGTCTGATTCGCTTTCTGTTTTTAGTTTTCATCCCGCGCTTTCGGGTGACAAAGCGGCTGTGTGCTTCGGGGATTTTTACTTTTCATGACCTTTACTGGCACCATTTTTTAGGCTGCCCTCATTTCTCTCTACTGAAAGTGAAAGCACATCAAGAAGTTACACGAAATTCAGCAGACATGCAAATATCGGCCTCTGCTATGAAACAACAGTACCCCTTGAATGTCACGCCCTCGCTGTGAATAGCTTGAATAACGTGATTATAAAAAGTTACGGGAACATTACGTCACACAAGGGCAAATTCATCCTGCGTAACAGTGATGAGATATTACGTAAATGCTTGAAAATGGCGGCTGCCGTTGCCTTTAAGTGAGGCAAATCATTGCACCCTGTGTCGGCCCCATGAAATAGTCCACGGGTTAGAAAGAGGCGCATTTTGGCGCGACGAGTTCTTCATCAAGGTTTTCTACCACAAGAAATCATAGTTTTTACTGTTTACAACACAGCAATAATGAAGCACAAAAACAAAATCCCGTGTTTTGTTTAAATGTTCTGGAAGAACATAGCAAATATTTGCTCGTAGCTGGAACACGAGGGGACAGTACAACCCTCTCCATAACAAACAACCCAACGCATTGCAATTTCCACGGTACTCTATGTAAGCTGGTGGGCACCATGACCTATATTATGAGAAAAATATTAAGAAAAATTAACTGCTTTATTATATACTGCGCTGGCAGAGTTTGAGCTTTGAATGTACCCGCTCTTTTTTTAGATAATGCACCTGACTAAATAAATAGGCAACAACTTCTTTAATCAGTTTTACGCCGCACCTTGAAAAAGATCGTCCTTATTTTCTAGGGGCGTTCCGGACTGGGGGCGTTCCGGAAAGAACGCTTGATGCGGCAGTAGGGCGCAGTAAAACGCCATTGGCATGAATTTGAATTGATGAATAAAGCCTTGATGCCAAACCTATGTGAACGTAGATGTATATCAAATAAGAAAACGGGGAATATGGTGACAAACAATAGGTTTCGGGTAAAACGGGCGGCGGCGTGTGGTCAGAGAGAAGAATGGCAGAAAAGTAATTTTAACCATCTCTGTATGCAGAGTTAGCTTAGGTAGTTTTGTATTGTTAACTCCCACAAACTTTTGGAGTATAATGGGAGCACAAAAGCAACTGGGTTCTTACTGGTATCAGGCGGAATCTTTTTTGTAATAACAGCAGCACCGATGGGCCTTGATAGGGCTCTAGTCGTGGATACGCGGATTTGACGAGGGTTGGTCGAGTAGACTGGCAGCTTCAGCATACCTCGAGTGAGGCCACGTTTATATAAACCTGTCCATACAATCTATGTAAAGGGAGCGGAAGCGGAAGATTTCCCAGAAAAGGAGCTCACCACGCGCCGACTGAGCCCGACCAGCGAGTTAACCCACCGCTGCCTGCGAGTCGAGCGGACTCGTCCCTACAGCTTTTCTAGTCAACCCAACCGGACTTGGGTGGGTCTAGCCGAAAAATCCTGCTTTTCTCGACTCAACTGTCAATTTTTTATATACAAGCCGGCGGCTGAAAACACAAAATTCAACAAGCTGGTCCTGAGCTGCGGCCAAGATCGGACGCTGCAGCGCACTCGCTCCCGGGGTGTCTTCTGGGCGCAGGAGCTCCCCGCATTTTTCGCCGCCAATCATGCGGTGGTTTTGCAACTTTTTGCTGACAGGGCACGTCAAGCATCGTGCCGCGATTCCCTCGTGCGCACTTGCGCATTATGTTTTAGCCCCGTTATTCTTTGCATCCTATCATGCTTCAATATCTTCCGTGTATGTTCCTTGTAAATTAACGTATACAGACCTTTTCTGCATCCAATTTCAACGTACGTCTCGTCGTCAGGTACCATTACACCAACAGGCCACATCAATAAACCTTACCAATGAACCAAATTGTATGGTTATCCTGTTTAGTTGAGAAACAAGGCGGACTTGATAAAATTTATTTTTTCTATGTACCTACTGTGGATAGTTTCAGGGCTGTCTCTGAAGGCATTTTACCTGGAAGTGAAGCTTAATTTTTAGAGCTGTTAAAGCATGAGTGGTAAAGAATACCTTTGACTCGTATATGCTGAAAAGACCGGCCGAGTATTTGAAGTATTGGAATGCTAGGTCGGTTCGCATAAACTTATGGTGTGTCGTTGGGGAAGACGCCTACTTTCAAGATGTCCCGGGTACGCGCACACCAGTGTCCATTGTGGAGTCATTGACTGACGCGTTTTGTGCACGCACCCCGTTAATGTCGGACGGAACACTTTTTCTAGCCACCTCCTTCACCTTTATTCCCTTTTCCCGTTTGCGCTTGCACACCATTTTATACCGGTCAGGCTCTGCCGCAATCAGCGCCTCGTTAGGCCGGCATTATTCTCCCTTTACCAGTTTCTTCCTCGGAGCGCGAAAAAGCCACCTGACCTCCGTCACAAATGCCCTCGATAGCCCGCGAGCCTCCCAGTGAGCATTTTGTTCTTTTATAAAAGTATCAGCCGTAAACATTTGCTGTACAGCTTCTCTCACGTTGAAACGATAGCAAATCTTCATAGGTGGCTTTGCAGCGCCAACTCCGAAAGCGGCATACACGTTGTTATAAAGCGCTGCCTAATTGCCAAACAAGGGAATATAACATTTTTGTAAATTTTAGAGTACGCAAACAGAATTAAAAGTACCGGCACAGACTTCAGCTCGACCCCTCCCTCGTGCTTGCGCTAAAAGTTACTCTGTTACTGCTTCATTGATTCCTTTATGCATTGCCCAGGATGCATCGAGCTTATTAAACGTTGCAAAAAACAGCACTGCGGGTGTGCGTTACTACGCGTATATTCTCCCCTTTTCCAGAATAACAGCGTCAACCGTCGTGCGCGGGCTGGATTTGTTCAAACGGGCCATTTTGAGGTCCTACGACGTTCACCGGTTGGCAGAATTGAAGAGGAAAGGCGAGCATTTTACGGCTGAAATCAGGACGCGAATTCTAACCACTTATATATAGGTCAACATCAATTAACCTTCTATATTGGCCTTGCAACTTCCTTTGCGGGCTGATACTCATCGTACTTGAAGCTGTTCTGCAGCATTAATCCCAAAAACTGAACTTTATGATTACGATGAGGTGCTGCCTATTCGCGTTCCTTTGTCCCTCTGCCATGCATGACCGTTTTGTAGCTTGAGCTACACTGGCCAAGGTTGAGCAGTTTCGCGTGGCTCCTGGAGAGCCTGGCTCCGCATGCGCGAGGAGCAGTGACGTTACAGGGCGCACACAACGATGCTCACTTCCTGGCATCTCTAATATACCCCACGCGCCCGGCTTCTACGCGTCCTCCGCTCCGCACGTGGCGGCCCGGTTCAATTGGCGATCATGCGAGGGGCAGCCGGGTGTGGAACCGATGGCTCGCGCGTCGCGGCAACACTAACGTGCGCCTGTGGAACCAGCTTAGCTCTGGGGCGATTAGTGACGCGGCGCCGGAGCCGCTTTATAAATATGCATGCGGCACATAATGCGTATACCGTGTGTTTGTCATTCAAGAAGCAGAAAGCGCGATAATAAAGCTAATCCTTAACAACCTGGAAAGGTAAGAATAACCAGCTGAACCTTACCTCACGCTACATATATCCTGGCATAGCCGAGCTAAGCCACTGCTAATTCTCATGCAAGCGAATCAGAACTTAAAAGCTATCCGAGGCCTTTTGAAAGAGGAGTCATAAATGCGGCTTCATACAAGGTGCTTCGTGCATACGGTTTCTGGGCAGAAGCCTGAAGAAACGAGCTTCATAAGCTTTTGCGAAGCCGGCAGAAGTAGGCTGTTGATGTGCTCGCAATAAACGCTGTGAGTGATGGTTTGAGTTATAAAAGAGCGCAAAATTTTGCGCTCAGGGCATGAAACGTCCGAGCGTTGACGCACAAAAATGTGCTCCTAAATGTTTCGTGCCCGGTTTCGACGCGTGCCTTTGTTATTTGCTACCTCAATATATTCAGATGCCTGAGAAATAGCAGCGGTAGGTGCTCATTGCAAAAAATGTCCAATCCTTAAATCACATCTTATCGCATTTTTAGGAAGTATGAAGTCGCGTATCTCACACGGCATTCAAGAAACCAAGCAAGTATCCTGTGACATCAACCCTTTGCGTTGTACGGAAACTCCGTCGCATGCCCTGCGACTGCGTCTGCGTCTTGGAATATGTCAGACGCTCGCAGAGTAGTGATGTATTGCGGAAACAATGTTAAGCTCTAATATTGTGTGCCTGGGTCACAAATGTAATTTTGGCATTATTATTTCCCCAGCGCTTAGTATGGACTTTCATCTTGACCGCTGCCTCAGGTATTATTGTTGCTTGTATTGTCACCATACACTTTTATCCCTTACGTTAATAGGAGAAACTGATCGCCTTCCTACTACCTTTCGTAGGCCACATGGAGTCTGCGAGGAGAGTATTTGCGAACTGAAATGCACACCGTATGAATTTACGCATCAAAATGTCACCCCGGATTGCGATGGTTCCGCGTGCCGGTGCCAACTTTCAGGTACACGTTACCAATCTTTGTTTTTTTTTCAACAAATACGCTGTTTAAAAATTTGTTCACAAAACTCAGTACGACAACATCAAGAAAACGAATCACTGGCACATTTGGGTCTCCAAACTGTGTCTGTTATAACGACGGATATGGAGCCAGTCGTCTCGGGCTCTTGGCTAGAAACGTAAGTTGGTACTGGAGACTCAAACGGCTTACTCACACGGCTGTGACTGCGGCAAGAGGAATCACGCCACCTGGTCGGCATAGAACACGTGTGTGGAACACGTTGCACCCGCGGGAGCCTAGTTGAAGTGTGCTGTTCTTTTCGTTAGTTCTCCATGTGGGGTTTGTTTGTTCTTCGCGGTTATAGCAGCACAGATTGAGCAAAGGTCTTTAGGGCAGCGAAGAAGCAAATCGGCTTCAATCGTAGACTTAAACCGTGCCGATGGTCTTAAACTTACCGCTTACATGAATTCAAGTCTTACTTGTTTGTGGTAGCTTTCTTCATTTTTCTCCGTACACAGGGTTTAAAGGCGCAAGAAAAAAACGCGTACACTAGAAGAGAAAAAACAACCAAAACAAACTTAGCGACAAAGGACAAGACAAACGAAGGCGCTTCGTTTGTTTTGGTTGTTTTTTTCTCTTCTAGTGTCCGCGTTTTTTTTGCGCCTTTAAATCCTGTGATCATGTCGAACCAACTGGCTCACATTAGGCTATTGCAAGTCCAGAATTTTCAGTACCCTTGAAGGAAGCGTGAAGCGCCTTCTGGGAAGACAATGTTTGAGCAGGCGCACACAGTTGTTCGCGCGCTGATTCCAAATATCCCTTTGGAATTTACTAGTTTACTATTTAGTCAGAAAGTTGTTTTTTTTTGCAAAAAGACGCGCTCTCAGCAAAGGCACTTATGCCATTTCATTTGCACGCATCTGATTTTTCGGGCGTGTACGGATTGCACTGGAATACACTGCGTCGTTTAGGGAGAAGTAATAGGTTTGAAGTACGTAGGAGTAGGCTTGAAGTGCACTTCAACTATGCTTTGTACTTGTACCTGTATTTCAAGTGCATTAAAATGCATTTTTCCAATTGTTATAAATCTTAAAAATACAACATTTTTTAATATTCAGGGAATATACAGCGCTTTTAATTACCCTCAAATTGATTAAGAATGCACTCAACCTCCCGAATGCGCGCTTAAGGAATTCAGAATATATTGAAAATTTATTTCGACCCGCAAAACGATCACGGTGCAATTGTACTGTAAATTTAATGCATATACACCTAACTAAATACATTAGGAGCAGCAGTATGAAAATACATGAAAAGAAGGCTTAAGCCAAAAGTATACTTCGAATATATTGCACATATATTTCAAATGCCTTCTAAGCTCGCGGAACGAACATGGTAGAAATACGCCATGAATGCAAAAAAAAAATATATATTGAAAATATATTTCCAATGAATTGAAATCTTAGCCTTAATACCCATTGGACCGCAGATATCCGTAGGACGTCCGTTTTACAGCCGAACGTCCAAATCCCGCGCTAGACGTCTGGCGGACGTACTTCGGATGTATTTTTCTGGGAAACGTGAACATCCCTTCAATTTGGTCCGGCGGACGTCCGAGCTACGTTTGTGCATGGACGTTTACTGCGGTCCCATCAATAAAGTCCGCTGGACGCCCATCGTACATCTCCATGGTTGAAGCAATATTCCGCAATCATGTTAATAACTTATCGTAATTAGCCCCGAGTTAATTATGTTGTCTATATTCTTGCTTCCTACAGCAAGAGGCAAACAATTTGTCAGCTCAGAAAGCAATTGTAATAGTTGTAGCCCTCGCGCACAAAACACTCGATGCGGGCTGAACGAGTAAACTTCATATAGTTATGTTCGATTTAAAAAAGGACAGCAGATCTGGTGAAGTTTCATAAAAACAGTTGGGTTGATATACAATGTTGTATTGTTTGATTTGCTGCTAGTTAGGCTAAAATGTAATATTTTTGTAACTAAATTTTGTTTGTCTTTTGTGCGATGCAAAGCCAACTCTGTGACAAGCCACGTCAAGCCGTATAGCCATAGCCATTCGCTTATGTGTGCGAGTTGCGAAGCGCCAACTAGCTTCCCTGCTGCTTTCTTCTAGACATCTTTTTGCGTCCTCAACGAAAGGTAAGACATTTTTATAAGTGCCGGTGAGTGGGGAGGGGGCGGGAAATCGTCTTTAGCTTTCCGTGTAATGCAAACGCCGTACGCTGTGCCGAAGTTAGGCATACCTGGCTTAGCGCGTTTTGAATGGCAATGCCAACGCGCTCAGGGAATCATCTTTTCTTCGCAATCATAGCGCGATAAATTAGTTATACCGTTTCCGTAAAGCTATCAGCGGTATGTGCACGTGCTTTCGTTGAAAGACAAAGTCGTTGAGTGTGCCGGCGTTCGCATTCAGCCCGGCACTACCTACGACGTGGTGTGCGCAGTGGCTATTTATACGTTCACTCAAGTTTACGGGAAGGGTTGTAACAATTTTACTGTGTGAGCTCGTTGCGGAGATGCGGTATGCATTGGCCTTGAGGTGACATGTAGGCACGGTGTTGCGAAACGTGTAAAAACCGTACGGTGCGTTTTAGGTGGGGGATTTCACGACCGCACAAGAGAGGACGCGGCCGTAGTATTTACGCCGAGGTGCTCTATAGTGTGGCTTATGCCGGCGAACGCGGTGAAGTAAATGCATTTTGCCGACGTGAGCATGAATCGTGTTCTAATATATTAACCGTGCTTGCTGTATGCGCTTGTAGACGCACGTATCCGGCAATACCCGCCGCGGTGGTTCGGTGGCTAGGGCGTAGTGCTGCTGAGCCCAAGGACGCGGGTTAGATTTTTGGCCGCGGCGGCCGCTTTTGTTGATGGAGGCGAAAAGAGAAAGCGCCTGTGTGTACGACATTTAGGCGCACGTTAAAACTACCCAGGCGGTCAAAATTAATCCGGCGGCCTCCTCTACGGCGCGCGCACCTCATAATTGATAGATACCGCCAAGCGCGTTGGCGAAAACATGTTTATATTGCAGAATATTCGGCGGGCATAGAACAGCTTTGCTCGGTGCAACCGAGGTATGCAGTTTTTCTTTTTTTTAAATTAGGCTAGGCATTTGTTCTGCAGTACCCTATGCACAAACTGCTTATGCTAGTGTGCAAGACACTGCAGCTTGTCAGTGAGATCGAGGGAATCTAGCGAATCACTGCGAATCCTACCAGCTTCAGCTATCATTTGGCTTTGTACAGGTTTTCAAGAGTCAAAAATTTAGTTCGCCATGAAGTTATGACAGAAGCATATACCGACATAAAACCACAACAGTAAAGAATCCCCAATGCCTCGTAAAAGTTTTTTGGAGGGCACAGTCAAAAGTACTTCAAACATCATTGGTATTTGTTGGCATTCCACTACATTAGCTGTAGAGTCGATCGAACCAAAATAGCTGAAAAGCAGTCAAATTCTTTTTGTGTGTCTAATAATGCAGCCGTATATAGGACAAAAACATGAAATTGTTGCTTTTGGATTTGCAGGGGCTGACCCAGGAGTTGGGGAAAATTTGAGCCAAGATGTTCCTGGCATGAAGCACGATGGACGAGTGAAAGGTTGTACTTACATTGGAGGTTATAAAGCGTTAAATAACAAATTTTTAAGCTTTGCGACTTCGTTTCTTCTGATTTGGATGCCATACTTTGCAACATGTAATCTGCAGTGTGCTAGATCTATTTCATTCAGCATATTTCAGATGTATTCCATTCAGCAAAATATTTCACTTTTTCAAGCTGTTTGTTCTTTAGCGTGCATTGCTGGAAGTTTTGTCTTAGAAATTTATTGGCAATATCCTAAACATACTCGGTATAGATTCGTAAAGCTTAGTAGTGTAGGTTTCAGTTTCCTATAATAAACTTGAGAATCTGTACTTGCTGTAAATTTCAGCGCTTTATTGATAACATGCCTTGAAGCACTACTACAGCTTCAAGAATACTCGATACAAAAGTCCCTTCTGTAGCTTGTTTTGACAATACCCTAATTATAAATACTTGTACCCCGCACTGTGTTGGCTGACAACTCCACACTCTATTCATATTTTTCTTGGCAAGAGTGCGAGCAGTGATGTTTGCAGTAGCATAATACAGTGGAAAGTTGCGAGCTCATTATTGTAACCGCTTTTTAATACGGAACCATGTGTACACTGTGGGCTGTCATGTTGAAGCATCCTGTTCACCGAGTGGTTAACTGCCTACTACAACTTATTCATAATTATGCCGACACAAAGCCCGGAGTGTATGCATAGTCCTTATTGAAAAGTCGTGACGATAAGCTTGCAACGCTTCACTGTATTATACTTCTTTAACATCACTGCTCGCGCTCTTGCCAAAAAAATATGAATAGGGTGTGGAGGTGTCGGCCAACACAGTGCGTGGTACAAGCCTTTATAATTACGGCTTTGTAAAAACAAGCTACAGAAGGGGCTTTTGTATCGAGTATTCTTAAAGCTGGAGTAGGGCTGCAAGGCATGTTATCAAAAAGGCACTGAGGCATAATACATGTACAGCAAGTACAGGTTTCCCCTGATTCGAAAAATTTGGGACCAGAAATGGACGTCTGGCGGACATCCAATATCCGCATTTTGTTATCCCCTGGACGTCCCCTGTACATTTAGGTTTGGAAATGTCCGATTTTGAACATCCGCCGGATGTCGGAAAATCCGGCTGGGACGTCTGTCGGACATTAGTAGGATGACCAATTCCTTTGCATCAGATAATCCCACAGACGTCTGTAAAACGTCCGCTGGCTTTCTGCGGATGTCTGACGGACGTCCAAATGTCCGACACCGGATGTCCAACGGATGTTTGATGGACGTCTGTGGTCCACTGGGTACGTTTCGAGTGCACTAGAGGCGATTCTTCAGTTGCTGAATCTTAAGTCATGTAAAGCATATCTGAAGTGCCGGATAAAATATATTTTAAATTAATAAACGCACTGCGAATGTTTTCTTCTGAATGTTTACTTATAACAGAAGAAACTGAGTGAGATACCTTCGTTTACTGCATTGTCTAAGACATGCATACAAGCAGACTCAGCGTAATAGAGAGAAACCCGGCGTGCAAATATGTAAACGCCAGTGTTTCAGGGCCATTGGAAAAGAAAAACATTTAATTCAACGACTATTCGCAAGACACCTAGTCGGTGGCGCCGCGTGGTGGCAGGATGAGCAAACACTATATGTAGGACCGGTGAGAGACGGAAACGTTGCATCCCGTACTCCCGCACGTTGGCAAACTGCGTTCGCCGGCAGTATCGCAGGGATTTTGACGCCGTGTTTATTTTATAACAAGCACAAAATTCAACGAATGCAGGTTATGTTCCCAAGGCTGTCGTGCTTGATACACTGCGTGCAAGAAATTTCAAAGCGCTGACCAAAACAAGGAATCGCCTCACGAACTAAACACACTGCGCATGGTTTGTGTTGTGCTGTTTTATTCTCTCGTCTTCATGCAATGCTTTTAAATCTTTGCAAGTATGTACCCACTTGTCTAAACGACGACTCTGCAGTTACAGGGTTGACGCCTCTAGTTGCCATCATCGTTATTGACTTATGTATTCATATCAGAAATTCGCGGTCGCAGATGTACGTCGCCTCAATCGCGAATGGAACCGTAACAACATTACTGTAATTTTATTATCTACGTGTTCACGTTTGGACATAGCAAATCTGGGGTACGAGAGCGCATACATAACACATTTCAATAGTACATTGTTACGCTGAATTATATTCTGTTTTTAAAACCAACCGCTGTTGGTGACCGTCTCCCTGCTTTGTGCATCGGGCGTTGTGCGGACGTGTTTGAGGTAATATGGGATCATATTAACAAAGCTGCTTGCACGTAGAATATAGCGAGAACAGTTTGTGAATTGGGGACACCTCGATTATCGCACCACATTTCATGGACAACAGGCTTGCTCAGGCCTGCTAGTTTAGAGCCAGCATTACAATTTATGTTTTACATGCGAATAAGTTTCTGTTTCTTCCTTGTCTTATCTTGTTTCCGGAAGCCGGTGCTAGCAATGCATAAAACGATAATTGATAGTAAGAAAGCAGCTCAAGCTGGATAGCAGGTTAACATTTTTCATTGAAGTTTCAACGGTTCAATCAGCCCCAATCTGGCGCCACAAAATTGTTTTGGCTGGTTTTTGCGACCACATGGCCTATAATTTATACGAAAGTGTGCGACACAAATTTTATTCAAAAATACTACACGCGCGTTATATGGTGTTTGCGCTTTCTCGAAGCAACAGCAGATTTACTACATAGAACATTTCGGGTTAAGGAATATAAATACACAGGTGCTGGAATGCATAACATGATTTCCTGCTTTTACACCTGCAATAAAAAGCCCCGAGTGGGCGCGCTCTTTTTTTTCACGTGTTTTTTTTTTACGAGTGGCATCTAATGCTTTACCAATAGTGTGTCTTATCAAATTATTGGATTTAGTTGGCGACAACGCGACTATGCTGCAACGGCGTCGATCACGTGATATTGGTGTGTTAAACGAAAAAAAAGTCTCACCAAAGTTTCTGTCATCCTTTAGAAGACTTTTTGACGTCAACCTTTAGAAGCAGTTTGATTAGAAGCGTTTGTGTCGTTGCTTTCTCTAAAGGTAAAACAGACCTAGTAGAAAACTATTATAATCGCGCTAACCATATCATTCCCTTGCGTGTCCTGCACAGAGAAACACAACTTACTACCGAGCAGAATACTATGGAAATGCCTTATGCAGTGCTTGGTCAGCGAGTGTTGATAAAGCATGCCGGCGTTAATGAAACGCCTAGTAAGCTCGTATATTCTGACTAGTCTGGTTCACTAATGAACGAAGCCCACTAACTGTGGTGGCTTGTGAACCCATGAAATCTGCAGCTAGAAACATTGTAGTGTCACGGACTGTAGCGTCACGGACATAAATGTTCGCTCCCGTGTCAGTTAGCGCCTGGAATCAAACTCTGTCAACAAGGACATCAAGAAGATTACAAGGTGCAAGTGAAACGGGCAGAAGAGTTTTTGTCGGGGTCGTCGATGCAGCATCACCTCTGAGAGCTGCACAATGTAGTTTTCCGGGAAGAGGCGACCGGGGCGGGACGGCGACGCCGGACGGCGAGCTTCGGGGGACGGGGACTGGCGATGGTGAGGCGAGGACGAGCAGCTAAGTCGGGAGAACGAAGCAGGGGCGTCGGGGCTGTTGGTACCGCGATCGGAGAAAATCGCCGGGAGCCATTCCCGGGCCGCCGGGAAGTGTAGTAAGCAGCACGGGAATCATCGTAAGGATGATTGCGGCATTAACGGGAAAGCCCGCCTATGCGATGACAACAAATGCAAATCGCACAGTCGACAGGAGTTCGCCAACCACCCGAATTGCGGAAACGACGAGGTGCGGTTTGATAGATAGGTGCGGAGCTTAGTAGAACCCAATGGACATCCTGACGATTTATGGCGCAAAGCGGGCGGAGGCCCAAGTTGTCAATTTCTGTGCGCACAACACCTTCAAGCACAGACATGGATGGGCTGTCAATACATGATGTAGTGAGCCGGGCGGGCAGCATGGCCTCAATTTCGCGACGAATAATCTTAGTGAGCGTCTCATGAGGCCGAGATGGGGCGACGTCGCGTGAGGGCAGCAACACATCTTCGCAGGATGAAGTAGCGGCCGTGTTCGGAAGGTGGACGAAGTGCTTAGCAATACGGCTGCTTTTGCCTGGCTCCAAGCATCGGCACTCTGCGATGATGCAGAGAAAGGAGGTGCTTGTATTAGTGAGGCCTCAGTTTCCCTTCTGGAAAAGGAAATGCTGTTCCTATCTTGAACTTTAGACTTTGTATCGGCACGTGGCGGTTCAGGTTTACGAGATATCGTGTTTTTTCCCGATGTGATATCTCCTAGGTCATTATCGGTCCTTCTGTTGTTTTCCTTTGTCTACATATATGTTTTCTGCTGCAATAAAGCGCTCAGTTGTTCGTCAGCGCCTGTGTTTAGTCTTACCTTTCTTCGTCCCGTCGTTTGCGCTGTTTTTCTTAGTTTAACAATGTACCAACTGGCCCGTCAGCATACCCTTCTGTAATAGTTTGAAGCTGTGCTGGCTGCGCGCTGTGTGGTGGTCATTTCTGGGCATGCCGTACAGCGTGGTTTGCTACAGGGCATGCAACCAGAAGTCTGTGTTCGGCTGATGCTGGATTTACTGAGAACGTCACCCAAATATTCGCTGCGTCTCTAAACAACGATTGGCGGCTAAAGAAATATTCTTTTTTGAGTTTAGTATGATGAAGGATATTGTGATATTTTCTTGGTATGCATGCAACTTCTGGAGAAGAGATCGAATTGGTCAAAAGGAGGTTTGTTTGTGCTCTTGGAGCTTTTTTTACGGAAAATGACGTTGCGGTTCAACTAGTTAGCTCGTGTAATCGCGTCATTATTCACCTGCTCTAGGTATTTTTGATTCAAAAGCCAGGTTTTAAGCTCTCTGCAGTTAGAATCGAAATCCACCTGGCTTGTGCAGATTCGCCTAAAACACTGAGAATGGCTATAAGGTATTGCAGCCTTGCAGTGTCTGACATGGCTGCTGTGGAAGTGCAAATACTGGCGCGTGTACGTACGTTTCCTGTAGAGATTAGTCTTATTCTGCCCTGAAAAACTGTGACAGTAACATCCAGGAAATTTATGCTGTGCATAGAGTAGGAATGAGGGAGGGAGATGGTAGGATGCGCAAGGTTAAAAGCCTCAATAAACGCACGAAGTTGCATTTCACCATGCTGCCAAAGAAGACGACGAGAGCTATTTGCCCAACCTCTGAAGAAGAAGACCCAGCTGGGCGGGCTCCTTCATGCCTGACATCGTGTAAACAGTGTAAATACATCACTCGCATCTTCTATTGTTCATTTCCTGTGTCCTGCTGCCACGTAACATGTTTTGGTGGAAGTTGCGGATGTCATCCCCATCCTGTTCCCAGCTCCACTTCACCTCCGCTGCTGAGCATCGCTCAAAGGCTCTTGGATCGCGTCGGCCCGTCCGAGCTCCGGTCAGCCACGTACGCACCATTCCCTGCCCCGTGTCCCCAGCCTGTAACTTGCCGAGACCAAACGACGTGACCAGTCGCGACCTGAACAGAAGACGACACCGTTCCCCTGCCCTGAACTCCGGCCCGCCTCTGGGGCCTTTGGACGTCGGTCTACTGCGTCGGCGGACTTTTGGGACCAGTGCTCACCACGACGAATCAACCTCATCCGTGGCGGCGAGGACTCCCTTTTTCTTCTCATCACGCATCGTCACCGCATTATACACTTACTAAGGCCTCGACCGGGACGGTCACGTTCGACGAGACGGATGTGTCACGGGAAGAAGACGACGAGAGCCATCGGCCCAACTTCTGAAGAAGAAGACCCAGCTGGGCGGGTTTCCTCATGTCTGACTTCTTCTAAATAGTGTAAATACATCACCCGCATCTTTCATTGTTCATTTCCTGTCTCCTGCCGCCACGTAACAATATCATCTATATGCCTTTTGTTCTACAATGGCTTCAAATTTTGGGTTGCGAGGAAGTTTGACTGTTTCACATCCCATAAAGATGTTCGCGTAGTTTGGCCCGATTTTGGTTACTATTGGAATTTCGCTGACTTGCACGTAATTGACACCATCAAACTCAAAATTGTTAAGTTGAAGGATAAGGTGAACGAAAGTTTCAAGGGTGAGAGAATCGATAGGTTTGTCACCAGCGGACCCCTGATACGCACATGATACCGCGGTGATCTCATCGGCATACGAAATTTTAGTGTATAGAGACACAACATCTAGGTGAACAAGTAAATATTTGTTAGGAATTTCCATCTTCATAATATCCGAGAGAAAATTATTTCTGTCCTTAATGAAGGATGGAAAGCTGGGGGAATGAGAGAGTCGCCATAGTGCGAGAGGTTCTCGGTGACCGTACCAATGCCAGAGAGAATGGGGCGACCTGGGTTGTTATTTTTATGAATGTAAGGAAGAAAGTAGAGTAGGTCCATGACCGTCCTAACACCGAAAAAGCCCGAACCGCATTGCCAATCCATAAGCACTGGACCCCTCCGCCGCAGCGCGCTACATGCATCGACATGTACATTAAAGCCGTTCATCGCGATGTACGAGTAGCATGCCAAAAGCAAATTCCTTTCCGCTGTAATATCACAAACAAGGAAAAAAAGCCCTGAAGGAATTCGCAGATTTCCCCGAAAAAGTAATGAAACCGGCCGATAAAGGAGGCGCCATCGTGATCGTCGACAAAGCTTACTATGTCAACAAGGCTATTAGACAACTGTCAGAATCCACGTTCTACTCAGTACTCCCTAGTGATCCCACTAATGATTATAAGCTAATTTTCAAAGATAAACTCAATGAGCTTGTTCAAAATCAGGAAAACACTGATACAACAGCTCGTTCTCATATCCCCTTAAGCCTCGTAGCAGGTATATTCTACCTCTTCCCTAAGATTCAAAAAATTTAACAACCCAGGTCGCCCCATTGTTTCTGGCATTGGGGCTGTCACCGAGAACCTCTCGGGCTATGTGGACTCCCTAATTCGCAACATCCCCCCCCCCCCAGCTTTTTATTCTTCATCAAGGATACAAATGATTTTCTCTCGGATAATCTGAAGATAGAAATTCCTAACATCTGTTTACTTGTTACCCTGGATGTCATGTCGCTATACACTAACATTCCGCATGCGGATGGAATCACCGCCGTATCAATTGCGTATGATAGGTCGGTGGGTGACAAACCTATCGATTTTCTCCCACTTGAAACTTTCCTTCACCTTGTTCTGGAACTGAACAATTTTGATTTTGATGTTGTGTATTACGTCCAAGTCAGCAGAACGTCAATGGGCACCAAAACAGGGCCTACCTACGATGATGTCTTTATGGTATGTCAAGAGTCAAACTTCCTCGAAACCCAAATTTGAAGCCACTGTACTACGAAAGGTATGTAAAAAATATTCATGATATGGCAGCATGGTGAAATGAAACTTCTTGAGATTATTGAGGCTTTTAACCTTGCGCATTCTACAATCTCCCTCTCTCATTCCTTCTCTACGCACAGCATAAATTTCCTGGATGTTACTGTCACAGTTTCTCAGGGCAGGCTTCTGACGAATCTCTATAGGAAAGCTACGAACACGCGCCAGTATTTGCACTTCCATAGCAGCATTGTCAGGCACTGCAAGACTTGAATACCTTATACCCAATCTCACCGTTTCAGGCGAATCTGCACAAGCCTGGCAGATTTCGATTCCAACAGCAGGGAACTTAAAACTGCGGTCTTCAATAAAAAATACCCAGAGCAGGTGGTAGATGACGCGATTACACAAGGTAACCAGTTGAACCGCACCGACATTCTCCGCAAAAAAGCTCCCAAACCCAATCAACAAACAAACCTCGTTTTGACCTATTCGGCCTCTTCTCCGAAAATTGCATCCATATTAAGGAAACGTTGCAATATCCTTGCTCAAAGTGAACGCCTAAAGAGATTATTTCCCGAGCGGCCACGCATTGTTTATAGACGCAGCAAAAATTTGGGCGACGTTCTCACTAAATCCAGCATCAGCCGACCACAGACTACTGGTTGCATGCCCTGTAACAAACCACCGTGAAAGGTTTGCCCACAAATGACCACCACACAGCGCACCGCCAGGACAGCTTAAACTATTATGTTAATGTAAAAGGAAACTTTAACTGTGATTCCGCCAACGTCGTATACCTGTTGGAATTCACCCTTTGCGGCAAACAATACATCGAACCCGACTGAAACACCCTTTCGTGTGAGGTTTAACAATCACCGCTCTCACGCAAAAACCTGCCCTTCTTTGCCTCTATCAAAGCATGTTAACACTCCTGGTCATTCTTTTGAACAACTGAAGGCCAGAATTCTTGAATCTAGTTTTAAAACGCATCACGATCGCGAGGTTTGTGAGTCCTACCTTATCTGTAAGTTTAAATCAGCGTCGTTTGGCATAAATAAAAGTTACGGGAAAATAACGTGTCTTTCCTTCGATTAAAATGTCGGCTGCATTCCTCAGGCTAGTGTTATGCCTGTTCATTTCTTTCCCTAAATAATATTCTCTAATGAGTTGGCAAGCTCCCGTAGGTGGGTATAGTTTCGTGCTAGCACGACCTTTTTTAGCACAAAGGCTTCACTGAACCAAATTTCACGAACAAGTCTGAACATTGTGTTCTGGGTAGAAGGCAGCAGTGCCTTTGTTAGCTTTGATATTCTCACCTTGTATATAATTTGGGAACGCGAGCGTGTGTGATTGCTTTCGTGTCCTCTTTCTTTTTTGTATTGTTGTTTTCTAATATTCGTCACTGACCTCCTCGGCATTCCCTGAACTGGCACCATGCGCCGGCCAGATGCATACTACCTGCTGCCGCATCCTACGCGTGCACCTGCCTGTTTTCTTCTTTTTCATGACTTGTTTGACCTTGTCTTTTTTTTCTTCCCCGCTTTTTGTATACCAACGTACAATCAATTCCTGCCGAAACTGTCTGTCCTACTGCTTTTGGGCGCGACCCTTGCCTCCGGTGGCCGTTGAGGCTGGGTGTGGTTGAGGCTCCGCCTTCGGCAACTACAACGGCCACCGGAGCCTCAACAACAACCGAGCCACTGCAAAACGCCAGCAGCGGATCCGCACTGCATTCGGACGCCCGAAAGCCAGCCCACAACCTCCACAAGAAGGTGTCTTCTGCGCCGACAAAGTGACTAGACTAAAAAAAACCCAGTATTGCAGCCTCCTACCCAGTGTCAAAACAGTTCTTAAAATTAAGAAGGATTAGTGAAAAACGCATACGTTCCGAATTGGACGTTTCCGCACTTTCACAGTATTTGTCCTCCTAGGTAGCTCCAATGGGTTTGAGGGGTAGGCTGAGACTTGCAACTGCCGAACTCTCCCCATCCAACATAAAGAAATGGCAACAGAAATGACAACGCATCCTTGAAATTAACGCAGATAATTTTAAATCATTACAAGACCATGTCCCATTTCCTCCGCCAGGAAGAAGAAATTCTTAGTAAGGAGCTAAGCGAGGCCTTCTTCGTAGCTACGAATGCAAAAAGGCATCCGCAATATCCGAAAAAAAGTCCGTAAATTTTCACGAGATAATATTCCTAGCGATGATTACACCCGCAAGAATATTAGCTCCTCTACTAATGTCTGTCCCTTATCTGGGAATGCACATGAAAATCGCTACTATAATGCGATCAATTCGCCAAATACTCACCATTCACCAACTCACAATAGCGCCGGTACTAGTCAGTCTGCCAACGCAAACCCAAATTTTTATCCCCCTTCTGTCAGCTCTCCCCATTCTAACAGCGCTAACAAAAACCTCACTGGAAATGCGATGAACCTCTGTAGTATTACCCTGTCACGAGATCAGATTAGCTCCCTGTCAAAAGGTCTGAATTTCTGGCCGGCAACTGGCGGTTTCAACGAATTTCAACTTTTTAGAGACTTAGACAACTTCGCGAGGAATATGGGACTGCGAGAGTACTTCCATGACAGTCCCCCAATCGAAAAAGCCCGAACTGCATTACCTAGCCATTAGCACTGGACCCCTCCCACGCAGAGCGATACATGCCACGACATGTATATTAAAGCCGTTCATCGCGATGTTCGAGCAGTACCAAAACCAAATCTCTTTCCGCCGTAAGATCACAAGCAAGGAAAAGAAAACCCTGGAAGAACTCGCAGGTTGCCCCGAAATAGTAATCAAACCGACCGATAAAACAGGCGCCATTGTGATCCTCGACAAAGCTGACTATGTCAACGAGGCTAATAGACAACTGTCAGAATCCACGTTCTACTCAGTACTCCCGAGTGATCCCACTAATGATTATAAGCTAATTCTCAAAGATAAACTCAATAAGCTTGTTCAAAATCAGGAAATAACTGAAACAACTGCTCCTTCTCTTCTCCCCTTAAGCCCAGTAGCAGGTAGATTCTACCTCCTCCGTAAGATTTATAAAAATAAGAACCCAGGTAACCATTGTTTCTGGCATTGGTACTGTCACCGAGAACCTCTCGCGCTATACGGACTCCCAATTCGCGACATTCCCCCGAGCTTTCCATCCTTCATTAGGATACAAATGATTTTCTGTCGGATATTCTGACGATAGAAATTTCTAACAACTGTTTACTTGTTACCCTCGATGTCGTGTCGCTATACACTAGCATTGCGCAAGCGGACTTAATCACCGCTGTAGCATGTGCGTGTGAGAAGTAGACGGGTGACAAACCTATCGATTCTCTCACCCTTGAAACTTTCCTTCACCTTATCCTCGAACTTGAGAATTTTGAGTTTGATGGTGTCAATTAGTGCAAGTCAGCTAAATGTCAATGGGAACCAAAATGGGGCCTAACTACGCGAATATCTTTATGAGATATCTAGAGCCAAACTTCCTCGAAACCCAAAATTTGAAGACACTGTACTACAAAAGGTATATAAATGATATATCCGTGATATGGCAACACGGTAAAATAGAACTTCTTGCGTTTCTTGAGGCTTTTAACTTTGCGCATTCTACCATCTCCCTCTCTCATTCCTACTCTACGCACAACATAAATTTTATGGATGTTACTGTCACAGTTACTGAGGTCAGGCTTCAGACTAATCTCTATAGGAAACAGCAAACACGCCCCAGTATTTGCACTTCCACAGCAGCCATGTCAGACACTGCAAGGCTGCAATACCTTATAGCCAATCTCACCGTTTTAAACGAATCTGTGCAAGCCAGGCGGATTTCGATTCCAACTGCAGAGAACTTAAAATCGCGCTGTTGAATCAAAATACCCAGAGCAGGTGATCGATGACGTGATTACACGAGCTAACCACTTGAAGCGCACCGACCTTATCCGCAAAAAAGCTCCCAAACGCAATCAACAAACAAACCTCGTTTTGACCCATTAGGCCTCTTCTCCGAAAGTTGCATCTATATTAGGGAAACATCGCAATATCCTTATTAAAGTGAACGCCTAAATAGATTATTTCCCGAGCGGCCACGCGTTGTTTATAGACGCAGCGAAAATTTGGGCGACGTTCTCAATAAATCCAGCATCAGCCGACCACAGACTACTGGTTGCATGCCCTGCAACAAACCACCGTGTGAGGTATGCCCACAAATGACCACCACACAGCGCGCCGCCAGCACAGCTTCAAACTAATATGTTAATGTAAAAGGAAACTTTAACTGTGATTCCGCGAACCTCGTATACCTGCTGGAATTCACCCTTTGCGGCAAACAATACATCGAACCTGACTGAAACACCCTTTCGTGTGAGGTTGAACAATCACCGCTCTCACGCAAAAACCTGCCCTTATTTGCCTTTGTCAAAGCATGTTAACACTTCTGGTCATTTATTTGAACAACTTAAGTCCATATTTCTTTTTTGTAGTTTTAAAACGCATCACGATCGCGAGGTTTGCGAGTCCTACCTCATTTATAAATTTACGTCAGCG
This sequence comes from Haemaphysalis longicornis, assembly GCF_048455015.1. Classification (NCBI taxonomy): domain Eukaryota; kingdom Metazoa; phylum Arthropoda; class Arachnida; order Ixodida; family Ixodidae; genus Haemaphysalis; species Haemaphysalis longicornis. The sequence goes on from NW_027526233.1 coordinate 56,211,815, forward strand.
TCGTTTGGCATCAATAAAACTTGTGGAAAATTAACGTGTCTTTCCTCCGATTACAATTTAAGGCTGCATTTCCCAGGCTAATGTTACGCCTGTTCATCTATTTTCCTCTATAAGATCCTCCTATCAGTTGGTGAGCTCCCGTATATGGTATAGTTTCGTGCTAGCACCACGTTTTTTAGCACAATGGCTTCACTAAACCAAATGTTACAAACAAGTCTGGACATTCTGATCTGGGTAGAATGCTGCAGTACCATTGTTAGCTTTGATATTATCACCTTGCAATCAATTTGTGTAGGGGAGCATGTGTGCTTGCTTTCGTGTCATCTTTCGTTGTAATTGTTGTTTTCTAATATTTGTTGCTGACAACCTCGACATTCCCTGAACTGGTACTATGCGCCGGCCAGATGCATACTACCTGCTGCCGCGTCCTAAGCGAGCACCTGCCTGTTTTCTTTCTTTTCATGACTTGTTTGACCTTGCCTTTTTTTTTCCGCTCTTTGCCGAAACTGTCTGTCCTACTGCTCTTTGGCGCGACCCTTGACTCCCACCAACAGAAGCCAAGTGTCTCATGTTTCAGTGACCTTACCCTGATTCTTACAACGGGTGTGTATGGGCGGATGTTCGCCCTTTGTGTGGATGGGCATATCTTCTTTGGACCTTCTTTGTTCCGCGTGAGTAATTTGTTTGCCCTTGTCGACCACGTGCATGGGCATATCTTATTTTGACCCCTATTTCACCCCTGTTGCCATGAGGTAGGGGAAAATTAGCGTGGTAATTTTTTTCTGTTTGGTTTTTCTCTCTTTCTTTCCACGTGCGTACCGCATGACAGTGTGTTCCTATTATCCTTTTTATATTTATTCCCGCTCTCTCTTCTTTCTTTTACTACCCACCAACCACGATCCAATTGTACACTCCACCTTCTCTGAAACGAACTTATTCTGTACTCTTAAGAAACGAAGTCCTCTTCCTGAGACATTTGTAAACCTATTTCTATTTTCTACGTCTTTCTTGCGTGTCTCTGTTTCTGCTAACCTCATTTTTTCTCGCTCTGTGTCAGTTTTTATCTTTCCAGACTATATATATATATAAATATATATATATAAATATAAATATTGACACGGTCTTGATGGAAGAATTGGTTTTTTTTACAGTGATGTGGTCCGGGAAGAGTCAAGCGAAGAGATCGGGAAGCGGCTGGAACAGTCACCACCTCAAACTCCTCTTCTACCAAACCGCAGTGGGCTTGGTCAATCCCTTTCCATTAGAAAGCTGGGAGACAATATCCTTCGTAGAAACTGCGCTGTAACAGTTTCCCTGGGCGAGACGAAGCTCACCGAGCGAGTTGAACTTGTCGGGGTTCGCAAGGCTTCAGGCGGGGACGTGAACAACATGAGTCTTGCGGGATCGACGATCTTGTGACATCCCTTTAGCGATTTCATAATTCAGGTCGCCTAATTTTCGCACAACTGCAAACGCTACACTGACGTAGCCCCATACCGCACATACCCGGCCCAAGCCACAGCAGTAATCCACTCAACCAACATCATCACAGCTTCTGCCACAATACCAACCACATCCATTGATACAGCAGAGGAGGCTGCAATCGCTTTGGCCATCATCAATGCACCATCATCGGACATCACAGTGCTAACCGACTCCCAGTCCCCTTGCCGCCGCTACGCCACGGGACGCATCCCTCGCATCAGTTCCAAAATCCTAGCACGCCGACCATCGCTCCCAACGACCCGTATAGTGTGGATCCCTGGCCACACATCTCTTCCTGGGAACGAGGTGGCACACGCCACCGCCCACGAACTCACTTACCGGGCATTCCCAGGAGAGACCAACGACGTACCCGCCCACGAAGACGTAACCCTCCACCCCCTGCCCCCAACGTACTCTGACATCTTAGTCCACTACCGGGATTCCCGACGACTCTATCCCCCCACACCCCTCCCTCACAACCACCGACGCCCGCATATGGCGGCGTCTACAAACACAGACGTACCACAATCACACTCGCCTTCACTATGTCTCCCCCACTCTCTACCCATTCAACTGCCCGTACTGCAACTCTCCCAACACCACCAGCTACCTAGTTTGGACATGTCCGTCCAATCCCCCCCCTCCCTACCCCCCTTTCCTCCTCTCCTGAGCATTGGGAGCGCGCGCTGCGTTGCAGCCAGCTCGAAGAACAGGAAGCCCTGATTCCCCGGGCAAAGACTGCAGCCACAGCCCGCGGCCTACCGGAATAGGATGGCCACCCAGTGCTCCACTTTTTAACCCAACTCCCTTCCCCTCTTTTCCTAATAAACGTTTTCAACAACAACAACAACTGCAAAAGGCCTGGTATAGGTTGATAAAACTTCTGGCACAAACCACGTTTGCGTAGCGGCGTCCAGAGCCAGACAAGGTCCCCGTCGTCGGTCATATCGCGCCTTAGTCTTCACCTGGGACGTCAAAGTCCGTAGTCGGGCAACGAGGCGTGCCTCTTCAGCACGACCGAGAGTCTGTGCTATAGAAACATCTTCACGGGGAAAAAGGGAAAAAGGGTAGGATAGTGTCAAGGAAGCTACTTGGCAGTCACAGGTATAAAAGAAAGAAAGGTGCGTATCTCGTGACCTTCTGCTTAGCAGTATTGCAAGCGTATGTGATAAAAGTTAACACATCGTCCAGTTTTTGTGATCTGGGGATACGTACATGGCCAACATGTTTGTTGGTGTACGATTTGTTCGCTCAGTAAGGCTATTGGTTTGTGGGTGATATGGCGTGCTGCGTCGGTACTGTGACCCACAGAGACGAAGGAGCTCTTCGACGATATCCGCTGTGAATTGTCATCTGCGATCTCTTAAAACCACACGGCGGACACCATGACGCAGTATGATGAAGTGCAGAAAAGTGTGTGCGACTTCGGAAGCTGTAGCGGATGGCAGAGCAGTCGTTCCCCCATATCTTGTCAGCGAATCGACACAGACAATTATCCATCGATTCCTGGCTATCGGCTTTGGAAACGGGCCGATCAAGTCAACTCCTACTTTTTCAAAAGGTGACGTTGGTGGATGCACCGGATTCAAATGCCCTGAAGGAGGAACTGTGGGATGCTTGTAGCGCTGGCACACCTGGCATCCGGGAACCTACCGCTTCGTCATCTTCCGCAGGCGAGGCCACTAGAAACGTTGACGGAGTCGGTAAAGCGTGCGGGCAAAGCCAAGATGTCCTGAGGTGACGTCGTCGTGCAAAGCATGCACGACGACAGGCCAGAGGCTCTCAGGCACGACCAGCAGAAAACGAGCACCATCGGACAAAACACGCCGCCTCCAGGCCATCTCGGACGACGAATGGTGAAGTCGACGCTTGAGACGCCTGTGCGGAGACAAAAAATGGCTTCAAGCTGCTCTCTTTTTGTTGCTCTTCCTGAAACACGCGCGCATTTGGAGGCGTGGTTGAGATGGAAGCAAAGGAATCGGCATGGTGTTCTTCCTCAAATAGCTGCGCGTATTGAGGCAGGCGTGACAAACAATCCGCGTCGGTGTGGTGGCACCCGCTCTTGAAGGCAACAGCGAAATCGAATTCCTGAAGCCGTAAAGACCAGCGAGCGAGTTGACCAGAGGGGTCACGTAGTCAGACAAGCCAGCACAGGGAGTGATGGTCTGTTACCATAGTAAAATGACGCCCATAAATGTTGGGTCTGAACTTTTGAATGGCGAAAATCATCGCAAGGCATTCTGGTTCTGTCAGAGTGCAGTTTCGCTCTGCTTTCGAGAGGGTACGACTTGCGTAGGCGACAGCGTTATGCGCACCTCCACGTGGTTGGACCAGCACAGCCCCAACACCGATGGCGCTGGCGTCTGAGTGGATCTCAATGGGGGCCGAGGGGTCGAAGCGGAGCAACACAGGACCGGATGTCAACAAATGCTTCAACTCCGCGAAAGACGAGTCACATTCGCGAGCCCACACAAAGGGCGTGTGTTTAAGAAGAAGAGCTGTGAGGGGACAGGCGATCTTGGAGAAGTCTTTGATAAACCGACGAAAGTAGGAGCACAGTCACAGGAAGCTTCGCAGGTCCTTAAGTGGTCATGGTTTTTGAATATCACTAACCGCAGCAATCTTTTCGGGGTCAGGCCGGATTCAATTGTGGTCAAAACGGAAGCCAAGTACAAGCGCCTGGTGCTCTCCGAGATACGGCGTGAGGCGCATTGCGGTTGGTGAGCGGAGCCGGGTGGTGGAAAAGGGGAAAGTGGTGGATTGGGCCATCCTGTCGTCTGGGCGAAGAGGGAGCCAAGAACCGCAAAGCTTGCTGCTGACGACGCTGACAGAAGCGAGCTATGTGCATACTGACGCCACAGAAATCGCAAACAGGTAGTTCCCGAGAGTGGTCTTGGTCGCGTTGTTGCCGGTAGCGGCCTGGTTCGACTTTCAGGCGTGGGTTGCCAGCCACAACTATGCGGGATTTGTTATCGTAGCCGAGTCACTGGGATGGCGCTCGGAAGCTCTGAACATTGAAGCTATCTTGCAAAAAGTTACCGCAGGGCTCAGTGTAGCGCAGTTGTGGTCTGGTGCTGGTACCTAAAAACAAGGATCGTGAACGGTGCAGTGGGGGTACACGCAATTTGCAGGAGGCCCCAAATAGGCAGGCGGATTGGCGGTGTACGTTTGAACTTGATACCCTAGTTCTTCTCGTATTATACGGCGAACCAAGGATGGGATATCCTCCGATGGACCAGTGTCCTCGCTGGCGACAGTTATAACGTTTGGCAGACGGCCAAATTTGGGGCAAATCCTCCGAAGCTTGAGAGCTTCAAATGTGCGGCAGTGGTTGGTCACGTCTGTTGTAGAGGCTAGGTGTTCCTTTGTAATAAAGAAGTTGTATACGTCTTCGCTATAACATTTTTCGCCTCCTCAGTCATGGTCGGGTTTCCAAGAGAGCAGAGTTTAAGGATCTCTTGTATGTATGCCGTACAAGTCCCGCCCGGTACATAGGCTAGCTGTGCGAGCGTCTGGTCGGCCTTTTTGCGGTGAGAAATGGGGTCGCCTAAAGATTTCTTCGGCTCCTCTACGAATATCGCGCATGTAGTGAGCTTTGCTTCATTATTTTAAAACCAGGTCAAAGCTGTTTCGACGAGATACAACACTACATAGGTTAGTTGCGCTGCTGTGTCCCAGCGATTGTATTTGCTCACCCTTTCGTAGTGTTTGAGCCATTCCTCGACATCTTCGTAATTGTTCCCAGAGAATGACCATGGTACCTTGTGGTGCCAACTGTTGACTACCACTGGGGGAGAGTTTTAACCATCCCGGGCTGCGCCATGGCAGCAAGGTCCAAGGGCAAGCCGGCGATTGGCCTACTCCGACGGAGAACTCCGGATTTCGCTGGGTCCACAGGGTCCAGTACGTTGCTACCCCGCACCTTACCACGTGACACAGTCTTGATGGATGAAATGGGTTGAGTTACAGTGATGTGGTCCTGGAAGTTCCAAGCGAACAGATCGGGAATCGGCCAGCACAGTCACCACCCCAACCACCCCAAGTAGATTTGACACACTTGGACCGCTTTAAAACTGAACTGCATCGCATTTTCGGGACTGCCTCGAGACGTTCAGAAGCGGCCAGAAAGAAATTGCAAGACCTCATTCAACATTCAGGCGAGCCATATACGTCATACATTAACGACGGTTTGGCCCTCCATCAACGTGCCAACAAAGACATAGTGAAGCAAGACCTAGTTATCCACATCCTGAAAGGAATGAACGCCTTTGCCTTCAACACGCTCGCCGTGCAATCTCCAACAGTGTTCGTCAGATCATCCCAACCTGTCCGCACCTTGACGAACTACAGTCGTTGCGGTTGGAACAGACCGAGAGACGATGACTCCGACCTAGGGGCACTGATATGCCCATCATCCGTGAGGTACTTTACGGACAGCCGTCATCTGAACATGCGGGTGTTCACCCTCAGTCACGCGTTTCTGTGTTGCGTAGGATAATTCGCGAAGAGGTCGCTTCCTTCACGTGCGGCCTTCACACGAAGCGAGACATTGCCTCAGCGCCGCAACCTGCCTCAGTTACTCGGCCACCGCCAAGTGCTCCTGCTGTTCCTCTTGCTCCCTCCCTCCGGCACCCTTGCCATCCACACCTGGCTCCACTGTCTGTAGCTTCTCCGCAGTCCCTCTACTACTCGGCCTGGCGTCCGCCACGCCCCTCATGTTATTACTCTGGCATTCGAGGCCATATATCTCGCTTTTGTCGGAAACGCCAGCAGGATGAAAGCCGTCCCTACCTTGAATTTTTCTGGCAACGATCGACACCCATAATACGGCCCTTACCAGCAGTCTTTCCCGTATGCTCCACGCAGTTCTTTTTCCCAGCTGTCGGACGCGTTGGACCAAACGCACAACTCCACCCTTTTCAGACGCTGTTGGCCTTCGCGTCACCTTCGATCTACATCGCCCCTTCGCCGGCCTTCTCGCCCCCTGACAACAATCCGCAAAACTAGACGGAGCCGTTTTTGGAGGGAAACTGCGTCGCTTGAAAAAATTACAAATCCTAATGCTCAACCATCGAAGACGTTACTGTATTAGTTGAAGGCGTTCGAGTAGACGCGCTTGTAGATACTGGGGCCAGCATATCGATTATCAATGCTGATTTGTGTTTTCGGCTCAGAAAAGTGCGCCCTCCTTATGTCGGTCCACTCCTACGTGGTGCTAACGAAGCCATGATTAAGCCCTAAGAACAATGCATGGCACGTGTTCCGGTCAATAAACTGTTTTTCTGTTACTTGTGCCAGTAATCCCCAAGGAGATGTGATTGCTTTTCCCACTGCTACTTTCGCTTGCAAAGGCGGCATAATACCTTGATGTATAATTCTATTTTAACGTGGATCAGCCCTCATTGTCGCGATGAACACTACTTCTCAGTCAATTCTGCTTCCCCAAGGCACTACATTTGCAAATGACCGCCACGACGAGTTTGGTCCTTTTCCTGTTTGCTGTGTTACGCCTCTTCAGCGCACCGGTGTACCAGAACTCAAGTCCTCGTGCCTCACACTATCAGCCCTCAACTCCACGTTGACAAGAAGGAACAACTCTTGGGCGTACTTAACAAGCACAAGCCTTTATTCGACTCGCATTCCTAGCAGCTTGGACACACATCAGTGGCTACCCATCGCATAGACACTCATGGTTCGTGTATTATCCGCGCCACCAATATCGAGTTTCAGCGTCGCAGCAGAAAACCATCCAAGAGAACGTTGACGACATGCTTCGGCGAGACATTCTTCGTCCTTAAGAAACCTCTTGGTGATTGCCGATTGTCTTGGTCCGCACGAAAGATGGCTCATTGTGCTTCTATGGCGACTTTTGGGCTTTCCACAAAATAACTCCGAAAGATGCTTACCCTATGGCCAGAATTGATGACGTCCTCGACACGTTACATGGCGCACCAAAACGTTACGAGTCTTGATCTTTAGTCGCGATATTGGCAGATAACTATGAACGAAGCCGATAAAGAGAGAACCCTTTTCCCACACCGGACAGCCTCTACGAGTTTAACGTGATGCCGTTCGGATTATGCAACGCCCCAGCTACCTTTGAGCGCATGATTGATACCATCCTTCGTGGCTTGAAATGGAAAACCTGTCTTTGTTATCTTGGTGATGTGGTTATATTTTCTTCCACTTTTACTGAACATGTTAAACGTTTGGACGAAGTATTGACCTGTATAGCCCAAGCCAATCTCAAGCTCAACACAAAAATTTATCACTTCGCCACTACCGCCATCAAAGTCTTGGGCCATGTTTTGAGCAAGGAATAAATACTCCCCGACCCTGAAAAGATAGTGGGACAACCAGTTTGAGTTACTTATCTAAAGTACCTAAAAATGAAAGTTCTGCAATACTAATAGTCCAATGCATGCTTGATAGCGTTTCTATTACTGCCAAGCTGCACCTTTATTTCTAATTTGCACTATTTTCAACCATACATCAGCTTCAGAAATTACCCCCCGGCAAGCCATTCTAAAGTTCTTGAAAACGCAGATCATCATTGCAATACAAAATATCATTTATACTAATACACTCTTTACGTCCTTAAAAGTACTACGTTTTGAGTATGACATGTTCTTGTTCTGTCTTCGTTTCAATGGGCAGCACAGAAATAGTGCACGAAGAACGTTCGTACCGCTGGAGTAAGAGCGTGACTGATTTATCATGCATTTGGGTATAAAAGTTCTGTTTCTCTCATACTTGGCCTGTTTCCTTTTCTTTCCACACCAGGTGCTGGCGAAATTATCCGCATGGGTGACACCGAAGCACGGGATAAGTCAGCCGCATAATTATGATGATGACGATGTTTTTGCGTTTATGGTCCAACGCATCAACTGCATAATGCTCCATCTACGCAGGAGACCGAGGTGGCTGAAGGGCATTCACTCCGTTGTGCTTTCTGTAATGGCGAAATTGGCCACTCACCTGAGGTGTACAAATAAAAAAAATCGAAATTTCAAATTGTTTTTTATACGTGTTGTTCGTTGTGGTCCTTTGCTGCAAAGCTGGTTTAGCTTTACAGTCTCTAGGATATCTTTAGGTTAGAGCATTTTACAATTTTGTTAACCAAAAAACAAGATTTCCCGGAATTAGACAAAACCAATTATTTGGAATCATATTGTAATAGAAGGTACTCAATGTGTTTAATGTGGTGCTTAGTATAGGTTGCATTCCCTGGGGTGGCGCTAATGCCGGCAACCATGTGTGTCGCCCCGCAACGAGGGTGCGCAAGCATGGGCATGGCGGCGCACGCATAAGGCTGTCCGAGCGCGCTCAAAAGGATTACCTCAATGTTTTGGGCTGCTTCGCGCAGCGCCCTACAGCCTACCCGACACAAGACACGAGCGAAATCATTACCAGCTGCCGGCTGGAGACAAGGTACCATGTTTTAGTACCTGCCACTGATTACTGAGCTGTCCGCAAGCGGTTCCACTTCGGCCGTTTGGCCGCTCGCCGATACATGTCGCTAGTATTTCAGCTAACAATGCACTAACTGTTAGACCGCTACGCGGCCGCCGTATCTCAGCGGCATTCGCGTGAACCTCGAAATTTTTTTGGAAGCCTCATTTGGCTTTTGCACGGAAAATTCTGTCGCCGTCTAGGCGCAGGGTATTCTATACCTATCTCCGTGCGGGCAGGCACCTGCACTGCCGAAGAGGCATTTCGTGCGTCGTGCCGCTTGTGTCGACGGCGGTTATATTGTCCAGTTGTGTTTTGGAACTCTGTAAGGAAAGTACAGCATCACCACGCAATTCCACGGCAATTATTCTCACCTGTTTAATGAGGCCACGGCTGAGAATAGCGTGGGAACAGCGAACACGTCGATTGCAGGGGCCTGTTTTTTTCTGCGAGGTGCGGATGCTTCCGCAGACGTGCTGTACACGGATACGGGGGCTTTTAGTGCTGCCAAGAGAACATATCGCCGCTAAAGTGCTATGTGAATACTATTTATACACTAGTAACAGATAATAAATACATATAAAACAGTATTTTTTTATTTAAAATACATTATTATTACATTTTGTAAAGATTTCAAATTGTGTACCCTGTGCATTTTCCAGTTATTGTAAAATAAATTGAATATACAATTTTGCTGTGACTGGCAATGCATTTGGGAAATACAATTAAAACTAATTTTTAATGTGGTTAAAATGCATAGAGAATGCGGGCAAGACTGGGGAAAATACATACAAAGTAATTCACGTAATAAACGCGTTAAATAACATTCAAAGTACTGTTTTTTTTTTGGTAAAAGGTACTAGTTCGTTGAAGTAGTCGGTGGTATACTATACAGGCCTAGCACCACCTGACCAAACTACACTACTTGCCCTACTCTCCACAACGTCAGCGTGTTCGTAGCCTAGACAAGCTACGCATGAAGACAGCCACACCACGCGAAAACTAGGAATATTTACCGTGAGCTGCCAGACGGCATGTAAGGAGCGTTGCCTGATCTGTTTGTTTGATCTCTTTCGTGAAAAAGTTCAATGCCTGGCTTGAAGTGGATTGGAATGACCCAACGCTGCATCCGCAATGGTTTTTTCTTTTCTCAAGACTGCCTCAACCACAACAGACTCCGCATGTTATGGAGGACACTACTATTCAATACGAGCAGCTCAGGCAATATTTATTGCATGAATCACACGCTACACCGGTCTGGGTTTTAGTCTTTGTTGAGAAAACCGCCCTTGAATACGTAAGCGAAGCCTCGATACAACCATGACAATTGCCGCTAAAGTCGCCTCTGCTAGCAAGATGAATTGCTTCAAGCTAACACCACTTACGTCAAGTGGGCGCTATAAATTCTCCAAATACCAGGATATTTTGGAACTCCCTAGTTTATTCCACCGTTGTGGGTGAGGAGATTTTATGCTAATGAGTTCCCAGAGTATGGGTGGCTCCATGGTCAGGCGCAGATGTCTGAGGAGTGTTTTCCCGTGATCGACTATTCCAGACGGCAGAGTTACAACATTAGCCTCCATAACCTTACCAATGAGATAAAACAAAACTAATACCCATTGAAAACTCCACTATTTGATGTTACTTGGGAAACGGCGGAGATATTCAAGTGTTTTTATGCGAAGTGCTTCAGGCGACCCTAATGAGAATTTAAGGAGAAAGCGCGGGGAGCTGTTAAAGTGCACGGATTAGGATACGCGCCAAGTTGAGCTGGGGCATTCCTGACGGGTTGCTGCGGAGGTCGGTTGCAGCAATCATTCCAAGTATATTTACTCTTAGTTAGCAGGACATCAAGACGGATCTTCAGCCAAACTGCCACACGTGAAGAAGGTCTGCAGCCAAACTGCTTTGATTTGATGGCGGAATCAAGAAACTTGTCTCGGTTATCCTAAGTAATTGGCAAAATGAGACAGGTTAACTAACTGGCTTCCGAAGAAAAATCTACCATCCCCTGCACTTCCATCTGTTACTCTAGCACGAAAGCGAGAATTTTTCACAAGATAACTAAACCCATTTACTAACGTGTAAAGGTATACCGATACGTAATTTATAAAATAAAGGTGTACTATTCTACTCTATCTTCTTGATTGATGAAAGTATTGTTTTCTCCAGAAGAGTCAATTTTTTTATTTTCATTTGAACACTTTGCAAAAAAAAGCCCGATTTACGGCACGGACAGGCAAAAAGAAGCGAAACAAACCAAAACACTGCATTACCCTCAATCACTAACGCAGCGCTTATCGCGTAAACACCGGGGAGAAGTGGCGGCAGGAGGAGCAGCGATTAAGTTCCTGAACTGCACATTGCCTGACGGCCGTAACTTTATCGTAGGCGTTGAGAGGGCGCTCTGGTCGGGAGGTGCGTTGGGTGGGCGGCTGCGGCGACCATGTTGTGGGCGTTCGCCGGGACCGCTGACCAGTTGCGTGTCTGCTCTACACGTTTCTTCTTCTTAACCCTTGTCAGAGTACCATGCCAATTCAGTGCATTCGGCTTGCGGTGCCTTTGAACAGCGCGGCCATGGGACTCCATCAATACGCTCAGTTTTCTTACAAGAGCTGGGCGTGGCCCAACGTCGCCCTGTGTTACAGCCGGCTGTACGAGGTTTTCCAAGGGCACACAGTGCATGGTGCAAATGCTTAAAATGTTTACAAAGTGTACAGCTTAAAGGAGTAGGGGGAAATCTCTTGTTAAAAATAATAAAACAAAACAGGTTGAAAAACCGAAAATTTTTTAGGGCTAACACAATATAACCGGAATACACCGAAATCTGAATAAACAACTTCCAAAGTAATCTAGGATTTTGGTTTAGCCTTCATCGGAGGAACAATCTAATTTTTGTTAACGTATAAACGATACTCGGATGTTCATCATTAGGAAAGCACGCTGTTGTTGTGCATGGCTTTACGGAAATATCAGTCGTGCTGGAATGAATTGCGGGATTGGCATGGAAAGCGAATTTGTGTGCATATTTGACAGTCACTACAACGAAAAAATTTTATTTAAAACGCTGGCGTTTTTTTATATTTTAGCCACCGCTCAATATCCCTGAGCGTACGTGAATTACTACTTGCACAATGCGCACGCAACAAGTTGCGGAGCCACTTTCCAGTCTTTTTTTCCTTAGTACGAAGCCACTACTCGTGAAAATTTGAGGTGCCGGGGAACATCAAGGCCCGTGATAATGAGACGCTCGCTCCCTGAGCACAACCCGTCACCGAGGCGCCACGTTGCGATAACCATGACATGGTATAATTTTTCTGTGGGCGCAACGCGAAGATACGGACCTGAAATTGTATCCCAGAACGTCGGCTACCTATAGTGGAGTAATGGTGGAAACACAGCGGAGCCAGAGGTCGACATAGCTTTTCCCCACACTGATGGCAGACCCTAAAAGAAATGGAGTAGGAAGTGAAAGTTTAGGGAGGTTCTTCTTACGGGGAGCAGTCACCCGAGGCTGGCACCACAGAGATTTGTGGCGGGCAAGACTTCATCACCACCGACCGAGTCAAGCCTGCTTACGTTGCCTCAGTTTCACCCACGAAGAGCTTCCCAATTTCAACGACCCCGCCATTGAATTCAGAACCCTTCCCGACCAAAAACGCCACGTGGCCAACACTACGGGCTCCGGCTCTACCTGAGGGAGCCCTGTTGCGACCCCGTGCCATGAATACGCCGGGGCGAGGTCGACAACGGCGAAGGCTGTTGCGCCTCACGAGAGGTGAGGCCACGCCCTCCTTATGAGGCGCACACTCAAGTGCACTCGGTGTTTTAGGGACGACGACCATTAGGACCCCGCTTTTTCCGTTGCTTTTTCCTTGGCGTCCTTGTACACAGTGCGGTACATGCGCGTGGAGCATCGGATTGGATTGGATTTGGATCGGATTGGATTAAATTGAATTGTATCGTATTGGCCTGGATTGGAATTGTATACACTGTACTACGCGTTGTCACTTATTCATATGCGCAAGTGTGCAATGCCTCGGGTGATTTATGGTAAGAACGACCCCAGTGCTTCGCCCACTCGTCATGATTCACTTCGTGGAGAGGCGTGAACTTTTTTCAGTAAATTCATTGCAGTAAAGTGGGGGAGGCTGCCGCTTGCCGGAGGAGTTTTCTTCCGTGGTATTTGTAATATTATCACCAATAGATCAATCTCAAGCCTGCACAGCTCTGCCTAAAGAAGGCCAGAAAGCAAGACCAAATTCGGCAGAAAGTTCTGGCAGAAACTGGCCCTGGCGAACCAAATGGGGCGGAATTTGCACTGCGGCTATTTATATATACGCGCTATGCTTTCAGAAATCTTTCAATTTTACTGACTAAATAACTGGATTGCAATGTTATCTTCCAGCTTTGTTAGGTTGGTAATAGTTGATGTTTTCACCGCATCAGGAAGGAATCGCTCGGCGTTTCTTACGCGTCCATAAACCTTCAGTTTGTCGTAGCGACAGCGGTACTTTTTAGGTTTCACCGTTAATCTTAATATTCCAGTTGCCTCAAATACCGACTCCCACCTTCCAAAATGCTCTTCGATGCTCCGGGCGAATACGTACACATCGTCCATGTAAACGAGGCAGGTGTGGCAAAATAGACCGGATAGCGCAATGTGCCTGATTCTTTGAAGGTTTAAGGAATTTGTACAATAAAAACTGCTTAAACGTAAAGTAGTACAGATGTTAAGCGTTGAAAAACTCTAATCTCATGATCACTACCACTCCCCACTTCAGTTAGGTAGTGCACGTTTTTAGGCACATCGACGACGGCTATTTTGCTTCGAAGAGCTGCTCAAGCGCGTCGTCCATTTTATGAAGGAGGTATACATGTGTTTTGTCATTTTGTTAAATCATCGATGGACAACGAAGAATCTGAATTGCGTTCTTTTGTTCACAAGCAAAACGTGGGCCTCCACCGGGATTTTTGAGGAATGCAGTATGTCGTCCTTGAGCATGTCCTCAACTTGCGTCCGAACAGCTTCCTTCCGCTGAAGACACCCGGTATGGTGACTGTTAGGTAGATCTAGTTCCATCTTCAGGCATATTTTGGTGCTTCTCAATAGGCGTCTGTCATGCCTCCAAGAAGGACGAAAAAAATTGTAACACTAGGGGCACAAACTCCCTCACCTTTTCCAGTTTTCTGTGCGGTGGCACCAAATTTATCTCCAACAACAGGTCATGGTGGGGTGTATTGTCCCGCATGCGTTCGTTTCCGGGGCCTACCATGAAGTCAGTTGCTGCATGCAATTGTTCAAGTAACGCAAGTTTCACCCGTGCTGAAATGCTGGCATAGTCCGATAAAATTTCTGACCAGAACGTGGAATTTTCTTTTGTCGAAGCACTGAATGCCTTTTATGACTTAGACATCACGCTCGCAAAGCAAGTTCTATAAGATTTTCGCTTTTGCACTCGATTAACGATCCCTGTGTGGGGCGTATGCGGCGATAGTCGGGCTCGCACTATGAAGCAGGGTGAGGTACATATCAGGAATTTTTACAAAAGCACGTTGTTCTGGGCTCGTCTTCGGCGTAAAGGCGTGATCGGCTGAAACACTTACTGAGGTGGTTTGCACAATATTAATAGCCTCATTGCTCGTGAAAGTTTTTATTCCAAGATCTACTTCGTGGAGGTACGTGGGAAATATGACAAAAGCTTCACTGTGCGTGATGTGTTTTACGGTGACGTGCGACGTACATGTTTCTGGTGGCGTGACAGGATGACCTCTTTCTTTGCACATTTTGGGACCATCCCAGCTGTTCGCAACTTGTTGCAGTTTTTCTCAAGTGATTGGTTTACCAATGCATAGTAGGCTCCAGTTCCTCTATAACAACGGCACGGTCATCTATAGGAAGCCGACTTAGGGCGTTGTGGTCTTACGGTTTTTGGTGCTAGAGGCGTTGCATCTCGCCTTGTGTGTCTTCACGATCGGTTGGTACCGTAGTCGACGGGCTTGGTAATGTTGGGTGCGCGTCGCGCAGTTTGCCTCTCGACGTATTCTGCTGGTACTTCAGGGTTGGATCACGTTGTTGTTGTGAAGGGTCGTCTTTATTTTCTTTTTTTTCTGTGCGTAGGTTAGTCGTTCCAGAGTTAGTTTTTTAGCCGTAGAACAATATCACCCCCTCCCATTTTGCTGCCTTCTCAATGTCAATGTTACTTTGACAAGAAGCAACAAAATAAAATAAATTCGGCTGCAGTGTGCCGACCCCCTTATTCTCAGTTCGGTTCCATGATGATTCAACCGTCTCAATACCGTTCAACACTTTCCTAAGACGAGATGCATATTCCGCCCACAAATATGGGTTTTCTTCTTCAGGCTGGCTTTATGCACCCCACAACAATTGCGTTAAACAACGTCTTATTGCTCGTTGAAGACATGTTTCCTTTTTTCCGATTCCTGCCTATCCGTGCTTGTATTTCGTCAGACTACTCGTATTTAAGAACGCAGCCACACTAACAACGTCTACTGGTTTACTTGAAACGCTGTATTATTCGCTTGTACAACTACTTATATGGCTACGCTGGTCGACCTCAGAGCGTTCACCTCGTCTGTGAGATATGCGTACGCTCAAGAAAAAGCTTCTGGAGGATGCGGGTACCCTCGTGCGTTTCACACTTAAAAACCGCGTTTCGTCCGCAGTAATTCAGATGTCTTTTGCAAAGACTGGGCATTCTCTTTGTTTGCTATATTAATTCTAGCAGGTGTTTTTAAAAACAAGGGTGGTTTAGTATCCGTTCGGTGAGTTAGGGCTGCAAACCAATTAATTTTTTCGGTGCAATTCTTCGGGTGGGATACCACAAAAAGGCAGGCGTAAATAAATATAGGAGCCTACATTCGTCCAACGCGCGTTCAGGGTATCGCTGGTGTCGAGTGCGCGGGCACAATGACGGCACCGCACTGCTTGGCGATGCAGCCAAATTGCTAAGCACTTGAGGACTGCGAGAAAATAATGGCCCTCTTCGATTTTCGTTGCGGACTCAGCACGGACTTTCAGATGTCGCCATTCCGACATTCAATTTTTGTCGGGGAGCCTCTCCCACCTGCCCGGAAGCTTTCAGAACCCGTCGGAGTTTGGTACAGCTACCCACGTACTAACGGAGGGCTCACCGAGCAGGCAGAAGAGTTATGTTCCGGCAGTTAGCAGACATCAACTCCGGATAGAGCAGCCAACCTCTGCGGGACGTGCTGCTAAGCGGGTACAGCAGGACCACACGCGGGCACTCATCGAGCAGGGCACTGACACCATCCAGGGAGCCGATGTCAACAGGCACAGGTGCAACGAAAAGAACCTGGCTGCTGAACACCAGCCAGAGAAGTAGAAGAAGCGCAGTCATGATCATCTGGTTGATGCTTTCGACCGGGGAACAGCGACGAAAGCCGCTGCTATCGAGGGACGACGGGTTTCTTGCACTGACAAGTAATAGGGTCTTTATTTTTCATTTGCCCCTTTTCGGTTTATTCTACTAACTGCGTTCAATCTGCAAGACCATTTTTTGTTTGTCACGGCTATCGAGGGACAACGGGTGTCTTACCCCGACACATATTATGTTTAATTTTTATTATTGCCCTCGTGTGTTTTATTATACTGACAGCGTGAAATCGGCATGAAATTCACCGCCCTAAGGTGTAATGTGTTTCTCAGTTTTGGCACTTATTGTTAACTGTTTTCATTCAACTGACAGCTTGCCATCTCAAGGACTACTTCTTGGACAAAATTTCTTTCACGAATAGAAATAATGTTTTACCTACCAAGGCAACACCTGAGACAAGAACACAGATGATCACAGTGGATGGCTGGAGATGTATTAGAGGCGAAGCATCTCATGCTATGATCTGTGTCCCTCCCTCCCACGTTGTCGTTCTCGTTGTCCGCCGTTCGCACTCTACGGCGCATGCGCGTCTCTTCAGCCCCGTTAGCGTTTAGGCTGACGTCAGTGCAGTCCACTATAAAAAGAAATAGACGGAGCCCGTTTTCGATCCCATGACTCCCTGGCCGCAATGGGAAGTACGTGGCGCTCTTCACACTGCGCTACAAACCAAAATGGGAGCATGCGCTACGAACGCGCCTTATGTCCTTCACTCATTCAAACTACGTCAATAATTTAATGACACAACGAAGGCACGCGAAGCTGAACGTCAAAAGATATGATGAACTGAAAAATGGGAACTTCAGTCGACGCCATGGCTGCTTCACATACTACTCAGGGTTCCCCTAAGGAAAATGGTGTAACTTTTTTTACATGTTATCACACTATAATTATTTATTTTTTGTCTCCACCACAAAACGGTCATTGTGGCCACAAGTGAGCTCAGTCAAACAATTTGCTTGTCACTGAGTAGCAACTGTGGGCTGTTTTGAATTTGCGGTAGATCCTTTTGGTAATTTCACAATTACCACAATTAGAACAACAACCTTTCCTGCCTATTTTATCGCGTTAAACCGTACGTCCCGATGCCAGCTTTACACAAATCTTTTATGCCAGCTAAAAACGCATAGAATACTGGAAAGGCTTCTTTAAAATGTTTGCATAGCGCCGGTGGCTTCAATGAAGAAGCAGGTTTTAAAGATTTTCGAAACACAGCTCACACCTTTGCCGTTTACTGCTTTCGATTTTCCTCTTTGCGGTGGCTCTGTCAAAAGATTGGTTAGCCAGCGTTGCCTTTTTTTCATCGTGGTGGCTTTGAATTATGTTTAAAACTCCAGAGTGTCCTTGTGGTCCCTCCACTTGTCACACTACCTGCTTACTATGGTAATTGTTTAGTTATTCCGTGTTACTGCACATGTACTCTGTGCTGAGCTGCTCACACATGTTTCACATAGCGATTTCGTATTTAGTTTCCTTGGCTTTGATTTTGAACTTATTTCATGCATTTGGAAACCCATGACCTAGTCCAGTCATTCTGAAGTATAACACACCTCAGAAAACAATCTAGTGCTCAAGTTATTGCTTTGTGGTGTTACAGCAAGCTATGAATGGTTTACTTCTTTATGCACCTTGTAAGTTTGTTTTTGTCTTTAAATGCCATGTTGTTCATTGCCTTTTTAGGTGTCGTCTCTGCGATGGTATATCTGGTAGTTAAAGTAAATTTGCGAAAACCGGCCAGTCTACATTGGTATGGTTATGGATACTGCAACTTAGGTAAAGGGACAAGCTCTGCTTTTGACAATCATCGCTCTGAATAGGGGTGCATAACAAGTTTTGTACGCCACCTTTCGAAGTTTACAACCACAGTGGGCATACAAGCTGATGGTGACCGACATTGTTTTGAAAGCTGGGTAAGTGGCACGTCTGTGAAATTGCCATACCCCTTACTGAGGCCACCTGCATTTTCCTGTGAATAACCTGTTTGTGCAGAGCTTGATGCCTACTAGAAAAATGGGGTGACACGGGGAAGCGGTGGCCTAATGGCCTAAATCAGACTTCGAAATGTAGGGTTTTCAACAGGTGGACAAAAAGCACTTATTGTGGTCGCTAACCTCAAGCTGGTTGACATCGCGAGACCGGAGAGCGCAGCAGTAAGCACAAGTTCTGGTGCTTTCACACATATACCACAGTATCTGCTGTTAGTAGTGAAGGGATACATGCTTACAGAGTGACACACAGCTGCAATGGGACCTTGTACAACACGTCAAAATCAATATTTTAAGCTAATTTTCCGATATTTCAGATTTTGCTAGCCAAAACGTCCATGAAAATCATTTCAAATTTTTCGACGAACACACTCCACGAAGTAAGACTTTACCTGATTTTCTTTTTCTATTCAACCAGGGTTCTGGATCCTTGTTAATAGTAGGCTGCAAATCTGCTGTTTTTGCTTTAGATGGCTGTATTCAAGCACTCATAACCGAGATTCCATATACCGTCATGTTACAATTGCTAAGCACATCAGTGTGCCTTGTGTATATTTTTCCATGTTAGTGTGCCACATTAGGCCAACATTCCTATCCACTTTAACATTTTGCGATTTTTATACTGAAAACGGTATGGTGGTCCTTACAATACACAACTGTCTCAGGTCGGACAATTTATGTAATTTTTTGTAAAACCCAGGAAAGTTTGCTCCAATAGTCACAGATAGACTTCTCACCAGCATTCTTTACTGTAATTAAAAAATTGCCAACTGGATTCACTGTTATGTTGTCAAGTTTTTAGAGAGAAGTTTGCTTCTCTGCCAGCGATGCTTATGCGCAGTTGTGTGCACATGACTTGTTATAGCATTCACACGAGAATGATGGCACTCTGTGATATTTTTGCTCTACACATACCCGCAGTGGAAGTCTTTGCGACGCGTGTAAAATATTTATTACACAAAAAAGTAACAGAATAAAACAGTTCATGCACATTGAGTGTGTTAATTGCAGGCGCTCTTTTTACGAAAATGTGTTATCCAAGTACACGTAGCTAGTACTCCAGGTTAGAGAAAGTAAAAAAATGTATTAAATATATGCGAACCACTCACTCCATGTGCGTGCCCATTATTACGAATGTACGCTGTGTGGTCAAAGGTTCAGGGGGTTTACAGTTTAGGCTATACATCAATGCCTGCAGTGCTGGGGACTTTGTTTTTGTGATAGAATGCCCGTTGGCATAAAAAAACTTATTTACAAATATACATGGGCCCCGGTCTCTCGAAGGAAGTCAAGAAGGGAGCGGTGGTGGGGTCCCCAGAGCCACCGCTGAAGGTCGGGGGGTCTTCCAGGATGGAGGCCTGCGCCTCTCAGGTGTCGCTTTCTGGCTGAGGCCAGTGAAGGACACGCCCATTAGAGATGGTCCGCGTCAGCTTGTGCCGCCGGAGCTGTGCAGAAGGGGCAGGTGTCGTCGAACGGGGCATGGTAGCGTGGTGGCCACGCCCGGGTCACAGCAGGTGAAAGCGCCACTCCAACGCGAAGTCTGCGCAGCAAAACGTCTTCCCAGCGAGCAAGTCTACTGGGGAGGTCCGTTCCACACGGGGGGATGAGGGCACGTGTGGCGCGACGCAGATCGTCCTTCCGTTGGAGAAAGTTTTCTATCGGACCGGTTCGTAACATTGGCAGCGGCCGAGGAATATACGTCGGGTGACAAGCCATATCCACTGCAATGTGAGCGGGGAGCGTATTCCGCCTAACCCACACCAGCCTGAGAGGGCAGGGGTACGTGTCTAGTAGTGTGTGGATGTCCCTTGAAATGGTACAATTGTTCGATACTTGGCGTAAATCCCGTATCGCCGCGGTGGAGTCCGTATAACGATGTAGGATAGAACCCACGGGGGCGCGCTGTAGGGCCGGCGTTAGTGCCTGAAGGCCATCCCGAATGGCTTTGAGCTCCGCCAGTAGAGAGGGCAGCGTGCGGATGGTTTGGTAGAGGCAAGATTACGAGGCGTCAGGATAAACGGGACACTGTATCGCCGTAGATAAAACGCCATCCAGGGCACCAGCGTCCACGAAGGCCTCTATCGCCTCGTACTGGGTCGCAGCCGTCAGTAGTGGTCCTCTCGCACATGCTTTTCCGGTAGTTCGAGTGTGCAGTCTAGTCAGTGGTCGGTTGTCGGTCACCTGGTGATACCGCCACGGCGGCCTGGTTACAGGGCGACCTGGTGAAGCAGGTAGGGAAGAGCCCATATAGCTAGCCAAGGCCGCTGCTTCCGTAACAAAAGTACGTTTGTGTATGTGGGCTGAACGACGTTGTTCGACGAGTTCGTCAAGTGTGTTCAGCTGAGCCTCAGCTTGGAGCGATGGTATCGGGGTCATTGCGGGAAGACAGGTGATGGTGCGCATAGCGGCTCTGTTGATAGCCTCAAGTCGGGCCCACTCCGTCTGAGTCATGTACTGGAATTGGGCCTGATAAACCAGTCGAGGCTGCAGTACTGACCTCACCAGGAGGCGAGCCATCTTAGAGCAGGAACCACCAGACTTCTGTGAGATGCGCCGAATCAGGTGAAGCATCTGTCCTGCTTTTTGTCGGGCAGATCGAAGCCACACGGCAGCCGACCCAGACGCAGAGATTTTCAAACCTAGCACGCGAAGAGATGCGGCGGTGCGTACGGTTTGGCCGGAAAGTTGCAGTGTGAGGGGGAAATCGGTAGTTTGCGACGGCTCCACCCATTGGCCACAGGCAGAACGGCTGTTTTGTCCGCTGAAAGTGTAAGTCCAGCGTATTGACACCATGTCTGCGTGTCTCTCAAGGCCTGTTGAAGGCACACGTTTTGGCGATGCAGGTCTGGGTGTACGGTCCATACCGTTATGTCGTCCGCGTAGATGAGGAAATGCAGGTCCGGTATGGAGCCCAGATGCCAGGCAAGCGGCAACATCATAATATTAAAGTGGAGGGGTGAAATAACTGACCCCTGAGGTACTCCTCGAACTGGTGTGAAGTGGCCGTAGGTTGCCCCGCCGATTCGTACAGAGAAGGATCTTCCAGTAAGAAAGGTTTCGATGAAAGCGCACACCTTGTCTGTTCAACAAAGACTTAGGAGAGTTTCCAGGATTGCCCCGTGGCTGACGTTGTCGTACGCCTTGTGGATGTCCATAGCAAGGACTGTCCGCACTTTGTGTGAACGACCTCCAAGTAGCACCATTGACGACAAATGGCCCAGCCCATCCTCTGTACCCTGACGAGGTCTAAACCCGATCTGGGCTGGGTGGTACCATTGGAAGGTGTCCAACCACCATTGAAGGCGGGCTGCCAGCATGCGCTCCAGAAGCTTGCAAAGCGTGGACATCAAGGCGATTGGGCGCAAGTTGGGAAGATGGTCGGGTGACTTCCCTGGCTTCGGTATAGGCACAATGTCTGCGTGAAGCCACGACTCCGGTATTTGGGCAGAGAGCCAAACCTCGTTGATGTAGTTGAGGAGATGGCTAAGCGCTGGCTCATCGAGGTTCTTGTACACCTCATATGTAATGCCGTCCGGTCCCGCAGTCGTTCGAAGTTTTGCGTGGTCAATCGCAGCTAGGAATTCAGCCATTGTAAAGGCAGATTGAATTCCATGAGCAGCGTCGTCAGAGGGCGGTGAACCAACCCGATGCGACAGAGGAAACGGGCACGGGCTACTGGCTGGAAGGATGTCATACGCAGGGTACAAGGCGCGGGCAACATCGGTGGCGAATTGGTCGGGAGTCATGCCCGATGCCAGACATGCACTGGCTGCCGCATCCGGAGCGCGGCCTCCACTTTCCATCGCCCGAAAGGTGCGCCAGATGGATGATGTAGTCGCCGATGGGCCGAGTGATTCACACCAGCTCAGCCATCGCTGCCTTGAGAGACTTTTCTCATGACGCCTGGCAGCCGCAGTCAGGCGTTGCAAGCGTATTCGAGCCTCCACAGACGAGGGATATCGTGGGGCAGCCACTTCAGCTTGCTTGCGCTGGGCCCATAGCTACAAGAGTCGGAGGTCAGGTTTTGGCCGGGACTCCTCTACCCACGTTTTCTGAGAGGCGTCATTCAGAGCATGCCTAATAACAGCGATTGGATCTGGGCTGACTGCCGTGACGTTTGTGTTGGTTTTACCCCAAAAGTCATCCCAATTCACAACCGTGCAGCTACGCCGAAGCCGATGCATCGAGCTCGGGGTAATGCCAATCGAAATGGGGTGATGGTCACTGCCCCAGCAGTCTGCTTCTCGCTGCCATGATACCGTATCACCCCCAAGCCACCATGTCAAGTCAAGTGACTACGGTGGCATCCGAGGACGAATAGATCGGCGCGTAGGGCACGAAATGTCATTAATAAGCGTAAAGTTAGCATCACTGAAGTGTTCTAGTAGCACACGCCCGCGTTCACTTGAGGTGGGGTACCCCCAGTCACAATGAGGAGCATTGAAGTCCCCAGCCACAAGTATGGGACAGGCTGCGTTCGAACGGCGCAAAGAGGATAGCCAGCCCAATCGTAGCCGAGGTGCACGTCCTCTGTGTGGGCGCACATAGCACGACACAAGAATCACAGCGCACCGGGGCAGTTGCACCTTAACCGCCACCACTTCTAGCCATGCCGTGCACCACGTGTGTAAGGGGATCGGAGTTTGTGGCAAAGACCTAAGTACATAAATGGCAGCTTTGCCTGGCGGAGAGCTGGTGGGGCCACAGCGACGATCAGGTATGGATGGGTTAGCGTAAGCGGTGAAATTGGGAAGACGAGGCAGGCAATTGGTCTCTTGTAAGAGGAAAGCCCAAGCACTAAGTTTGCCCAGGCGAAGACGTTCCTGAAGCTGTCCAATTTTTGTTGTGAGCCCGCGACAGTTCCACTGCACTAAGTATTGTGGTTCAGGCATAATGAAGTTATGCTGCTAACACCGACACCAACTGCTGTAGCTGCTGCACCACAAAGTTTAGTATGTCTTGGTGGTTAAGGGCAGAGGAGACTGGCTTTGCCGTGGTCAGGCTGGAGGGCGAGAAACGGGTCTGATTGGAATGACCTTGTTGTGGAGGCTGCTGGCGTTGCGGGCGACGAATTAGCCGAGCACGGCGCTGGGTGAGCTTCGTGACCTCAGCTTGCAGGAGGGCCAACTGATGGTCTACCTCAACCAGCTCGTCCATATCCAGAGATTCCTTTTCACTGTGACCTTGCTTATTCCGCTGGCTGGGGGAGCGGTGGAGCACGTCGCGGTACTTCGGTCGGGACAACGTTGTAGTGAGAGATTGGGCGCTCTCCGGAGGATCCACATTGTCTTCCTCCATTGTGTCCTGCTCCTCATCTTCCAAGCAATCAAACCAGTTAAACATAGGAATTTCGCTGGGACCAGACTGGCGCCGCCACGCCTTTCGCTTAGCACGAATAGCTTTGCATTTAGTGGGACATTTTTTATCCGTAATCGCATGGTCATCTGTACGGCACAGACCACACCGAAACTCGGTCTGCGGCGATGCAGCCGACTGCGTAGCTGGTGGCTGTGATGCATCGGTAGCCAGTTGTTCTGGTGTAGGGAATGGGCACGACTTGCTCATGTGTCCCTGACGAAAGCACCGATAACAGTGCACCACTCCGGCTTTGTATGGACGTGGGCGAAGTACGCACCCGTTGTACAGGAAACGGTCAGGTGGCTCCAGCGGGCCTCGTAGAGTAACAAGGCACGTACGGCCGGAGCCCTTGTACCGCACAAGGAGCACCTGGTGGGTGGCGCACCGGATGCCAGACCGGAAGTCTTCTGGATTTTCTCCTGGGTCCACGCCGGAAACGACATAGCGCCTGATGTCAGTTCCTGATAGCAGGTAAGCTTGTATAGACAGCCTCTTTTCAGGCGTGAGAGGAATACAATCCAGGGAGCACAATCGCTGGACAGCCTGAAGAGATGGCAACCATACTGATATTGAGTTGGTGCGATTGTGGTACGCGTAGCCGGTAAAACCAGATGCTCCTGTGATGAGTGGCTCGGAGGGGGCACGGTGAAAGTAGTGAAAGAAGATTTCACATCGCGGGAGACACCAAGTGACCGCTGGCAAAAAGACGCCACGAAGAAGAAGAAGACGAGGGCGTGGTGCGAGCAAGCGCTGCGAACCCGGGAAGTGCAGGGCGACCGAGACCGGGCACGGTTGGACTGGGCATTCCCACGTCAGACGTCCGGTCGACGTGCCGTCCGCTACGAGACCGTCGCCATCGGTGACCAGGCGAGCTTCCGTCTGGGTGCGGCTCGGGCACGAGTGATCGCAAGGCTCTGCCGCGTCGTCACGTTCCGGCTCGAGCCAGGGTTCCTGCTGATGCGAGGCCGACGTTCGTGGTGCGTCAGCGGCTCCATGCTCCTGCTCGGACCGCCGGGTTGCTAAGTCCTGGCCACGACTTCCGGGCCTGGTGTGCTTGGTCGCGGAGTTGTTCCGGAGCGTCCCACACCAGCTCGTTGGTGACCTGTCCGTGAAGCGGCCGGCCAAGTTTGCGAGCCTCACCCTCGACGACCACTGCGCCCCAACGAGACATACCTGTGAGCCGTGCTCAACGCAACTGTTTTGCGGGTCTAGCGACAGCCACTGTCGTGGGAAGCTAACCGAACCCGTTTTGCGAACATTTCTTTTTTTTGAGTGACCTTCATCTTCTTGAGTGGCTAAATATGTTGTAAATACATTCCGTCCTGTGTGTGCGTCCGGCATTCTTCTCATTGGGTTCTGCACGATCCTAGCGTAACAGTTCCTAGGCAGCTGACGAGCGTCTGTTGCAATGTCTTCGTTGGAAGCGAGGAAATGTTGAAACGCTCCCGAGGCTTAATAGCAACCTTGTACGTCGAGGGGTTCGTAGCCTTACCCGTGGCACCTTGGGAACCACCGGCCGCTCTTTGGAGTGGAGGGGCAGCCGCTGACGCAGCTTGTTCACCCAACGGTGGGAGTGACGGGTTTCTGGCTGGTGTACACACCCGCTTGGCTGCAGGCGCAATTGTGTCCACTGTCGGGACTGCGGGTGCTGTTTGGTCCGACAGGCGCTTCCGTAGACTGGATGGGTCAGCCGGAGGTGGTGAGATCTGTGGCGTTACCTCCATTGGTAGTAAGCCGTCGAGTGCCATGTCAGTAGCGGCGTCTGTAGCAGTGGGCGTCGCCAGCAGATTCGTGGATAGAGCTACGCCGAGCTTCTCCGACGTGTGCGACATAGCCGCACGGCGCCGAACACGGCAGTGGTACACCGACTAGGCTGCTAGGCGTAGCGACCGGTGAGCTCGATCCAACGCAGCGGACGGCCCCGAGGGGTCATCCTGTTGCTTGCCGACGGACCGTGGAGAGGCCAGGGATGTCGCAGCGTCGTTGAGAGCAGTGGATGCAGTCAACCAATGGAATAATACTTGCTCAAGCGAAAACAACGAGCATAGGAAGAACACGGAGCAACCTTCCTTGATTCATTGTAATTCACTGAAAGTGAGATACCTTAATTTGAGCTGGATTTGTGCTGAAACAACTTTAACACAGTGCTTCACAGTCCAAAGCATACAACATTGGTAGAAAACAAGATTGAGTGCTGTTTTCACCGTTCTATACAATGAAAATCAGGTTACAATGAGTCACTGGAATAACAACAAACGCTCAGTATTGGGTTTACAAATGTGGTGCAAAGGTTTTGCACTGCTGGGACTACATATATACTTGGAAAGTGTTATACTATGCCACTCCAAATTTACACCTGACAAAACCTATTGATTTCCAGTAGGCACAAATTAGTATTTACAAACAGCACAGGCTTTATATCATAAAGTAATGCAATTTTTCCCCGAACAAGTCACTTTCTGGCAGAGTACAAGGCTGTTGCTTTGATTTGCCACTAAAGTATCATGACTTCTGATGACAACAGTATGCAAGAGCACTGTCATAATGTCATTGGCACGGAACGTATCAATGCAATTGGTGCAGCTAATGTGGCGAGGAAAGGGTGGCACCGGGTACTGCTACACGGTTGATCGGGTCATCACTACATGCTTGGAATGTCGGAATGTGAAAGAAGGCTTTGCTACATGTCCAAGGCATGGCCACAACCCTTATTGCTTTATTGAAAACAACATGAGGTAGTACGCTCTGATAGACTGGCAGAACAGCGACACAGTATACATCTCATGTAGTCAGTAATATACATCCCTATTCAACACTTATTGCATTCACGCTTTTTGTGTCGAAGACTCGCATACGTGGCTGTGACACATGAGTTGTCTAAAACAGCAACTGAAAGAGCACAGACCTGTGTAAGAAAATTTCAAGATAGGAACATATGAACCATCATTATATATAGCAAGAAAATCATTGCAGTTTCATGGCGTTCACGTGGTGCACAAATATTCACACCAGCAAAATGTTACAAAAACAATGCACACCATTCTGTTTCGCTCTTCATATAGGTAACCATGAGAAATGACCCATTTCAGTCCTTCGCCTTCACAAGTACAATGTTGAGATCAGAAGTGAACCTGATACATCGGTACTTCTGCAAAAACTCTGTGGTTGTTACTTTACTGCAGCTAATGTCGTCAATGTTGTTATGGACTTCGTCGAGCTGCCACGGCCAACCAGCACACAGGTACAACTTATGTCAATTGCTCATGTTTGTCGCTCTGTCGAAGGGACGGGGTCATAATGCTAGCACATGCGCTTGTTTTGAAGAGAGACAGAACATACTGCATAACAGTCTAATTTTCTACCAGAACGTTTTCCAAGACAACAGTATTTTTTATGCAAATAACGTCAGAAAAATTGCGGAAGTGACCGGTGTGTTAATAAAATACTCGCAGTAATGTACTCGGTGCCACGGGAATGAACAGCCAGCTGCGGTGGTGACGTGCAGGGAAAACTTCGCTTTTTGGTTGGAAGCTGTACCTCACAGCTTTAAACAAGAATAGTCTTGTTTATACTGCAACAAGTAGCACTATGTTCACATGGATGGTGTAGTGCATTGCGAGTAAGTTAGCATAGATGCACTTTAGGGGGAGTCTTGTCTGATGCAGCAATAAAACGAAAGGGTTTAGTCTTATGATGGCCTGTCTCGTCAAACGTGGGATGAAAACATGTAGCCTTATCAGCTTGGCCTGTTTAAAAAGAAAAAAAAATCAAACGTGTAGGCCCACCGTATAGGGTTTCATCCAAAGTGGAATAAAACCAATTAGCTCAACATCACGTGCTGTTGCAAAAACAGGAATGAAAATATTTTGCCTTGTCAGCAGGTGGTGTAGTAAAAAGAGAAATGAAGCCTGTAGGTTCGTCAGTATGTGCTCTCGTAAAAAGAGGAACTAAAGCATTTTGGTTCATACTCATATTCTGTCGTCGAAAGAGCAATGAAGAAAATGGAGCAATACGTTGCATGCCCTACATGGTTAACGCAACTGCGTCCCGCAGAGCAGCCGCTGGGGCAGGTTTGTCGTGTCCGTGGAAGAGATTAGGAAGTGACACATCTGTGCCACTGTCGGAGAGAGCTTCATTGTCATTGAGCTGGTCGGAAGCCCTTTGTGCAATATTGTGGAGGACATAGCCCCCCAACATGGTGTACACAAACTGTGTTATCTTCAGGACGTGAATTGACAGAAGGCGTCGGAAACGGGCTTTCGGCAATCCAAGGGCATCTATGGGGAACACTCGCTGCCGATTGTGGGCACTGTTGAAGCCCTGCACATGGGGAAGCCACCTTCCCCGTCACCTACTTGTGGGGGAAAGCAGCCAAGGATGGAGTGGGTAGGCCGAGTATCCATGGAGGCACCCATCTGCAAATGTGTATGTGGGAGGATTGTTAGATAAGACAAGGGCAATATTTATAGAAGACGTGTTTAGAGAAAGAAAATGAACGTGCTCATTATAATATAAAGAATATCTGTAGACAAATCCACATGAATAAAATAGTGCTTCTGGATTTAAGTGAATGGTATTGGATTAGATTGGGAATCGTTTTAGCCGCAGTAAGCACCCTCACGAGTGATTTACGGTACGAACGATCCGGCGTGCTTCGCTCACTCGTCATGATTCCGTTCGTGGAGGTGCGTTAATTTTTTTTCGTCCGCGGTGCCCAACAGCGTAGAATTCGCAACTCACCAACTCAGCACAAAGCTGAGCGCCCGTGGACCATGAGAGCATCTAGAGTTTGCAAAATTCAAACAAAACTGCATGTAGGCGGGGACGACCCGCTCAGCGCCACTCTTCCCGCACCAGTTTTGTTAAAATCGATAGCGCAACGTAGATGTCGGCGGAACATTTGATTTCACTGTCGCTGTCGCTTCCCTCGGAATCTGACCTCTGATATACCAGTAATTCCAACACAGCGCTAATAGCGCGAACAAATACCGCGGACACCTGCGACTGCAGACTATGTAGCAGACGATGACCCTTTCCCGCCTCTGGTTTTTGCGGGGTGGCGTCTGGCGGACAGCTCAACACTTCGCCGCCAAAAATGCGCACATACGTCACTGTGGCGACATTCTTGTTTCAACAGGAAGTTCTTGAACTCACCGAGAACTATCCGCCGCTACTAAATCGAAAATGCCCAATATGTCACTGCGAATGAGCGCACCTCGCATGCTAGAAGGACGTAGTGTATAACAGTGAACCTGGAAGAATTTATGTTATGATTGACGAAGAATTAGGTATGTTGGTCCGTAAACTGTGAACTCACAAGGACATTTGCAATCTTGTGGGCAATAGCGTAACCCAGCTACACCTGGGATGTGAGATTTTCCGCACTTGAGCGCTTCTGATTAATCTTGACTACACGAGAATATTTACAGGCACCTACACCAATAGACACGTGCGTTTGCGATTTCCACCTCCATCCCAAACAGAGGCACTCTGTATGAGATTACACGCGTCCTTTGGCATGTGACCTCTTTGAAGGAAAACAAGCATCACCAACAAATTGTACATTTTGTCCATGAGTCTACCGGTAGAAGGCCAAGTTTTTCCGAAAAGAGCTACAAGAATTAAAACAGTTTATCCCACGCAAACCGGCAAAGTCTGTGGCTGCATCTTTTTTCACCAAGAATGACGGCTTTTAAAAGACCACAATTGTGATAGGTGAAGCTCTCTAAGCTGTGCATTTCGTTTTCCTACAAAGAAACTGCAAGTTGTGGCTGTGTTCCTCAAATAAGTAATGAGGCCTGGAAAAAAACATATAGCCTAGAAATATTCCGAGGAGAGACGTCATTAAGGGTTCTCGCCGGCGCTTTCTTGCAGCAGCCGACGTATTAACCACGCAAACAATTTTTCAGGAGTCTGAGGCAGTAGGGCCCGGTTTACTATTGGACCCATCCGTCGGGCCCCTGATATATACAACGTGCGGAATGGAAACCAGCCTAAGGGTTGCTGAAGCCTTGCCATGGGCATAAATATTTTATTACAAAGAATAGCGGGCTCCTTCGCCGCGGCGCTACCAGAACGTTCTCAGGACTCTAAGAGGCTGGATGTGAATACGCGTGCCACTGGTGTATATCGGGAAAGATACTGCAAGTGTTATTGTCATCTTCATACAAATTGGAAGTATTCACTCAGCGCTCCAGTCATAGAAAATATGTCTGTTGAATTACTTCCATACGAAGGCTTGCCAACACATCTGAATAATTTCCGCACGCTGGTGGAGCAGAACCGAGGCTACCACTTTAATTTTCCGGTAAGTGAGTGTGCGTCTACTATGTAATAAATATTGAGACGTGAAAGAACTCGTGCGAAGGGGGATGCTTATTTACATAAAAGGTGGAAATATGCTGGTGTCGCTTTGTCTTCAGCCAGCCTCCGAAGCGTGTTCTGCGGAGTTAAACGCACACAATTGACTCATTACGTTAATATTGTTACGAGGAAGGCGCAAGGAATACTGGTGTATTAGCAGGTATTTACACAAAATCAGTCTAAATGGAAATAGTCACCAGTCCGGCAAGATGGCTGCAATACGAGCGAGAGGGAAATCCTCGTCTTCATCTTTGTTCCCTGTCAGCGCTAGGCGCATAGCCGGCATGGCGCGGGCACATAGCCCCATGGTCTCTCAGGCGGCAGCCATGAGGTTTCACCGCATCATCCTCGGAACACAACCCCCGGGATGAAAAGCACCGTCCCGGTGCTAGGTAGCAGGAAGAGGTGTGGGCGCGTGGTAGTGCGTGATTCGTGTCACATGGACCATATCTGATTGACAGCCACTTGGTGAACCCGTTGGCAGTACTGGCGAAATCTCGTAGGTCACATCTGTTACCTGGCGCAAAACACCGTACGGACCGTTGTAGCACCACAGAAGTATCTGAGACAGGCCCAAACGACGACTGGGTGACCACAACAAAACGAGTGTTCCAGGGGAATAATTTATTTATAAGGAGCCTGCATAGTTTCTACGCCGCTTGTGAATACGTAACCCGCGGTAAAGGACAACCAGATGAACCACTGCGCAATCCAAAAGACACCGATGATAGCAATGGGAAACGAACCGCTGTAAGAAATTTTTACCTGTTAACGACCAACAATAACAAAACAGACGAAAATACCACCGTTTCGCTCCTCCCCTTGTGGTGCTCCATGTCGTTCCGTCCGCGCTGTGGTTGAACATGCATCACCACGCCACAGGTTTCACATTGATGAACAACATCGGAGCGCGCTCTCGCAAACTCTCTGCAGGGGCAACGGTAACCCACTAATACACGTTTCCCGTTTCAATTTAATGGCAATAAGTGGTATTTTGTCTTGTACTACTTAACGGGGGATAGGTACTGCCGGAAGCTCGTGGTCCCCATGGCAATCGGCTCGCTAGAGACGGTGTTGGTAGCATTGCTTTGTTGAATTGTAAGGCGGTGGTAGGTGTGTGCCAGGACGCAGCCTCGAGGCTTGAAAAACCCAAACCGAGCGGGCGCGCCTTCCTGAAACGTAAGAGCTCCTTCCTGCCCCAGAGACCGATGACTAAACAAGTGGAAGGCTCGGACAGCATAGAAGGCTACTGAGGTTTGCTCATGCAATTACAGCCAAAAGCGGTTAAAGTGTACTCTTATGATTAGATGACACAGTCTCCTTTTTCAGGCGATATTCCTTCCAGCCGCGACACGGAGGTACCGGTCACACGGAACCGGTTCATAGAGGGGGGCTATGGCTTCCACGGCTGTGGCTGGTGTCGGGGGAGTGGCTTGTGACAGACGCATGCCTTGGCTGGGCTCTGGAAAAACCGGAAGGGAGAACACTGGCCAGGGAAGCTAGCCTTTCTAAACACCGAGAGAGAGTCCGGCATTCAAAATTTTCTTTGTGGCGTGCAGATTCCTGTCCGTATATGAATGGCCCACACTCGGTCAGCGAGGATTTGGCGGAACGTGGGCGTAGCACATCAGCTTTGCAGCCACATGATTCCTGCTCTATTGGATGGAGTTGGGGAACGGTAGAGAGAAAATTGCTCACAGTGATCGAGACAACCCTCCTATATTGCATCCGATATTGTCACACAAGCATCTGGTAACAGAAGGTGAAGAAAGGTATGGAGGGATGCCAGTATCCGGGGCCGCTGAGGAACTCTCTTGATGAATCTGCAGATTTTATTGGGGCCCGCCGAAGGCGCTACCCATGAGAACGGCAGGTATACTGTGTATCTCAGAGTAGAATCTGGGAGCTTCGCGGCAACCCGGTTGCAGCGGCCGCGCTATTCTAGAAGGCACATTTTGGTGCACATCTGGATTGGAGTCAGGTTTGCATAGAAGTACAACATCAAATTATCACAGCAATATTCTCGCGGTCCGCATTTCTAAAAAAAGTTCCAATAACCCCTCTGATTTTTGTAATAAAAAATACAACTCGACGATTGTTCTCCTCTTTTATTTTACCATTGGCATCACACGTGATCAACATGGTACTGGCTCAATGTGTTATTTATATTCTTGCCCATTTATTTCATGCCTTTTCCCACTCAATCACAAAAACGTTGGTCGGTTTGGCTGGTAGTTTGTCCTCTTTTCAGCCGGGTAGCCAAAGATGAGGGAATTCCTCAGGAAGGTGACGTGTAGCCAAAACGTTTTCAAACAAAGAAATCTTGAAGAAGCTCTTTTGAAACATTCGCCTTAAACAAACACATACTGTTTCTCTTGGGCAAATATATCAAGAATAATGCTGTAGTTTTATTTTTACAAAAAAATTTGTGCAGCATTTTTACAGCAGTAAACTGAAATAAGAAAAACTCGTTGAAAATGATGCTTTAGTTTCAAAATACATTAGCAAACGACGACCTAGCCTCACACTTTTGGCTCTAGTGTTAAAAACAACAGTAAAATGGTTAAAAGTTGGGCAAGTTGGTAATGTTTGTTCTTAAAAAAACTAAAACACATAAGTTAACCTGGGTGCAAACCGAAGAACAAATTACAAGCGCAAACTCTGGGCTTGGTTTTTGTTAAATACATCTTAAGGACAATAATCTCAGCGCCGGATCGACAAGCTTCAAGCATGTCGAGACGTTCGGCGCACTAAGCCGCACATAAGAAAGACAGACACAACACTTCTTGTAAGCACACAAGCTGGAACCAGAAAAAAGTAATGATGAGTACATTTCAGACAGCACCTGGGGCGAGCGTTTAAGACACACTGGGAAAAGCACCGTATTCATGCTTATGGCAAATCTAAGCACTCACACTCTAAACCAGTGTTGGCAAGATGGCAAGGTTTCTAAAACGTGGAAATCGAACCCTCAGCTTCCAATCCTTAGGCTAGGCAAGTCTCCGCTCGACCTGGCGTCGTATCGCCCTATAGCCCTAGCAAGTTGCATAGGTAAGGTATTGGAAAAAATGACTTTGCTCCGTCGGAGTGGTAACTTGAGCACCACAACATTTACCCAAACGCTACAGCTGGATTCCGGCGAGGCCGTTCTTCCATCGACGATGTTATTGACCTTGTGACATCGGTGCAGCACGAGAAATCGTTCAAACATCTGTCTGCAGCGCTTTTTTGATAATAAAGGGACTTACGACAACGTACTACATGACGCCGTTTTAAATCGCCTGAAGGATGCAGTAGTGGGTGGCCGAACGTACAGATACATTCAAACTTTTCTATCTAGACGATCATTTTTTGTTGAGACCACCGACGGCACAACCTCCCAGCACTAGGTTTTCCAGAGTGTCCCACAAGCTGGTGTTCTTAGCCCGAAATTATCTAATATCACATTGATCGCACCTAAAACCCATACCATCCACTATAAAACTATTCATCTATGCTGATTATATTTGCATGTGGGCATCATGGCTTTTACGTCCCCCGCTTCGGACACGTGTTCAAAAAGCCGCGAACCAGACATGCGCATTTTCGCGTTTACAAGGACTTGAAACAGTGCCAGATAAGTGCGCTAAGGTTGCATTTACTCGTAAAATATAGTCGCAATATAGTATCTATTGAACTGGATGCCCCATTGTTTATGTGAAGAGTCAATGCTTTCTTGGAATCATGATCGATCGGGACTTATGATAGGCAGCACAAATCTGATCTCTGAAAAAAAATGATTTTAGGAATTATCCATCTTTTCCAAATTTCTGGCTGGAAAGCCGTGGGGCATTTCTATTCGCTCAATGCTACATCTTTACAATGCACAATTCCTATGTTTTCTACAATTCATCCTGCCCGTTCCGTCCAATAAACAAAACCAACTTGCATGCAATTCAGGCGATACAAGCCCGAGGTCTTCACACGTGTCTTGGCCTACCACGTCGCGCCTCAACAGTGGCAACCATATGCACCACAAGAGACCATTTGATAACAACCTAGGTGGCAGTGGATGCACTCCGTGCTCTTATTAGGCAGCTGACTGGGCTGTCTCATCACCACCTTGCATCCCTGTCCTCAACTACAGCATAGGCATCCTTTTCTAAGATAGTGGCCGCTCACTGCGAGAGCCTTCCCTCAGGATGCACACCTGAGGCACGACAATCATCACCCATTTGGTGCCTCTCGAAGCCATAAGTGAATGTAACCATCCCGGGAATAACCAAAGGGGATGTTCCACCACAAGGCCTCCGCCAGCTCTCTATGCACTTTTTACGTGAAGCCTACAGAGACCGAATTCATGTCTTCACTGATTTCTCGGTAGCAACCTGCAGTTCTGCGAGAGCTGTAATTGCGGCAGCCACATCGGTAGACATTCAATTCAATCTGTCCAATTGAACAACGTCAACTGCTTCCCAACTCACACCTATTCACAAGGCTGTTCTGTACCTAAAGCAAGAATTACCACAAAAAAGGGCTCGGCTTTGAACTCCAGGGCAGCTCTCTAGTATCTTCAGTGTGTTCTTCACCACGGCACGTAGGAACAACTTGTTGCCGAAATTCGTCAAGAGTATTACTTCCATATAAGGAATGGACACAATATTATGTTTCACTGGCTCCGTAGCCACTGCGCCATTTCTGGGAATGAATGTGGAGACAAAGCGGCTCATCATGCCTGTGGAAGTGCCCAATTGGCCGGCATCCCGTTATTGCTCCAAAATGCTGCAAGATCACTGCGCTGCATCACCCGCAAAACCACCCTGACGGTTTTGAATATGCCTGAGTTTTCAAACTTCCGCGTGTACTTTCTGGACCCTGAGCTGCACTGCCACTTACCCGTTAAAATGCCCCGCTCTAATGCCACCCTACTTTGCCGACTGTGGATAGGAGTCACTTTCACCAAAGCTTACTCATTCCCAATCGGCATGACTGACAGCCCTGCTTGTGACGTGTGCACCATGAACGAAACAATAGAAAACCTATTAAGTAACTGGGCCCGGCTTACAATGCAGAGACTGCACCTGTCAACCTCACTCCGGAAGCCGTTAGCCAACCATTAACTACGCAGATTCTTTTGTGTCACAGGTGTAGCCCATCACAGTGCCAAAAGGCCACGAAAGCCATACTTCGTTTCTTAAAGGACACCGGCTTGTCTGAAGCATTGTAGAGATAATGTGTACCATTGTTCATTTGTCATTTCGCTAATTTACCATTTCTGTTTAGGTGTTATGATTGCACATTGCGTTGTTTTTGTACTCATCTTTAGTTTTTCTTTTATTCCTACTCAAGATCTATTCCCCATCTTTTCAACAAACTTTGTTTCCCTTTAAATCCCTTCTTCCCCACTTCCCATGCATAGTGTAGCCAACCGGACTGTAACCTGGTTAACCTTCCAGCATTCTATGCACTGTATTATCTTTCTTACGCGAGCAAGGCATAAGCATTCCGCATCGGCTTTTAAATTGTGGGAAGCTCCCAAAAATTCTCTTTTTTGGAGGACTTTATTTCGAAATAAAAGGGCAGGGCGCTCGAACACAGCCAGAAATTCATTATTACATTTACGACACTCGGACAGTAAATGGATAAGTTGTCTTGCTGCTTTTGTGTACCCCAGTTCACTTAGCCATGATTTAAGAGAACGCCCTCTATGACTTGTGTATGATTTGCCACAGCGAAGAGGTATCGAATAGACTACACCTGTCGCCGACGGGACGAACTTTGTTTTGTTCTTAACGGGAAAAGCTCCCTAAGAACCCTTATCCTTTTGTCAATCTTGGACAAATTTCACGTATCATGAGCCCAAAATACAATTTTCTGATAAAAACTTCCTGCACCTGTTTCATTCAGTAAGGCAAGACGGCAAAGTTTTTGGATTTTTTTATTTTTTAGCTGCCTCCTCGTCAGGTTTCA
Organism: Haemaphysalis longicornis; assembly: GCF_048455015.1. Taxonomy (NCBI): domain Eukaryota; kingdom Metazoa; phylum Arthropoda; class Arachnida; order Ixodida; family Ixodidae; genus Haemaphysalis; species Haemaphysalis longicornis. The sequence continues at coordinate 56,247,822 of NW_027526233.1, forward strand.
CCTAATTCACCAGCATGTCACTGACACTACAGATTATGTGACATGTGTACGGAAATGTTTAACGACTTCACTTGCTCAGAAAGAGTGGTAGACAATGAATGTTTGCACGATTTTTATATTACCGACTGAAGAGAAAACATTGCAAGTTCATTATTTATACGTTTTCAGTATGCGCACTAAACGTTTAGAAGTGTTTTGTCGGACCAAAGGCCATACTTATAGCTCACGTGTCGTTTCTCCAAACTCAGCCTTTTATCCACGAAAAGAAACCGCCTGTTTTTAGGGAACTCAGTTGTGAATTCCCAACCTAACCTATTTTTTGGAAATCGTTAGTACATCGGTCCAAGTTCTAATAGCCGACTGGTTAACTACTACAACTAAATTTTTGACATACAGGAAAACTTTCACAAGACAGTGAGGCTTTTCTTTTAGACACTGACAAACTGTGCCCTTTAGGTATTACTAAGAACGGGGCAACTCGCGACTCTACACACGCTACTTGCGCAAGAAAACATGCCTCATTTCCACTGGACCATAGTAGAAGGCACATATACACCAGCAGCAAAAAAAAAAAGATTCAACACATGCATGACCTAGCAATGAATGCACACCCGTCCTGTCCTGCGTTACCTAAAAATTCTAACTCCTCGAAGACTCTTCCAGGCGGCATTTTTGCAGTGGTTCTGACAGCAGCGTCCGACTGGCCCAATCTACACGCACGTGAATCAAATGGGCTTGTTATCCGGTGTTCTCCCGTCAGCGAAATTTCGTTATCATAGAGGCTTGGGCGAATATCTAAGTTCGAGAGTGGCACATCTTCAGCGGATATCAGAAGCACTCAAAGGGAGTACTTCTAATTTCGTGGTAATTTCGGCCCATGCTTCTAATTTTATTACAAACAAAAGCTTTAAACAGATAAATGACGGGAAGAGTATTTTGGATGGTATGGGGCATATTTAAACAGGAGTAGTCAATTCCAGTTGTCGGCGTACTATTATTTCGATGCTGTTGTCATGGGTGGTGTTCTGAGAAGTCACCGGAAAAAAACGGAGGATACGATACTTTGCAGAAAAAAGTCGCAGTAAACCTGGCCAGTCATTCGAGCTACAGCGTATTGCGGAGGTTCTCCGCGTGTTCGAACTATCGGCGTTTCCTCGACACGGTGTCGACTATCGACACTTTGGGTGCATGGGCAAGTGGAAGGCGTCACCAGCTATTTCTCATGCCCAACCTTGCCTTCTCCAACATCTTATCGTGTACCGCATGACTGAAAGGCAGAAGGTATTGCATGTAAATGTCGTCGTAGGGCTAAGGGACGTACAGATGTCGAAAAAAATGCCGACTAGGATGGCATATTTACTCCACTTTTTTTCTGTAGAACATCGTATTCATCCTAAGAATAATAAATAGCTAACCGTTTTCACCTGACTACTCTCCTTGCTTTTCTTGCCTGCCAACCCTTATTTCTGGAAGTGTAATGTAAATGTATTTATTATGCATGTATTTATTGCCGCGAACCATGTATCTGCTTGTGTATTTATTGTATGTTTTTACTGCCGGGCCACGCCCGTCTGTGTTATCTGCGTTCCAAACGAAGCGCGTCCTAAATGTTTTTCTTTTATGCTGAACGGGCTATCACATTCAGATAAGGAGACTGTTTCGCCCCAACGTCACTAGCCCAGAATAATATTCTGTGATCCACAATGTTCATGATGTGACTCGGCGGTTCCAGAAACACTTACGCCGAAACATAAAAGCCTGCAGAGCAGACACGGCGGCATTCGATTCGACGACACTCGCCTGTGCAAGTAATTTTGTTGACCGCTGCTTCGGCGCCAATGTAATATTTTGAGTTGTTAGGGGAGCACAAGTTCGCTCCAATAAACTTGTTTCTCCTTCAAGACGACAGCGTCGTCCTTCGCTTCCTGACATCTGGTGGAGGTGCTGCGTACCAAGCCTTTATGCTCTCTACGACATCTGGAAGCCGCCAAGCCAGTCTACGAGAGAAAGCCTCCGTCTGCAAGGATTGCTACCCGAGTTCGGGCTTCTGCCAGAAAAACCCTAGAGAAGGAACGCTGCAACCAACACCATGGTGCGGGAAACAACGTCGCCAATCGTCCACCAGCAACCACGGGAACCGCCATCGTTCCGGGGAGCTACCTGCTGAAGATCTGGAAGAATGGTTGGAGAAGCTGGAGCGCATCGGCATTTTCAACAGGTGCGACGACGAAGAAACTTTCCGTCATGTCTTACCGAGATACGACGCCAAGACGCACCCGGAACTCGAAGAAGGCAGCGTCTGACGTTCAGCTCTCCATCGACGGCTTTGAAGTAGTCGCCCTCATAGATATGGGAGCTTACTACTCAGTCATGAGCGGACCTTTGGCGTCTATGCTGAAGAAAGTTAGGTCCCGATGGGACAGTCCGCACATTCGCACAGCAGGAGGCCACCTCGTAACGCCAAGTGGAACTTGCACTTGTCACCATAGACGGCATAATGTTCCCTGCGGCGTTCGTCATTTTTGATAACTGCTCCCGAGACGTAATTGTTAGAATGGACTTTTTGACGGACAACGGTGCAATAATTGATCTACAGAACAAGTGCATAACCTTTTCCTCCAATCACTCCATGACGCCGGAATCGAAACCCAAACACCGTGCTGCTTTAAGCATCGCCGATGATCACGTCACACTGCCACCCCGCGCAAGCTTGATGATCACCGTCTACTGTGAAGATGGTGTTTCTGACGTCGACGCTATCGTAGAGAGTGACCAAAGGTTACTCCTCGACCGCGGTGTCTCCGTTGTAAGAGGCATTGCGTGCTTTACGCCACGCCAATCCAAGTTTTGGTCACTAATTTCAGTGAGGAATACCAACATTTAAACAGGGGCGCTGCAATTGCGCTCCTCGAAGAAATACAAGACGCAAGTGACGTGATCGCGGTGGCCGTCTTTGAACGCGCACCCGAAGATACCTGCAAGCTTCCGAATGCCTACGACGTGAATCCGGCGTTACCGCAAGAAGAACGGAAGAAATTGTGGGATTTGCTGCATCGCTACCGAGAGTGTTTTTTGTCGAACTCAAAACTACGTCAGACACCTCTAGCGAAGCCCCGAATAATAACCGAAGATGGAGACGACCTACCCGACAGTCACCGTGCCGCGTCTCTTCACACGAACGGGAAGCCATTCGGACTCAAGTCGAGGACATGGTCAGCGACGACATTATACAGCCACCGAAAAGCCCCTGGGCTGCGCCGGTCGTACTCGTGAAGATAAAAGACGGCACATTAAGGTTTTGCTTTGACTACCGGTGACTGAACAAAGTCAGCAAAAAGGACATGTACCACTCCCCCGAATCGACGATGCCATCGACCACCTCTGCAACGAGATGATCTAAAGACCGGCTACTGGCAAATTGAAGTGGACGAGTGAGACCGAGAGAAGACTGCATTTATAACCCTGGACGGCCTATACAAGTTCAAGTTGATGCTGTTCGGGTTGTGCACGCGCCAGCAACGTTTCAACGAGTCATGGATACGGTGCAAGCTGGCCTGAAGGGGCACACCTGCCTTTGTATACCTCGACGATGTTGTGGTATTCTCCCGGACTTTCGACGAACACCTTCCAACGTTGCAGTCTGTACGCGAGGCCATACGTACGTCGGGGTTAACGCTGAAGCCTGAAAAGTGCCGCTTCACGTACGAGGAACTCACGTTTTCGGGCCATGTCGTCAATGCCGCGGGAGTCCTGCCTGATCCGGCAAAAACTTCTGCCATAGCGAACTTCCCGTGACCGAAAGATAAGAAGCGTGTGCGGAGATTTCTCGGACTATGCGCATACTACAGGCGCTCCGTCGCAAACTTCGCCTGCATTGAGGAGCGACAGACCACCATGCGCTGTGTTGGCTTGCCATTTTGAAGAATCCCTCTGGCCGTCTTGGTAGGTGAAGCTTGCGTCTGCAAGAATTCGGCGTTACAATAGTCTCTAAATCCGTAACGAAACAACCCGACGCCGACGGCCTGTCCTATAGCCCCCGTCGAGCCACCACCAAAAGACTCCGATTAAGACAACGCGTTTCTCGCAGTCGTGACTGAGAGTGACCTGGCCGCCAAGCAGAGTGCCGACCCCAATCTATGCGTCATTATCGACTACCTCCAAGGATGCAACGTCGCCGTGCCCAGGGCCTTCAAACGCACTTATGTGCATTCAGCCTGAAAACGTCCATCCTCGTGAAGAAGAATTTAAGCCCCAGAACGAGAGCGAATTATCTTCTTGTCATCCGGGCAGATCTTCGTGACGAAATTTTGGAAGCCTGCTATGACGACCCGTCTTCCCGACATCTCAGCACAGCTCGCACAATTGGGAAAATCAACATGAAGTACTACTGGCCTCGCCTTGCATCTGACGTCACTCACTACGTCCGCAGCTGCCGTGACTGCCAGAGACGAAACACTCTACCGACGAAACCCGCCGGACTTCTGCAGCTGATAATCGTCCCATCTAGGCCCTTCCAAAAAATTGGAATGGACCTTCTGAGCCCGTTCCCTACATCCCGACCCGAGAACAAGTGGATTGTCGTAGTGACAGACTACATGACGCACTACGCAGAGACCTCCGCTCTTCCGAGGGGGACTGCACAAGAATTTGCAAAGTTCTTCATAAGCAAAGATGTGCTGCGACATGGAGCCCCGGAAGTCCTAATGAAGGACCGCGGACGGCCTTTACTGCGGGGCTGATGCAAGAGATATTACGCTAAAGCAACACAGATCACCGAAGAACGACGGCGTACCACCCCCAAACGGAAGGACTAACGGAACGCCTGAACAAGACACTCGCGGATATGCTGTCAATTTACGTCGACGTTGAACATAAGACTTGGGACCAAGTGCTACCCCATGTCACCTTTGCGTACAACACGGCTATCCAGGAATTTACGCAGATGACGCCGTTCGAGCATGTCTACGGAAGTCTTCCGACTACGATGCTCGGAGCAATGCTTCCTTACGTAGAAGATGAAGACCTCAAAACCGACGTCCAAGGATACCTTCAGCGTGCGGAGGAGGCCCGCCAGCTAGCTCGAGCTCGTGCAACGGACCAGCAGCTGGTGGATGCCGGGCGCGACAACCTCCGACGCCGCGATGCCTTGTAGCACCCTGGGGATCCTGTGTCGGTATGTACTCCCATCCGTCGACGCGGACTAAGTGAAAAGCTTCAGCGACGGTATTTCGGACCCTATCAAATACTACGACGTGTCGGCCAACTTACCAACAACGCGATCCCCGATGGTGATTCCGGAACATCACGACGACGCACGCGGCCCCAAGTCGTCCACGTAGTTCGCTTGAAACCCTACTATGCAAGATGACGGGATTTTTGTTGCTCGTTCTGACTGTTTTTTTATTTTAGCATCAGGTCGAGGCACTTTAATGGCGATGGTAATGCCGCGAACCATGTATAGGTTTGTTTATTTATTGTTTGTTTTTACTTCCGGGCCACGCCCGGCTGTGTTATCTGCGTTCGAAACAAAGCGCGTCTTATACTCTTTACTGTTATGCCACAAGGGCTATCACAATCAGATAAGCAGACTTTTTCGCCCTAACATCACTAGCCCAGAATAATCTTCTGTGATCTGCAGAGTTCTGGACGTAAATCGACGGTTCCAGAACCACTTACGCCGAAAGATAAAAGCCTGCAGGGCAGGCACCGCGGCATTCGATTCGACGACAGTTGTCTGTGCAAGTCGTGGTCTGTCCAAGGAAGAAAAAAACTACTCAGCCTCTGAGAAAGAGCGCCTCGCGATTATATGGGCCATTTCCACATTTTGCCCATATGTGTATGGAAGACCAAGGTTGTGACAGACGACCATGGTCTGTGTTGCCTCGCCAATATGAAGGATCCCTCTGGCCGTCTTGGTAGGTGGAGCTTGCGCCTGCAAGAATTTGACGTTACAGTAGTCCATACATCCGGGAGGAAACACTCCGACGCCGACTGCCTTTAAACAATTTCTGCATTATTCTTGTACCTTTTCGAATTGTTTATTAGCATTTAGCGTATCCAATCCCAGTTTCTTTTAATATACATGCACTTTGTCTTTTAGAATGGGCTGCAAAGCTCGATACAAGAGGCCAGTTTGGATGCTCCATATTACCCAGGCTTGACCTTGCGAACATTTGCTTGGATTGGGGATAAAACGTGAGTTTAAAATCTATGCATTTTTTCCGTTAATTTTTCATTTAAATATATTGCAGACCTTAAATCTACAAGGAGGGATTTTAGAGGTGCAGAGGTGACTTGTTTTAGGGGCTGCAGAGGTATTAGGGGTTGCAGAGGTGACTTGTATCTTTAATTTTTATTGTCCGTTACAGATAGTCACAAAGACGAAACAAAAAACACAAACGCCAAATTTAGAACCAACAATCGTGAAAAATAGTAAAATGTACAAAGTACACGTAAAAACCCACAATTCAGTATCAAGCGAAATATTTTTCTATATAAAGTTGGAAATGCAACAATTTGGTGTATGTGGCTGCAAGTGACCTACATAAGTATATTCTGGTTAAGAAAAATTAATATATTGCATCTACGGGCAAACGATTCTACTGTTTCGTAACTGAATGAGTTTTATGGCAGTCGCTTTTGTAATGCATTCAGTGTTTCTTTGGTGTTTGGGTGGGCGTATTGTTCTTTATGCACTTTGTTCTCCTGAATGCCCGTAAATATTGAAGAAAATGGTGCGCCGACATATTACAAAATACTCGGGAAATGCAAAATAAAGAGATTTTTCTTTACGATAAAGTGTAGGTTGAAAATAGAAGGAATTCTCTTTTTGCGAAGTGTGTTGGACAGGTTCGCCGGGAAAAATTTGCCCGAAAAGAAATCCAATTGCTGAAAATTGTGCTGCCTCAGTTTTGTACAAAAGTGTAATATAAACTTCAAAAACCACTCCTCTAATACGAGGTTTGCCCGGAACAGCGTTTTACATGCGGTTATCCTTAGAGCATGAAGGGGTGAGGAAGTTTACTTATAGAACTCCCAGGTTTTCTTGGGCTGGCTAACAAACACCATTTTTTGAAGTACTTAACTAGAGATTAAAGTTCGGGTAACTGCTAATTACTTTTCTTGTCGTTTTTTGAACATCGAGTGCCCTTATGCGCAAACAGAGATTGTCTATTCCTTTTCGGTCTGTAAACGACGGCTGCACGTTCTGTTGTGTTCACTGTCATACCGCACTCAGAATGCCATGCTTGAACCTTTGTCTAAGATTGTATACAGTAACACCGATTCCGGTCACAATTACATTCAGGAGATGGTAGTTAGATATACGAGTAGGATAAACTGGGAAATAATAAAATTTGTGGGTTTATGCTCAGGACTGTAATTTTGAATCAGGAATAAAATATGCGCTATGTTCGATCCCTCCGGTACTCGAGAAAGTATGTCCATGCTTTTCGACATGGCAGTGTTCATGGAAACATACTGCGTTCAATTCAACAGTAGGATGTTACTATCCACAGGTAGGAGATAGAAGATGTGGTCCCATATTCTCTTTAAACCAGAGTCATGACGTAGTAAAAATCAGTTCTTTGTTTTAATAGTGGCATGTACCAGATTATGCAGAAAATTGTGATGTTTTTCTTTAATTGTGTGACGTTTCGTTGAAAAGTGTTGCACTGTATTGCACGCTGGGACCAAGTTGTCAAAAAGCCATCGAAAATATTGCAATAGAAAGTGTGTGTGTGTGTTTGTGTTGCGTGCGAGTTTTGTGTGTGTTGTTTTGTGTGTGTGCGTGTGTGTTGTGTGGGAGTAGTGTTTCTTATGTGTTGGGTTCTGCGTGTGTTGTGTGTGTTTGTGGATTTGCTCGCTGTTTCCGATGAATATAAAGAAGCCCATCGTCTATGGAAATTTCTACCTATTCTTGGCATCATTAGACACACTTGCCTCACTGTGCCGTGCTTACCAAACATCTGTGTTGACGAGCAAAAATACTCCTGTCACCGGTTAGTTCGTTCGTTCCTCCGAAGGCCTGAAGAAATTTACACTCGTAAGCCAAAGGCCTCCTCCTAAATTATCACATCTTACTTGGGAAAGGAAGGCTCGCGCAAAAGAAACAGCACAAAAGTGGTGCTGCTAGACGTGATTTGACACAATCCTGTAAGGAATTTTGAGGACCGAGATATGGGCGGCCTTTATATAGATTTCTAATATTTATTTGCAATAAAGATACCCAATATTTTAATCAACAGAAAGAGCAAATCAAAATATTTGTTTCTGTCAAAAGTAGTGACAAAGGGTCAACATTGTCCTAAAGTGCAACCTGTTGCACAACAAATTTAGGAGGGAAATGAAGGCGAAAACAGAAAAGTGAGGGCAGAAATAGTGGTTGTGAAGTAGACCTTAGTCTTTCATGAGCTGGTAAAACGGAAACCAAGAGCATCACAGTGGTTTTGATCACATGAAATCGATTTGCTCTGGCAGCGTCCAGAGATAACCTCTAGACTAAAGTCATTATTCTTGTTTGTTATGATGACCGATATCTCGCACTGACAGTTGCGTGCAACACCAACAGATTGCACCACCAGTCTTTACTGTAGCTTGGAGAGACTGTTTTTTTTCGCTTTCAGCCAATTTGCTTTTGGAGCACTGAATCCTGACTCTTCGAAATGTAGCACACAGGGTCTTAATACGATATAGTGACGAAGCCAAAGACTACGCAGTTGTTTTCAAGGAAAATAGGTTATTGAAGCGAACTTGTGCTGCCCTTACAGCTCGAAGAATAACAGGCGGCAAAAAAGCAGTCAACAAAGTGACGTGCGCAGGCGAGCGTCCGCGAGCCGAATGCAATGGCGTCTGTCAGCGGGAATTTATCACTCGGTGCGAGGGTTTCTCGAACAGTCGAATTGTAACCGGAACACTGTAGATCAAAGAAGAATATTCTAGGCTGGCAGCGTTAGTTCGAACCAATTTCCCTATCAAGGAAGATAACTCGCGAGGCCTAAAGATGGGGACATGTGCTTCAGTTGGCGAATGGATAACACATCATATAGCCCTCTGCAGCAGGTCGGAAGAAACCACACTGAAACAAACATATCCCAAACATGGTTCTTAGCAATACCCCCCGTTTAGGAGGGCATCGACCCGATGCTAAAATGAAAGACAGTTCAAACAAAAAAAAAAGTCTCATTTTGTGTAGTAAGGTTTAAGGCACACCACTTGGACGACTTCGGGTCACGTGTGCCGTCGTGATGTTCCTAAATCAGTATCGGGGATCACCTCGTAAGATGGCCAACACATTGTAGAATTCTATTGGGTCCGAAATACCGTCTCAGAAGCTTCTCACTGAGTCCACATCGTCAGATGGGAGTTTAAGCCCACACATGGTCCCCTGGGCGGTACTAAAAATAGGGCGCCCCTTGAACTAGAGTGAGGCAACATTACACAACCCATGTTACAACACCTCAAGTCCAAAAACCGCCAGAAACCGCCGCTTCTATAACAGCAAACACCAAGGTTTGCCACACGATGCCTCCTCGCTATCGCGATGCTCGCCTCACAAACACGCAGACACATTGCACTGATCCGGAGTCTCTTGCGGTTAGGCGGAACAGCAGCTTGGCAGGACCGGGGGTAGCCTGAAGCCACAGCCGATGGACGCCGTGGTCGCAGTATCACGCGACCACCACTCCCAGTTGTATGAGGTCTGAGGAACGGCCGCGCTCACTGCGGCTGCCAGGAGGCTCACGCCCCTTGCGTAGGCGCCAGATTTCACCGCCTGCTGGCTTCCGTGGCTATTTCGACCGTATATCCTGTGTAACCGTTGCGTGCTGGAAGGTCGATCGCCCGCTATGCCAGAGCATCAAATGGCGGTAGCTCAGCCGGCTGGGCTTGGCGCTCCGGTGGTTCAGGAGGCCATCCTCGGTGTCCGTGCCAGTGTGAGGGGCGTGGTTCCTGGTGGTACCTGTTTGAAGGGGTCTCGCTCTCACCATCCAGTGCAAACGAGTCGCATACTACAAGTGGGGAGGAGCGGTTCTCCGCGATCACCTGTGTCTGGCCAGAAACCTTATCGACTATTTCGTAAAATAAAGGAACCAAACCGTTCCCCGTGGTTCTCCACCTTGCACATTCGGTTGCTCGCAAAATTACTAGTCCGGCAACTACGCTCTAACAGCCGTGCCTGCCATAAGGCACCTCACCTCACTATTACGGGATATCGGCTTCGAAATGATCATCCAAGTTATTTCTGATTGGTGCGTCAGTTGGCAAAGCCACGCCAGAATCAAGCAGCCGGGGCTTGGCTCCTGCGACAGACTCGCACCAGCAATTCAAGCTCCCGTAGGGACTGCTTCAATCAGTTTACAAATGACTTATAGGCGCCCATCACCGGTACACGTCGCCTGGATTCATCTCTTCGATAAACTGGCGACCCCTCAATACCAAAGAGCCCCCTACTGATCAGCACGAAGCTCTTATTGCCTAAAGGCACACTTGAGCGCAGTTTTCCTGGCATCGAGACGCATGCTCTCTGAAACCGCCGAGACCACCATCCCATTCCTCTCGTCCTCCCCGCAGCGAAAGGAGACAAGCCTCCAGCGATCCCCTGGCTTTTTGCAGGCGTGGGATAGGCAAGCCCGTCCCGTCGAACTCGAAGCGCAGCTGCGGCGGGCTTATATTGCAGATTTTTAAGCTCGCAAGCTCGTTCGGTAGTGAACTCGTCCGTTTGCAAACTCGTTATATATTGTCCACGTCACTATCCCATGCATCGGGGAAACTTCAGACGGCGCCACAGGCGCATCTGCGTGGGGACGGCGTGACGACGAATTACTTCCGCCGCCACGTTGGCAAAAAGGGGTACTTACCTCCCATCTTTCAAGCGGGCGACAACTGTGGCTGCTTGGAGAATACATAGTGTGTATTCTTCGTACGTACCGTAGGGTACAGGTAGGAAGGTTTATACATTTACAGTCAAAGCTGCGTCGGGCAGCGCAACTACCGGCCTGCAACGACTTTGCGGGAGGCGTTTCGTATGATAAATCTTCCGCAACAAGCGCAGCGGGCTGCGCCCAAGGCACTGCATACACCGCAAAGCGGGTACCGTCCACGACACTCGCAGTCCTAGTAGCAGACGCAGTAAAGATTGAGCAGTCCCGTCCTTGCCGCAAAAGGCTGTGGACACAACCGGCACCAAATACACGGCAATGTAGTCGGGGAGCTGCCTACCTCGAATTCATCTTAAGATAAGCGCCACGTTATGCGCCATGTGGAAAATATGAGGGTCTTCGGGACAACCGCGGCATTCTCCGGCGTAGCCTACGATAATAGCTTCGGGCGTGTGTACTACATGGGCCCCGCCACTAATGCAGCCCAGCGAGATTCACCAGTACGACAGCATAGAAGACAGTTGTGCCCCACCACAGCCGTTTCTTGGGAAACTCCAAAGCATGCCAGCACAAAGCTCGATGGCGTCCATGGATCACACTATCTGGTAGTGATCGCGAACGGAAGAGAGGCAGACACTCAGGCCGTGGCAACTGTCCCCAACTGAGATACATGGTCCGCTATGGCTGCGCTGTATCGCCGATCTCCCGCACCGCTCTCCCACCTGTCCTCCGCGCGCACACTTTCGTGTAGCCAGCGCAAAGAACGGCGGTGCTATCTCGTGGAATGCTGTGTAACCAGCTACGCGCCCAAATCGTTTTCAGGGCACCGTGTCTCCCCCCCCCCCCCCCAACAGCGCACCGTCTCGGCATCATGGTTATTCACTATTCCCACAAGTTGCAGACATGTCAGACTTACCGGCCTGTCATATGCCCCTGGCGATTACTCTCTTCGAATGTAAATGCAACCATTATCCGGAATTTTATGGCTTCAGAAACGTGTTGGTTTTGTGCTAATAAAGAAGTCCAAAGTATTTCTTCACTGTACCTGGACACCCTGCGCCGTTAGGATGGCCCGGCATCCCTTAAGCATTTGCATTTTGTTTCTGTTAGTGCCTGGTCCCTGATAAAAGGATAGTCGGGAGAACAGAGCCGGGCTCGAAGGCTGGTCCAGGCCCGGGCTTTTCGGTAACAACGAGCCCGTGCACACCTCTGAGAGAGCCTGCTTGAAAACATCGCTAAAAACTCTGGGCGCAGGACTCGCGGTCGTAGAAATCGTTTACTACTACATTGGAAAGTTTCTGTGTAGGCTAGCGTTGTCTTTTTTAAAAGCGATTGGACGGATGTCGTTGGTAGTATCTAAATTATTTACACTTGGTTCTCACCTGAAAACATTACGTTCTCGGCAGTGCGGCGAAGTAGCAAAGTTATTTGTATCTTGAAAATTGTTGTCATTGCCTCGGAAGCTTGAACATTTTATCTCCCAATCCAGCGGTGCTTCTTCGCCTCTAAATTGTCGGCAGCTAAAGGAGTTACGCAAATTTCATAATCGCCTGCGGCGCTTGAAAATATTCTCCTAAGCAGTATACAAACCGTGAAGGAAAGTTTCACATCCACCTGAATGCAGCCACACGGCTACAAGGGAAAGCTATAGAGCATTCAAAGAAAGTTCGCTGTTGAAAACATTTCGTCATCGTCCATGTTTCAAACCAGGGACCACCGTTAAACGGGGCAGTCGCTGTACCAACTGTGCTAACAAGGAGGCTAGCTGTTCGTAGCACGACAGCAAACTGATCAACCACTGGAACTGAAGGACAGGTGGTAATCGATCAGATTTAGGGAAACATTTCAAGGTGGAAAAAATTACCGCGAAGAAACGCCGCCTTGGGGGTTCCCCCTAAGCCTGTTCGATTATAAAACCGTCATCATAAGTCTCAACCTAAATACAGGCAAAAAGAGAATCACCCACGAAAGGCATACAGTTATATATTAAACATGGAACCTTACAACCCAGAACAATTGCTGTTAAAAGCAATAGCAACGATGGTTACTCGTTCGGCCAATCTATACTTCTTTCCTAATACTGTTCTACGCCTTTTACAGCCGCAAAGAGATCTCGATACTCACATTTAGATTGAAAGAGATACAGTAGTCGGATAATGCCGCCACTAATAGTAGAGCTCTGTAAACAAGCTCAAGTGCTTTTAATACCTCAGTTCATCTAACGATCTACGATGCTTGGTACTTCCTTTGATGCGTGTTTAAATATATTGTCTAATATTCGTTCAGGTCACAAGGTTCTGGAGATTCAAAGTTTCATGACGTTCATACGGTTTCGTGAAAACATTATGTCGATAGTTTAGGCTCTCCTGTGGCCATTGTAATAGTTGCAAATTCAGATAGCAGAAAACGAAACTGTAATTTACAAAAATCAGTTGGAAGGAAAAGCTCGGAGAAACTAACGAAGATGGCATGAAGCACGAACCATTCATTCAGCGGAAGTAAGCGGCCGGAAGTTGGCAAAATTATCACCACCTATTTTGAAACGCGTTTTCGTAGACACACGCACAAGCGGAAATTGAAAAAAAAACAGAAAAAAATATCTGTTCCCAAAGAAAAATTTATTATAAGCGAAGCTTGACATTAAACACGCAATTCAGCATGCTCCTAGGCCTTCGCAGCTGGTTCGCCTCAACTTCGATCTCTTGACCTTAGGGGTCCTCAAGCGCTCACGAGCACGCGAGCGATTACGCTCACCACTTCGTTCCAGCGTAGACCGCTGTACTTCGTCCCAGTCAATCACCTGTGGCCAATCCATACACATTTGAACCTAAATTTAGGTCATTGTCATGAAAGTTTCATAACGTGAACTTTCCTTCGTCCGGCTTAGCACACAACTTCTGCCGAATGAATTAGCTCTGACCTACCCACACACATTAGAACTGTAATTGAGGCCTCTATTATGGCCATGGCTCCGTAAGGTGAGGTTTACTTTATGAATAGAGCATGCAGCCCTTCCGTTGGACAAATTGCCCTTCGCCTACCTGTTGGCTCGTCGGCGCACACACGGTGCGTGGACGACAGACGAAACCGACGCTCGAGACTCAACCGTTTATTCGGCCAAGAACAGAGTATATAAGTATAGTGAAGGAAGAGGGTGTTGGAAGAAGTAAAGGGCGGAGAAAGACACGACGCTCCGTTGATACGTTGCACGCCTGAGGCGGCAGGGGGTCACTCATCTCTACGATTTACAACATTTAACTTCACTTGGTATCAGAGACGCTGTACAGAATTTGTGTCTGATAGTGGAGCGTCGCAAAACATGACGAGGTTTCTGTGTTTTCTGGATAGGCGGCAACGGTTGTGCAGGTACCTCCTGGTTTTCAGGCTGCACGTTCAAATCGCCTTCACTGATGGTCGGTGCGCGCGAAGCTGCAGCCAAAGAGGCCCCCTAGTCTTTATCCGGGTGAAGGCCACTCCGCACTGATACCCGGCCAGGCCTAAAGCGCACTTGGTCTATGTAACAAAGAACCACCCCAGCCGGCGTTTGTATGGTCACCATGAGTGACCCTGTAGTGAACTGCACTTTCCCTGGTGTCCATGTCTCCCTCTGGCCATACTTGCGGGCGTACACCACAATGTCAGGTGGCAGTGTCCATTTATGAATCTCCTGGTTTGACGCCTGGAAATGTAGGAAACGCTAGTCCAGGCGAGAACGTACCAGGTAACGATATTGAATGTCGCAAGGGGATTTTCCCTCGTGACACGGCGTTCTCCTGTAGTTGCAAAAAACTAATTTCGCTTTTAATTAGCCTTCCTTGATCTTATTTAGAGCTCCCTGACTGTTCTAACAGCCCTTTCAGCGAGACCATGAGACTGTGGGTTATACACAGCCGTACGAACCTGTGCTAGGGTAGTGTCGCTCGTAAAGGTGGCGAAACATTTCAATAGTGAACTGCGTGCCATTGTGCGTACTATTGTGCATGGAACACCAAATCTGGCAGCGATGCTGCGTAAGCTGGCAATGGTAGACGACATGCTTCCCTGCTTCATGAGGACGGCTTCAATCCACTTAGTACCGGCATCAACGACCACCAGTATCATGCTGCGTGCGACCGGCACTGCTAAATAGACGCGCCTCCTCGACCATTCATTTTAAACTCCGGCCAACGCCGGCTGAGCAGAAGCTGGCATAGTGAAGTTTGGAACTCAGGTATGAAATGCCGCTGACAGTTTTGTATCGCGGTATAGACCCGGCTACGAGAATGCCGATCTGTCAACATTCTTCATGTCCGATGACCCTTGATGTGTCTCAAGCAACAAGTGTAGCGCGCATTCTCGTGCTTGTGTGGGGACAAAATCTCGACGTCCCCAGTTTAGAAAACCATGATCTACGGATAGTTCCAAACGGCGGCCCGAGATTTGACACCAACTCTGCGTCCTTTACATATTTCGACCAGCCATGCTTCGTATACCCCATGACCTTCGCTAGTGAAAGTTCTCGTGAAGTTAGCTGTTTGAGCTCTTTGACAGACACAGTACCGTCATCGAAACTTTTTAGGCTGTAAACATATTATAGGCGCTTGCTTTGCGCCGGTGGTTCTGAAGTCTGAAGCTGTAGCCAGCTGAGGGTGTCGGTGTTAAGTAGCAGCTGAGCGGGCGAATACTGAAGCTTGTAGCGAAATCAGGTCAGATATTCGAACTGCGGCCAACGCGGGCGTAGGCTTGACGCTATCAGCATGCCCTGGAGTGGCTGGTGATCTGTGCCTGAGGTAAGATCTCTGTTTAAGAGATAGTCGCGAAATGTCCACACCCCAAAAACAAGGGCAAGGATTCACGTTCTAACTTTTCCATTCCTATAAAACAGAACGGCACCAACGCCATGTGAAAAAGCATCGCACTTCAGTTTTAATGGTTTTGAGCGGTCGTAATGAACGAGCACCCCTGCCGCAAGTAGGCACAGTTTTGCGTTGGCAAAGACGGTGTGTTGAGCTTCTCCCCGAGACTCAACTAAAATTTTTACCATGCAGTTGGTACAAAAGTTGAAGCAAGTATGACAAATTCGGCAGGAACTTGGAGTAAATGGGACAGCATGCCCAAAACACGGGCGTGGTTCCTGTAAGTTGGACGGGCTAGGAGCGTTCGCGATTGCTTCCACATGCTTCTCCGTGGGCTGTAGGCATTCCTTGTAAATTCAATGCGCTAAGTATGTGAGTGACGACTGACTAATATGGCATTTGTCGAGCCGGAGGTTTACAACGTGGTCACGGAGACGCTGCAGGGCTCTCGAATGGTCTCACTGCCTCGCTGCCGCTCCTCAACCAACCCATCATCAAAGTAAAACTTCACGCTTAGTAGCCCTTGCAGGACTCTTTCAATTTTTCCTTGGAAAATGGCTCGGTCAGACGCTATGCCAAAAGGAATCCTCTTGATGCAAAATAGCTCTCTATGTATGTTAATTACGTGTGATAGCTTCTGGCATTCTTCATTAAGCGGTACTTGGTTATGCGCGTCCCGCAAGTCGAGTGTGCTGAAGTACTCTCTGCCATTTAGCCTCGGAACCATGTCGTCAATCATCGGCAATGGGTACGGCTCGAGTTCACAGACAAAAGTTAGGTAATCTTAAAATCGACGCAAATCCGAACTGTTCCACCTTTCATTAGGACGGACACAATGGGGGTAGCCTACTCCGCTGGCGCCATCGGTGATGACACCCAAAGTGCTACCATTCAGTCAGGTTCAGTCAAGACGCAGAAGAACGGAAAGTTTTTCTAGTTGGTAGGTGTTCATCGCCGTGCTGTCTACGTCTTCCTTCATCCTTGTTTTTTAGCACTTTTGTTTTGCACCAAGATGATCAGTCAAGATGGGCGCAATGGGCGTAGCCCATTCCGCTAGCACAACCCGAGATAACGCCTAAAGTGCTACCAGTCAGTCAGATTCTCGAGAAACCTTATCAGAGAGAGCGAAAGGAATGGATCGTGCCTTACAGATCTTGGGTGTAACTCCTTCATTGTGTTAAAGGTGCACATGACGGCCACTGATGCAGCTAAACTCTGCACTGAATACGTGTTAAAACTCGTTGATGGCATCTTCCACCCCCAGTAGACCCGTCGCCGACCCGGTTTTTGCTGACAAGTTGAGAAGAAATGACCATGCGTTGGTCAGCTGAAAAATAAGTCGCGCATGCACACACTAGGACCGGGGCAATGGAATACCACCAAGTGGCATTCTATTCAGTGGCATGCTACTAAATGGCGTTCTATGATGTCCAATCATCCTAGGACGGGGAGTTTGTCGAGATAACAGGAAAGCTTCGCCGCCGAAGGTTGCAATGGCGGAAGTTCTCGTTGTTCCTTTCATAAATTTCGCGGGGCCAAAGCAGACGGCGACCTCGTGGTTCTCAGCAGTGGCATGTCAACGTCGACCCAAGTGAATGTCCTGTGAATTGGTGTCTCTAACTGCCATTTTCGACATAAAGTCAAAGTCCACATGTGCATAGCTTCGTCGACGTTCCCCTCCTCGCAGTATTCCACCACCGCCAGTCCTCGTTTAGGCATGCCCCGCGGCTGTGCCGTTTTACGTTCTGCCGGAGCGTCGCTGGAAGATATTTTCCTTAGTGACCAGACCAGCCGCATGCGTGGCTGTTGTGCTTCTTACTTCCGCGCCGTCCGCATTCTAAATTGGGCTGGTACCTTGATTACGGTGCTTGTATCACCCGCTATCTCATTTGCGTCATCTTTTGCAGTGTCCGCGGATAGTGCAACCGATTCGGCCTCTTCAAAAGTCAAGTTTGCTTTTGCCAAGAGCTATTTTTGCAAGGCATTTCATCTGACGCCACAGACTATACGGCCGAGAGCAATCGTTGCTCCATGCTGCCAAATGGCTCCATGCTGCCTCTCCATACTATACTTCCATATGTCAGCTTTCTCACGTTTATTAACATCGAAAGCTCCGCTAGTTCTATTCTGTCAGCTGGGGTGGAGATTGTCATGGTTTGCCGTTTTGTAATTAGATCTTTCGTCTACTGGAAACGTTTGTCAGGATTCTGTCTAGCCATCGTGCCGTCGACCTCTACTGCTCTCTCCACAGGTGACACACAACTCACTACAGATGACCCACCGTTTCGGTCCTGCACGCGTAATCTCGTACAACCCTAAAGTACCCTGGTACAACGCCCATATTCAACGGCTTTCAAACAGAAAAAAAACGCTTGTGTCGCCTGGCAAAGAAATCCTGAAGGCAACAGCGCTGGACTTTGTACCGCGCAGCTGCAGAAGCGTATGTTTCAGCGGTTCAAACAGCAAAAAAGGATTTCCTTAAAAACACCTTACCAAGCATGTTGCTTATAAACCCCTAAAAATTTTGGAATGTTCTAAACCCTCCCGAATGCAATAGAATAGTTCTTACAAGCCCTAAAGGTGAACCAATTGGTGACAAAGAATGGTCAACCATATTAATCAGTGTGTTTTCTGGTTCGTTTACAAAGCCATCACTTTCACAACTGCCAGAGTATTCCTGCAATACTTATGTGCCTATGTATCCAATATTATTTGAGCTCCGGTGGTTTTTCTAAGATTATTAATTTTATTCAAACATCGGGAGCGTTTGGCGTTGATGGCATAAGTCTTAAATTTTAAAAAAAAATGCATGTTGTTCCATTTTGTTAGCTAAAATCTTTCAGCAATCATCGGGCACCGCCGAATTACCAGATGATTTCAAAATCGCGAAGGTGCTACCAGCGTTCGGATCTTCAGATAAACATTCACCCTTAAATTGCAGAGCCATTTTCATCACTAGCATGCCATGCGAAATTCTTGAGCATATAGTATATTCGCACATCTCCAACTTCCTCGAGTCCAATTCATTTTTTCACCCACCCAGCATGGATACCGCAAAACATTCTCTGGTGATACGCAATTGCTCCTATTCACTCACAATCTTCATGCTACGCTTGACCGTCATTCTTTCGCAGACTGCATTTTTTTAGATTTTGCAAAAGCTTTCGATAAAGTCTCTCGCCGGTTACTTCTACTGAAAGTCCGCAATATTGGCATTGAAGCTAAAGTATTAAAGTGGCTTCAAAGATTCCTTACTTATCGCCAACAACTTGTCACAGCTAACGACGACAGCTCATCACTTTCCCCCGTAATTTTAAGCGTTCCTCAAGGAACAGTCCTCGGCTCTTTAATTTTTCTTATTTGTTTAAACGACCTACCTAACTGCGTTTCCTGTTAGATTCATTTATTTGCCGATGATTGTGTTTTTTTTTCCGAGAAATAACAACCAACGACGACACTCATGCTCGTCAAAGTGACATCAATGCTATTTCCAAATGGTGTAGCACGTGGCAGATGAAGCAAATTGTTAACAAAAGGTAAATTCATGCGCGTTTCACGTCTTTTGACGATCACGCCCTCGTATCACCTGGATGACAATGCTCTTGAATCAGTGTCGTCGTACAAATATATCGGCATTCATATAACAACCGATCTTTCCTGGAAAAACATCTATAATAATTTCATCAGTAACAAAGCAAATCGCATGCTCGGTTATCCTAAAGGAAACTTTCAGTTTGCTCCTTCATCTATCAAGCTACTTCTTTAAAAATCCATTGTTGGCAGCCAACTCGAGTACGCCTCATCAATATGGGATCCTCACGTAGAAGTACTTATTCATCAACTAGAAATGATACAAAACAAGCTGCGCGTTTCATTCTTTCTAATTATGAGCGAGCATCCAGTGTGTCTACAATGAAATTGAACTTGGAACTTCCATTGCTCACCACGCGTCGTAAAATCGCTGGGCTCTGCGTTTTCCAAATTTTTTTTACCATGATACCCTTCACGACCTCCGTATAACCCCGCCGTCATATGTCTCTTCACGTCTTGACCACTCCCACAAAGTAGGCCAAATTTCATGCCATACAACTTTTTCTAAATCATTTAACCCGTCAACGTCAAAAGACTAAAATCACCTCCCCGTGACATTGCTGCAATCGTTCATTCTGAGTTGTTTAATGCTGCCCTTCATAATGCCGTTTTGTAACCTTATTTTAACAAATCACCGTGCGTTGTATAGACCCCTTTTGCCGCTATTATGGCATGTACGTGCAATTTGAGACACTGTACGAGGTATATTGTTAAATATTTTGTACTTGCGCAGCTACGTTTTTTATTGTTGTATTTTGTTCCCCACTTCCCTCTTCAATGTATTCACATTGAGGCTATTCACAAATAAAAATAAATAAAATACGTGTAAGATTGTCTCTGACTTCCTGTGTCGTAAACTCTTTTTTTTGAGCTGAATACCGGTTCTGCAGTGTGATGCTGAATTCTTCTAATATACGTCTTAGTCTTACCTCATTATTCGGCTTTTTTTGTACTAGCTTGTTACGGTCCCTATACCAATCTAGCCTCATTAGAGATCTTACTACACGGTGGTTACTACACCTTACCCTTCGGAGAACTTCCACATTCTTCACGACGCCAGGGTTAAGGCGTAATATGAAGCCTTCTTTTATTTTTACACTCCCCAGTCGGCATCCTCGCTCGACGTCCACTTCTGACTCTCCCATCTGCCGAAGAAAGTATTCATAAGGCGTAAGTTATTCCGTTCTGCGAACTCGAATAGTACGTCCCCCTGCGGCCAGACCAAGTTCCTTCTCTCCAGACTAATTCTTGCCTAATTTAGCATTGAAGTCCCCCATAACAATATAATACTGTGTTTCTACTTTAGCCAATCTGGAAGGCGTCAGCAGGAGCTAGAACCGGCGGCGACCTAGCTTCGCGAACTGGGCGTCTGTAGGGCGTGCTGTCTTGTGCTTCCCCTTTTACGAGTGGCTGCGTGTCTGCGCGTGAAGCACAACGCCCGAGCCAGGACAACGGGCGGTTTTGCGAAACGTGGGCTCACGCTGGAGGTAAACAGTGGGAGTAAGTTTGACCCAGAATTCTGCTGACACCCCACACTGCACACATTAAAGCCAGCAACAACAGCGTGGCTGTGAAAAAGCTTTACACGAGCACATTTTTTTATCCGACAGACGTGCACAGAATTGCAGCCACGTGTTTATTCGCGGCGAAGTAGGTACTCAGCCGAACTCCGTGCAAAAGGACACGAATATAGGAATTCATTGTCCCCAGGATGTGTCACAGAGGCGAACTCGAAGAAAAAATAAATACGGTTTCTCAAACGAAGCAAAGTGTCCACAAGACAAGTGCTAAGCGGGGTAGATGCAGTTTGTGCCACTACCAACTTAGTCGTGATTTGAGCTTAGAGGAAATGCAACGCGCTAGACAAGTGGGTGGTCGCACAATGCTGCTCACAAACTAAAGACCGCCATAAATCTTTTGTTGAATTCGCGCGTAAAATTTAAACGGGTGCTTAACACTTACTGCATAATCACGCTACAACAATACTTCCTGCTTAAAACAGCTATCAAGCAACGGAGCTCGTTACTCTTCAATCAAACGACCGCACCAAAAAGGAATAACACTCTAGCGCCAAAGTCGGCAGTTTACACCACAAACCAAGTGCAAAGTTAGGGCGGATTTGCGAAGAATAGGCTCGGATAAGGGATGTCGAAAAGGCGTTACTATATAAGTACGCACATAAAAAGAGGAGAGGTTTTGCTAATAAAGGTGCACAACATTATTTTTTATTTTCGTGATAATTGTGCTCATTTCTTTAAATTTCAATGTAAATGCAACTCAGATGCAAGAGGCTGGCTAATTTTAAAATTTCAAAACTGAAAGCAGTGAATGCGGGGAAGCTTCGGAGCCACCGGTTTGAAGAAAGGTTTGTGGGAATGCGACCCGTGTTACAAAACCGTTCCCGGTTCTGTTGTGTAACGTTTAGCTAAAACCTTACTTCCACGCCCACGTCGGTTTTTGGCTGAGTGAGTGACTGCATTAGGCGTTTTGTGAGGAGCGACATCGCTGGTAGTGTCTTTGTGTCGGTGGAAGAGAACAAGGGTTCGTTGGGCTGTCAGCGGTTGCTTCTCGTGGAGAGTACCGCTTTAAGTGTTGACTGTGTATTGGTGAAATGCCGCCGTCAAAATGTTTTCGAGGTGGCAGAAGTGGCGTCCACTCATGGGAGAGGTGTGCTACTGGTCTTCGTTCCAAGGTGGTCCGCACGCGTCTCCGAGAGAGTGGTTCCTTCGAATTCTACGGGCACACACTGCAGTTGGGTTTACAAATTAAAAAAAGCGTTCCATGCAAACTATGGAGTTCCCGTGAGGTGTGCCGCAGAGGTATTTTTGTACCGTTCCACTTCTGGGGGAGTTTACGTGTACCAGAAAAGTAGAAATAATAAAAATAATCAGCTTAGTTGGTGACAATGAAACTACCTCCTTCAAGCAGTACCGTGGTGTGTGGGCATTCTGGCTAAGTAACTATTGTCACGAAGTCAAAGACAACGCAGTTGGCTTCAAGTTTACTGGAGCGAACTTGTGCTCCCCTAACACCTCAAAGAATATACGGGCGGCTTTTATCTTTCGGCGCCAGTGTTTCTGGAACCGTCGATTTAAATCCAGAACATTGTAGTTCGAAGAACATTATTTTGGGCTAGGGACGTAAGCGCGAAACAATCTGCTTACCTGAATGAGATACCCCGTGCGGCATAAAAATGAAGAATGGAAGACGCCCTTCGTTTGGAACACAGATAACAGAGCCGAGCGTGGCCGGGCAGTAAACAAACAATGAATAAACAAACCCGTATATGGTTCGCGGCATTACCCCCTCTGAGAGTGCCTCGACCCGATGGTAAAATAAAAGACAGTCCAAACGAACTACTAAAAAGTCCGTCCTCTTGCATAGTAAGGTTTCAAGCGAACGACGTGATGACTTCGGGTCGCGTGCCTCGTCGGGATGTTTCGGAATCACCATCGGGGATCACCTCGTTGGTAAGTTGAGGGACACGTCTTACAATCTGATAGGACCCGAAATACCGTCGCAGAAGCTTTTCGCCAGGTCCGGGTCGTCAGATGGAAGTCCAAACCCGAACATGATGCCCTGGGTGATACTCGGCGTTTCGGCGTCGGAGGGTGTAGCGACCGGCATCCACCAGCTGCTGGTTTATTGAACGAACTCGAGTGAGCTGCCGGGCCTCCTCCACACGCTGAAGGTATCCCTGGACATCCGGTTTGAGGTCGTGGTCTTCTACATGCGGAATAATGGCGTCAAGCATCGTAGTCGGCCGTCTTCCGTAGACAAGTTTGAAGGGCGTCATCTGCGTAGTTTCCTGGATAGCCGTGTTGTACGCAAACGCGACATACGGGAGCAATTCATCCCACGTCTTATGTTGAATGTCGACGTACATTGACAGCATATCTGCGATCGCTTTGATGAGACGTTTTTCAGCTGCGGTTTCTCAGGCTGAATGCTGGTAGGTTGCGTTTTAAGATCCCATGCGCGGCCACGCTACATCCTTCGAGGTAGTCGATTATGGCGGGTAAGTCGGGGTCGGCACGCTGCTGGGGGGCTAGGTCGCTCTCCGTGACGACTCCGAAGAACGCACTGTCTTCATCAAAGTTTTGTGGTGGTGGGTCGACGGGAGCGCGGAGAGGCAGTCGGCATTGGAGTGCTTCCTTCTGGTTTTATAGACGATTGTAACGTTGAACTCTTGCAGGCGCAAGCTCCACCGCCCAAGATGCCCTGAGGGTTCCCTCAAACTTGTGAGCCAATGCAGAGCATGATGGTCTGTCACACCGTTGAATGGTCTACCATACACGTATGGGGAAAATTTTGAAGTCGTCCATATATTCGCGAGGCAATCTTTTTCAGACATCGAGTAGTTTTTCTCCTGCTTCGACAGACAACTGCTGGCAAAGGCGATTACTTTTTCGCAACTGCTTTGTTTTTGGACGAGGATGGCACTTAGGCCTATATCACTGGCGTCCCTGTGCATTTCCGCTTCTGCGTCTTGGCCGAAATTAGTGAGCACGGGCAGTCTTTGCAGGGGCTTTTGCAGCTCTCAGAATGCTTTTCTTGGCCGTTTTCACAGCTAAAAGGGGTGCTATCTTTCGTAAAGTGTGTGAGTGGCTCGGCAATGCGTGCGAAGTTTGCTACGAAGCCCGGGTAGTATGCGTACAGTTCGAGAAATCTTCAGACGCCCTACTTTGTTTTTTGGCCTTGGGAAGTTCGCAATGGCTGAAGTTTTTGTCGGGTCAGCTAGGACTCCCGCGGTATTGACGATGTGGCTCAAAAACGTCAGTTCCTTGCACACGAAATGGCACTTTTGGGCATCAGCGTTAAGCCCGACGTTAAGCCCGAAAGCTGCGCGTTAAAATTTTAGCAAACCTATTACTGTATGATCATTTTTAACATTGTTGAATTTTAGTGCTTTGCCACAGTATTGAAAAGAATTCAAAATCTAGACAATTTTCATACGCATGTTTTACTCGTAATGTCAACCGAATTTTACGGGTTGTTTTTATATTTTACTTTTATTCATTAATACATTTGCATTGGTATACAGTTTCAATTTTAGTATATACGTTTCATTTATTTCAACGTCTTTCAATGATCATTTATGGTATTTTGAATTGTCAAGATGTATGTGAATAATAAAGTTGTAAGTGTTTCAAAAGTTGCTTTAAGCATTTATATTTTTATTTAACCAGTCTGAAAACTTAGGCCCCTTAAATATGTGGGGATACACGAAATTCAGTGAAATGTGACTATGCGCTCACATCCGTGCAACGTCAAAGTTGTTTTAGAAGTAAGCAGTTATATATGGGCACTGTTTTATTCTCATAACCTCGTTTTTACGTAATACGTAAGCATAAAACATGAAGGGAGCACTAACTGTCTTCTTGTAGTCGTCTTGATAAGATAATAGCGATATGACTACAATAACCGTGGTGTAAACTGGTGTGAGAGGTTTTTGTTTAAGTTTTCACAACTTCTAGAATGCATCTTCAGAAGAAATTACTTCTCTGTCAGGCATACTCATAACGCGTCGCACAGATATTAATGGAAGATTTTTGAGAACGTTGTAAAAACGGAAATTGAAGGTTGTGTTGCATTGAATATAGATATATATGAGGTGTCTTGTTCTCGTAGTGTAAACGTTTTGTTGGAATTTTTATCAGTTTCTTCGATGTCGGCAAGTATAATTTTCAAGACTTCTTGTAGCTTAGGCGTGGAATCTCGTTAGCCTAGCTACAGGATGGCTAATACCCGTCTTGACAATGTCTATAAGTATCTTGATCAGGTGCTGCCGAGACATCTTAGTGGTCTTGCCAAGTTGTCCGAATATAAAGCTCAAGATGTCTTTAAAGATAGACAAGATAATTCTTAAGCTTCTACAACATGTGCTAGCTTTCAGTGGGAAGCATGGATGCCGCCGATTGGAACTCCAAAAGGGGTTTAATTACCGAGAGTTAAAGTGGCGAAGTTTCATTTTGCCCAGCCTTAGTTGTGGCTGTACATCGGACTGCACTGAAAACGCACTGCTAGAATAACTTAATTCAACCAGTTTTTCAGTGAACTGCATCGCGCAAGATTTCAGTTAGGGGTGTTCGCTAGAGTGCCCTTCGCCAGGTTCGTCATACACGCTGATGCCGCAGACTGAGCAAACGTTCTCAGCCACCATTGTAAATGGTAAAGTTTTTCATTCTGCGTTTCTGCACTTCGTATCGTCTACCGGTCGTAATAACCGCGACACATGGGGCTTATGGAGGGATAGTGAACTGTTGGGAGCGAATGGCTGAATTACACTTATTGTTGTCGCCCCGGCGAATGCACATGCTTCTGTATAGGCCTCGGGCGCGGCCTGTAGGTGCGCCACTAAAACCCCCCTAGCGGCCCGTTTCGAAAGCAGCCGCGGGAGTCCGCGTCCCGCTCCCCACTGTCGCCGCTGCATTTGCGGCACGTTAACAACTAAGATTTACCGTTTGCGGGCGTTTGAAATCCATGTTTATGTGGAGCAGTCACTCTGTTCGCAAATGGGGTGTGTTTAAAAGAGTATAATGTTTCTGACGTGATCTTCGTGTGGTATATTCGGTCTGTATAAGCGCCAGGTGTGTGTCACAGGCCAGCGTCGTGGAACCAGCGTATGGTTGAGCCGATTATAGTTACATTGCCCTGGATTTACTAGCAGTGTATCGGTAACCACCGCTTCCTCAGATGTTCATGCTACGGCCATACACTACGATGTAAACCAGTTTTGTGCACTTACATATTCAGCGGAGCGCTCATACCTGACAGCACGCCAGTTACGCTTTCCAACAATATACCTCTGATATTGATCACCACCATTTACAAGCCAGTGTGTGTTTTTCAGGGAATATTCAACAAAAGTACGATGGGCAATGCATAATTATACACGGGGATCAGCACACGACAGAGTCGTCTTGTCGTGGAGTGAGCGCCCGCAAACATTCATCTGATACGTATATCATCTGCGAGCAGCGCGGAGACGGGCTTAGAATATAATCCAGGCCCGTGACTAAATGCTTCTCCGAAATATCGTTATATGGCACATGGAGCCTGTAGAATAAAGCAGAAACAGATATAAAAGGGCCTTATCACATGCCACACTCTTCCAACGACCCCTTTCATCGCTTGTTGAACTACCTACCCTGTATACTTCCAAAAATGCGTCCGCCGTACGATGAGCGGTGTCCGCCGTACAAAAGGACCGTGAACGCGAGATTTGTGTGCGTGATTATTAAAACGTTCATTGCTTGATACCGCTCCGCATTTCTACACAGCGTCCCCCTCGTATACCCACTCCTCCTATGTGTCGCGAAATAGCAGTGCATTTCGCACATTGTTCGTCTGGTGAACGCTACCTAGCTTAAGTTTCGACGAACATCTTTAGCATGTCAGAAGGTGCACGGTTTTTTTTTAATTTGCGTTAGAGCTATTACGTTTCTTCCGCACTTACACAGAGTCTATTTTTCTGTGGTTTCATTACTTGCCTTGGTTCTTGCTATAAGGCGTTTATGGGCAAATATTTAACGACGCACAGACTTGAATATACCTAACATTTTCGCATTGTTTATATTCTTATAACAGGCATACATTATTCGGGATTGGGTAATCATTCCCCCCGAAACATATTTTTCTGCCACGTATATATTGGAAACATGCCGCATTCGTTTTCCACGCTGCAAAATCAAGCCAACCTCTTACTGCACCGGGATCAGGTCTAAACGATGCGACAGTAGAATTAATTTGTGCTTGACGTATTTGGAGGTGACAGTGGTGATATGCTGCTCCCGTCGCCGACGCCCGGAAGAGCGGCGACGAAATGCGAGGAACCGCGACCCCGGGTAGCTCTTGCAGGCGATCGCGTACTCTAGGAAGACGCAGCTGCTTTTTAAGTGACCTAACGTACTCTTTGCTTACAGACGTCACCATAAAAAGTTTTTAGTTCGTGGGAAGGCGAAAAGAAGCAAAACAGAACCAAAACACTGCACGAGGCCCTATAAGCCACGAAGCGCAAATCCCGTCAACACCACGGAGAAGCGGCGACAGGTGACGCAGCGATCGCGAAGCTCGAGGCGTACACACTGGCGCACAACCGACCACGCCCGTTCGATCCCGGGGCGACCAAAACGACGTCCAACTGGATCCACCTTATCAAATGATGACTTTCCTTCATGAACAATCCATTTTACTAACGACGTACTTAGAGCGGGCAATGGGAGTTCATGGCAGAACCGAAACTGGAAAAGGCCGGTTTCAGGTGACTGCTGTGCTGGCGTCATCTGGTTAAGGGGGGCCTATCTTCTGGCTGAAAATGGTCTATACAAATTAACCAGTTGTGCTAAAAAATCTGCTTTATTTTTAAGGTTATCGCGCTTCTTCAAGATTTCATCAGCACGACACTATTGAGAATAGGATAATTAAAGCAGCTTCTTCAGAATTTTTGAAGCACCACAAAACAGCGAAATCGATGCATCCTATGCTCTACTTCTGGTCCATCTCTATCCAGCTCAATTCCAGAAATATAGTTCCAGTCCGTTTCTTTGAAATTACTTTCTCGAAGTTAGTACATTCAAAGAGAAGCAAGCAACTGCCCTTTTACCTCACGCCGAAAATAAGCTACAGTACGCTATTCTGCTATCAACGTGTGCATACAATGCTCTTTTTGAATAGCTACAGTCACGTTTGTAGCTTCGGCATTTCCGCTAGTTAGCTTGGGTGGTGTGGTGAAAGCTAGTAAATCCTTGATCTAGACGATTACTAATAAACTGGTATTAACGTGGGGCAAACATATATATCCAGGCAATGACAATAGTTACGCGGGGCCTTGTTTTTGTCAGGAAATATTTGCTTCTATTCTCAAGTTTTGAGGGCAGGGGTAAAAAGCTGAGGTATTAGCGCACCATTTCTCTGGCTGTTTTTTCTACGCTGTTACAACCTTAAACACACAAAACTACAGCTAGAAGCCAAGCTGTCAAAAATGACATTGCATTAGGTGTGAGGCCTCGCACAACTTCGCGCAGGTTTCAACAAGTTGGAAGCTCTCCACGAGAAATCACGTTACTGAATTTTTCGAAATGAAATGTATATCTTCGTCACTAAAAAAAGCAAATTCGTATAGTTTTAAGGCGCGTATTGTAACAAATGTTTCTCTTGTGAACCCTCAATAGTACAAGCTTCAGTGGGAGTATTTGGTGCATCGAAAATTAGGTTATAGTGATTTATTGTTCTTCCGAGGTTTTGAAAGTAAGGCATACCTTTCGGAATGACTATTGCTAACAACGTCGACGCTGTCTAAGTGATACAGACACTGTTATCCCTTCACGAACAAACATTGCCAGCGAGGCTTTTACATTTTTTCTATAGTGTGGAGCATGGTAACTTAATAAGGCTGAATCTCACATGCCCCACACGGGGCACCTTGAGCAATCTTGGTGTTGGTACTGGCGATACCACGGACCCCGAGCCTCCTTACTTTTGCTGTAATCTCCCGTGGCTACGAGTTTTAAGGTGAAGGGCAGAAACCACAAACGGTGGCCGTCGGATCCCAGGTCATGCTCCGGCGGATGGGCTCTCTGTCTGTTTACCAGGCAGGGAGCTCCGGGACCTGTTTTGGTATCAGGGTAACCCGAGCGAAGGAAGTACCTCCGTCCCCTGCTTTTACACGTGCTGTATGGTTTTTTCTAAATTTCCCAAACACAATGATCGGCTCCCTAAAAGGGGCCGCACCGAAGTATCCTATGCACCCCTTCTAACCATGACAATCCCAAAACCTGATAACGACCACCATTTCTTGGTAATTGAATCTCTTGAACAAGCCAGGCCCATTGCTGCACAATCCGTGTTCTTGATTTCGTAAATTCTAGAGATTGTTGTAGGTGAATCCTATAGAGCTAAGGAACAGCGAACCAGTGAAATCTTCGTCGAGGTACATAGTGAGCCGCAGGACACAAAACTCTTGAAGCAGACCCGTATTGCCGATCTTGACATCAAGGTGACGCCCGACCGCAGCCTCAACAGCTCGCAGGGCGTGATCTCGGAGCCACATCTTCCAAATGAGACAGAGGCCCATCTTCTTGAAGGCCTGAGAAGTCAAGGTGTGTCAAGGCGCATAACAATAAAAAGAGACGATAAGGTATTACCCACAAAACATATCACCCTGACATTTGATCGTTTTGTACTTCCAGACAATACCAATGCTGGATTCATCCGCTGCTCCGTCCGAGCGTGCATCCCAAACCCGTGGCGCTCTTTCAAGTGCCAGCGGTTAGGCAATGGTACAAACTCGTGTCGGGGCCAACTAACATGCGCCAAGTGGGCGCAACAAGGTCATCCCTGTGATAATTGTAGTTCAGAACAACTCCTGTGCATTAACTGTGAGGACCCACACGCGGCGTTCTCCAGAAAATGCGAGAAGTTCAGGGCAGAAAGGCAAACAATAAAGATTAACGTCACAGACAACATCACCTTCACGCAGGCGCGAAAGAGGTTCGCCTCTTTCCCCCTGGGGATGTACGCACGCTGCTCGCCGGGGGGCGGAGCGGCGTCTTATTTCGGCGGGGACCCAGTACCGAGAGTCGGAATTGGTCCCGCCCACAACCCTCCACCCACCTGGCTTGCCTCTTGGAGCCCAACCCGCCTCCGCACCACTCGCTAAGCCAGCAGCGGTTGTGGTGGCAACCTCTTCCATCGGGACCTGTGCCGCTCCCGTCCCTGCCTCCTCATCCTCTAGTTCGTTGGAGGGTGCCATGGACACCACGGGCCCCGCACCGGCTTTCACCGCCACGTCGCCCCCCATGCCACTTCTGGTGCCCCAGACACCTGCGGCGGTGGCGGGTCAAACGATGGGCCCCTGAAGGGGGGCCAAGTCCGGGGGGCCCGATTCCACGCCTCCCTTCCGCCCCCCCAGAAATCTGGGGACAAGATGGACGTCGTGCCGTTCTTGCCTGCAACGCAGCGCAAAGAGCGGCCTCCGACGTCCAAGCCTACAGAAAGGCCCAAAAAGCCCATTCCAAGAGTTACAGCCCCGAAAGACGACAAATAAACACACACACTCCAGTAGCTCTCACACTAAATAATGGGAAGAGAAAACATAGTTCAATGGAACTGCACAGGCCTTCTGAGTAATCTTGACGACGTGTATGAGATTATGCATGCCAATCAGCCATGTGTAATGTGTGCCCCGGAAACACATATGAATTCCAAACACACAAATTTCTTGAATAGTTACTTGGTATACAGAAAGGACAGGGATGGCTGCACACACTCTTCTGGCGGTGTGGCCATAATCGCCCGAAAATCCTTAGCATGCCATCCTGTCACATTGAATACCGTCCTCGAGCCTGTAGCCATCCGCACAATAATTTTTAATACGTTGCTAATGGTATTCTCCATTTACATTCGTCCTGATTATGCACTTTCGAGCTCTGACTTCGAGGCGCTGGTCCACCAGCTGCCCGAACGGTACACTCTAACAGGAACCCTTCTTGCACACAACTCTCTTTGGGGCTCCTTCAGAAGGGATGCCCGAGGTCGTTTGATAGAGAAATTTCTTACATCTTCCGGAGCATGCCTTTTCGACAATAAACAGCCTACGTAACATAACATACGTCGCAACACATACTTACATCTTGACCTGGCTATTGGTTCTGCAATTGGATTTTCTTGTCTTGAGTGGGGTGTGGTCACGGACCCATATGGTAGTGACCATTTCCCCACTTCCTTAACGTATATAGGTACAGACCCGAGAAGTGCATCTTCCCATAAAAGGTTTAATGAAGCAAGAGCTAACTGGAATACATTTACAGAGACATCCAAACTACACCACATAACCATAGGACACCTACACGTTGAAGAAACTACCCAACAGCTCAGGGCGCACATCCTCGACGCCGCCGAAAGGTCCATTTCAAACGCCTCTGACGCCCCGCGCAACCAGCCGAGGCCATGGGGGAGTGAGGATTGTAGGCGGACGCGAGAGGCCCAGAACAATGCGTGGGGTATCCTCCGTCGGTACCCCACGTCGGGAAACCTCCTCTTGTTCAAACGCGCCAAGGCATACGAAAAACGTGTGCGCCGGGAGGCAAAAAAAGATAGTTGGCGCTCATTCATAACGTTTATAAACTCATGCACAGACACACGGAAGGTATGGACACGTATACGCGAACTCAAAGGACAGCAGACACACAGCCTGCCCAACAAGGGAGGTTCAACAGTACAACAGGGGACACACTGGAAGACCATGCTGACACACTCGCACAACACTTCCAACGCGTGTCCAGTTCAGCACACTACACGAACACTTTCCTGAAGTATAAAGACTCTAGTGAAAAGCAGTCCCTACACGACAACAACAAATCACAGACTTCTTACAACTTCCTGTTTTAACTACATGAGCTGAGGGCTGCTCTGAGCACATGTAAACCCTCACCTCTAGGCCCGGACAACATTACATATACAATGATACAACACCTACAAGCAGACACACTTGAAACACTTCTACATTTATACAATAAAATGTTGCTTTCGGGGCACATTCCACACTCTTGCAGGGAGGCCATTGTAGTGGCTTTCTTGAAGGAGGGAAAGAACCCATCGTCCCCCTCAAGTTACAATCCAATAGCCCTGACGAGCGGCCTGTGCAAGCTCTTGAAGAAGATGATCAATCGCAGGCTCGTGTACTTCCTCGAGTACAATGGTCTTCTCGAGAGCTGCCTGGCAGGCTTTAGGGTGGGGCGATCGACGAAAGATCAACTGGTTGCACTTGACTCATACAACAAGGATGCCTTCGAGCATAAGTGGTACAGTTTAACTGTCTTTTTCGACTTCGAGAAGGCCTACGACACCGCTTGGCGTTATGGGGTCCTTAGTGACCTCAAGTCATTCGGTGTTTCATGTAAGATGTTGAACATCCTTGTTTGTTATTTGTGATAAAGAACGATCATAGTAGGAGTTCGATGTGCACTTGCAAAGTTTCACGTCCAAGAAAATTGCGTTCCGCAAGGTGGCGTGTTGAGTTGCACTCTCTTCATAGTAAACATGAACTCTCTTGGAAAGGCACTGCCACCAACAATCTCGTATTCTATGTATGTAGACGACGTGCAAAAATCTTTTAAATCAGGTAATATTTCAATATGCGAACGTCACGTCCAGCTTGGTGTCAAGAAGCTTGCCGGCTGGGCAGACAAAAATGGGTTTAAATTGAATCCTGCAAAAAGCTGCTGCGTTGTGTTCTCCAGAAAGCGCGAGATCCTTCCGGACCCAGACATTACTCTTAATGTTATGTCGCTTCCTGTGAAGAAGCACCACACGTATCTAGGTGTTCTGTTTGACCAGAAACTCACATTCATTCCACACATCAAGGAACTTAAACATAAATGTCTGAAAACAATAAATATTCTGAAGGTCCTCTCCTAGCAATCGTATGGTTCCGACAAAGAGCTACTACTACGGCTCTATACTGCTTTTGTTGGGTCTCGTTTGGACTGTGGCCGTGTGGTGTATGGGTCGGCGAGTAAAACAGCGTTGCGAATTCTTTACCCAGTGCTACACTTGGGGCTTCGTCTCGCCTCGGGGTTTCGTCTCACTGTCATCGCACAAACCCCCAAAAACCACATAGTTAATCTTGTCTTCAACACTATCATGTCTATGTATGCACAAAAGCATGAGCTGCTCCTCTTCTGGGTCCCAGGACACACTGGGATCACTGGGAACGAGCTGGCCGACAAGAGGGCCGCTGCTGCTGCACTCAGGAACACTGTAGACATAACAACCGTTCCATATACAGACCTCAAGCCACACATAAGACAACACTTGCGCAGAACATGGCAAACACACTGGAACGAACAGACAGACAACAAACTACATGTATAAAGCCACATTTGCGACGGTACACAGCTGACTCACACAACAGACACATGGAAGTCGCCTTGGGTAGGCTGCGGATTGCGCACACCCATGCAACGCAATCGCATCTTCTAGACCCCAGGCATCTTCTACACCCCAGTGGAGCAGGTGCGGAGACGCCCTATCCGTAGTGCACATACTAACCACATGCAAGGCACTTTACACAACACGACACAAACACTTTAGAGAACTCTACAGACAACATATTCTCCTACATCCATCACTGTTTCTCGGTGACGATGCCATGGTTTCTGTGAAACGTGTGTTTGAGTATTTGTCAGACGTTCAGTTTTTAAACCTCATTTCCTATAACGCATAATCAGATCTGACCCCATACACCAGCCATCACCACTATCTTTAACTGACTTTACTATGTTCGGTTGACGCTATTTTTTTTACCTACCGTTCTGTGGTAACCACTTAACTTTATTAAATGGCCTTTTCTCTGGCGCTCTTTGCCCTTAGTCGGCCTTGAGCCATAAAACCCAACCATAATCATCTGAATCTGACATGGACTTTGCCATTCCAGGGGATCACTTTTAATGATGCTTACTGGGACGAATGGTATTTTTGGTGAGCACATTGCCTTACACGTGGATGGAGAGGAATTGATTTCTTACAGTGAGGCTTTAGCACTGAGCTACGTTCCAAAACAGTACTCATTTCGAGTACCAGGATACTTTACCCTGGCCCTGCGCTTGGGATTGCCTTCGTATATACAGGTGAGTATCTCCGTCCGCCATTGGACCTATTTCAATTACTTCCGCACGTTTTAGCAAAAGTTAAGAAAAACAGAGGTCTAACAATTTGCAACAAGGTCGAGAACTGGGCTAGTTGGTATACATTCATTCTGAGGGAGCAGCGCAAACTAGACGGGACAAAGGGTAGGACAAAACACGAGCGCTTACGTCTCCGGTTCGGTTCCACTAAGCTTGAATCCATCGTAGTCGAAATGGGATTGTTCTCCTCATCATCAAGCGCTCGTGTTGTGTCCTACCCTTTGTCCTGTCTAGTTTTCGCTGCTCCCTCAGAATGAGTGTAATCATTTCTTCGACTTTAGGAAAATAGTGAAAGGCTCACTGTGCGGTCTCTGTTTTCTCCGAATTTACCTGGCTGTATTGTGTCCTATAGGATTGTTGCATGCACCGCGGCTGTGCAATGTGCGTAAAAAAAGCGCAATTTTTCGTGCCAACCCAACACGACGAACAAATGGCCGCCATTCTCGAGTGCAGATGTCGGAAGCGGCGATACAATGCACCACATTAGGGAGTGACGATAATAAACATTTGCACACGCTCATTCTTAGCAGAAATTGCAGAGATGAGATGCCGTCAATGTCTGCCAGTCCCACTATAATTTTCCCAATGCGCGTGACAATACACTGTTGAGTTCTATGTGAAAAAGGAAGGCATAACCGTTGAGCTCTTACGTCTCCGGTTCGGTGCCACTAAGCTCGAATCCGTCATAGTCGAAATGAGATTGTTCTCCTCATCATCAATCAGCCTACTCAGGTTCACTGCAAGGCAAAGGCCCCTCCTTCTGACCAGGAACAGCTTTTTCCTGCGCTCGTCGAGTACGCAGTTTACCCCAGAAGATTCAAATGTCATCCCTCGATCATGTTATTTGTCGTCCCTTTTTTCTAGACCCATCTCAAGGTGTCCACTCCTTTACTTAATTTTCCACGGGTTTTCGGTTCGTTGCATGACATGCGAAGGACAATTCCATTTCTCTTTAATATTTGAACTTGATATATTCCATTTTATTTTGTTCTATGACCCTGGTTGCTCATTTCTTGTACCTCAGGGTTATTCCTTACCATCTCACAGAAATGTTGTGCCCTGTACGTCTTTAGGCCGCTGGTTCAGCCAGGTAGCCGCGGCGGACAGCTCGAACTCTTGGTTCTATGTTGTGTAGCTCTGCCAGACGTCCACGGATGTATCCAGGCCTTACGGGGGTAGATATAGCGTGGCGACCAGCACGGCGTGCCAGCTTGGTGGGTCGGCCAGGGCGAAGTTAAACAAAAGGAAGCTGGAAGTCGCCCGGCGTGTCTTCTACCTCGTAGCTCCGCTGCTCTCGAGCCCCGCTGCCGCTCTTGTTATAGGCCGTCATCGGTCTTATCGACCGCCGCTGCAACCATGTAGCCCGCACAATGTCTGCGCTGGCAATCAGCGTTTAAAGACAGAGACGGACGCTTATATACACGTACCGTTAGGGGGGCTTATGACAAGATACACGTAAGCGTGCTCTTGACTACGCACGGTTTCAGGGTAGATTCGACAAATTTTACACGTGGCTGGTGCCAGCGCACGGGAATTACCTTGATGGTATTATGTATATATATATATATATATATATATATGTATATATATATATATATATACATACATTGAGGGAGACGTCAAGGGCAGTCGTCACCCAAAAGACACGTCGCAGAGGCAGTGGAATGGCGCCTTTATTCTGAGCGGCAACCCAGAACTCCAGCCCCAGGAATGATGATGAGGATGGGTATGAAGAATAGATGAGGTACGGCATGATGATGATAATTGTCTTCGGAAGCAGACGAAGTATACAATGAATTTCCCACGACAGTACAAGGGCCTGTATCCATGTCTCTTTGAAGTGGGCAATAGCGCAACGGACAGATTGATTCTCACACTTTCCCCCTCGTCGCGGAAGCGACCGCCTGGGAGCAGTTTATGGAGTGCGAGGTGTGAACGGTTTGAGCCGGGACACATGCACGATCTCTGTGCCCCTGTAGCGGCGGTCCGAAGGAGGAGAACAAGGCGCGATGCGATAATTGACGGGGGAGGTTTTTTCGAGGATGGTGTAGGGACCAAGAAATCGATGAAGGAATTTCTCACATAATCCTGGCTTGCGAATTGGCGTCCAAAGGAGTAACTTGTCACCAGGGCGGAACTGGACAGCACGATGCGTTGCGTCATATCGAAGTTTCCGGTCGTTTTGGCAGACTTCCGTGTGCAGGCGAGCAAGGCGAAGGCAATGGGCAAGGCGTGAGACAAACTGCTCGGATAAGGGGCTTGATGTAGACACGGGAGCAGTAAAGAAGGTGGTATCCAGAATAAAAGACGGGTGTCGGCCAAAAACGAGGAAAAATGGCGAATAACCAGTGGTCTTTTGAACAGCGCTGTTGTATGCAAATGTAACATATGGGAGAATCGTGTCCCAATTTGAATGGTCGGGTCGAATGTACATCGAAATCATATCCGACAAGGTACGGTGGAAGCGCTCAGTTAGCCCATTTGTCTGCGGGTGGTACGCGGACGTTGTTTTGTGCACAGTATGAGAGGCTCGGAGAACTTCCTCGAGAAGGTTGGACAAAAAAGTCCTGCCGCGATCGCTCAAGACTACTCGAGGAGCGCCATGACGCAAGAGGATCGAGCGTAAAAAGAAATCGGCGACCTCAGTAGCACAGGAAGAACGAACTGGAGCTGTCTCCGCATAACTTGTGAGGTGGTCTACGGCTGTTACGACCCAGCGATATCCGGCAGTCGTTGGAGGTAGTGGACAGTAGAGGTCAATTCCCACGGTGTCGAACGGTACCGACGGGCAAGGAAGGAGTTGTAGGAGTCCTGAAGGAGCGTAAGTCGAGGATTTGCGCTGCTGGCATGAGCCGCACGACGCAATGTAGCGGGCAACACAGGTGGCAAGGCCAGGCCAAAAAAAGCGGCTCCGGACTCGATCATACGTCTTATGAAAGCCTAGATGTCCAGCTGTGGCATCATCATGTAGGGCTTGCAATATCGTAGGGCGGAGGGAGCGCGGTGCAACGGGAACCCATCTGTAGCCCGAGGGGTGGTGGTTGGAATGGTGAAGGACTCCATCTAAAAGCCGAAATTGTTGAAGTTGACGACGGCAGCAACCGTTCACAGGACGTTTGGTTCCAGTAAGGTAGTCAATTATTCCACGGCAGTAGGGATCGGATTGTTGAAGTGCTGCCAATTCAGACACGTTATCAGACGCTATGTGGCTGACAGGGGCGATGGCAAGTGTTTTGCCACGCGACGGGGTCGCATCTGGAGCTTCGGATGACTGCAGCGGACATCGTGAGAGAGCATCCGCATCAAGGTGCTTCTTTCCGGATTTGTAAACGACTGTAAAGTCATATTCTTGCAGTCGAATAATCCAGCGTCCGAGACGTCCAGTTAAGTTTTTCTGCGACTGCAACCGGCAGAGAGCATGGTGGTCTGTCACCACTGTAAATGAACGGCCGTATAGATATGGGCGGAATTTCTGAACCGCCCAAACAACAGCGAGGCACTCCTGCTCGGTAATTGTGTAATTCTTCTCAGTGGGACTGAGAGAGCGGCTGGCGTAAGAAACAACCCTTTCCATGTGTTGGTCATCAGCCTGCAAAAGCACAGCACGAATGCCATGTCCACTGCCGTCAGTATGCAGAACAACCGGTCGGGACTCGTCAAAATGACAGAGTACTGGACCGGAAGTAAGTGCTGTTTCAACTCTTTGAAGGCTTGTTCACATGTCAGACCACTCAAAGGGTGTTACGGAGTGCATCAGCTTGTTGAGGGGAGAAGCAATAGCAGAAAAATTCCGGACGAAGCGACGGAAGTACGAGGCCAGACCTAAGAAGCTGCGCAGATTCTTCTGTTGTAACGGGCGTGGAAAGTTGATTACAGCAGCAATTTTTTCAGGATCAGGCCTAATACCATCCTTGCTTACTACGTGTCCCAAAACTTTAATGCTTCGTCTAGTGAAGCGGCACTTCTTAGTGTTGAGCTGAAGCCCCGCATTGGAAAGACAGGTGAGAACTTCATCCAGTCGCTTTAGGTGATCGGCGAAACCTGGAGAAAAATAACCAAGTCGTCGAGATAGCAAAAGCACGTTTTCCACTTGAGACCGCGGAGGACAGTGTCGATCATTCGTTCAAATGTTACGGGGGCATTGCGAAGCCCAAATGACAGGACGTTAAATTCATAGAGTCCGTCGGGGGTGGCGAACGTGGTCTTTTCTTTATCGTCCTCATGCATGGGGATCTGCCAGTACCCCGAGCGCAGATCAAGGCTTGAGAAATATTCGGCGCCTTGTAAGCAATCTAGGGCGTCATCAATCCGTGGCATCGGGTAAACGTCCTTCCGGGTAATTTTGTTCAAGGCGCGATAATCGACGCAAAATCGCACCGATCCGTCCTTTTTCTGCACTAGCACTACCGGGGAAGACCACGGACTAGTTGAAGGCCGAATATTGTTCCGCTGAAGCATTTCGGTGACATTGTCACTGATAACTTTCCTTTCTGCTGAAGACACACAGTAAGGACGGCGGTGAATAATGCGAGACCCGTCGGTTTCGATACGATGCGCTGCCACCGATGTCTTACCCAGTACGGTAGAATTAGAGTCGAATATAGATTTATGTTTGTTCAGAAGCTGCAGTAACGACTCAGTTTCAGCCGGGGAAAGGTCAGAGCTCATTGTGGCGGTTAGAGCGGGATCAGGAGAATCGGAATTGAGATTACTAGTAGATGAGACCGCACAGAGAGGGAAAATACAGGCGGGAGTAGAGGCAGCAACAGTAGCAATTGTGGTGCGCCGAGGTAGGACCATTGGCTCATGATTGGTGTTAACTACGATAAGAGCAGCAGTTCCCTTTGAAAAGCGCACGAGACTCGGAGCGATCACCAGCCCTTTGGGAAGGAAGCTAGGAGAGGGAGTGATGAGAACGTCACCATCGCAAAAGTGATTGGAACTAACCGAGATGATTTCCTCACTGCCAGGATCAAGGACGTAATGCGCGCTGGCTACTATGCGCTGCTGCGGCGCGTCATCAATAGTTGAATCATCCGTTTCCGTCAGTTCCATGTCTTGGCGGTCACAGGATATAATAGCGGATGCCGACGAGAGGAAGTCCCACCCTAAAATGAGCTGATGGGCCCAAAGCGGGAGTACCGCGCATTGTATGTGGTGCCGAATTCCATCGATGAAAACACGCACTGTACAATATCCAGTAGGTTTGATGACACCTTGGTTCGCGTTACATAAAGAGGGCCTAGTGTACGGAGTTTTCACTTTTCGCAGTTGCAAACATAACTTTTCACAAACCACTGAAATACTGGCTCCTGTGTCCACTAGCGCATCAACAATAACACCTTCTACATCGGCTCTTAGAGTGTTCGAGGGTTTGTCTGGAGGAATTGTCGATTTTCCCACTACTGCAGTTTTTCCTCCAAAAACTGCAGGAGCTGGTTTTCCTGGTGGGTGTTAGTAGCGTGGGTGGCCGGACGGAGGGGGGACAAAGAACGACGGTAGGGTGAAGGCGAGCGCCGGCGTGCAGAACGATGACTGGAAGGCTCGAGTGGCCCTGGAGGCGACGAAGGGCGGCGCGGAGTGGAAACGTGTTCGGTACGCCGATAACCGTAGGGAAACCGGGAATAGTCACGTTCGAACGGGGCGTAGCCTCTTCGCTCGTCTTGCTGACGCCGATGGCAGAAACACAGAAATGTGGGCCCTGATCCCACAATAGTAGCACACTGGGCCATCTCCAGGAAACCGTTGTCGGCCCGGTCGCACGGTGGTGTAATAATGCGGGGAAGCAGGGGCTGCGGCAATCGCTGTCACATGGGCTTGCGGCGACAGTGGCTGAACCTGCAAGGGTGGTTTGGCCGCAATCGCAGAGTAGGACGGCGCGTAGACGGTGGCCAAGGGAGGGGTCGTGGGCTAGTAGGCCTGAGAGCAGACGGTGGCAAGAGGAGAACGTGCAGGTGAATATCCCGTCATGGATGTTAGCTTCTCCCTGACAATATCTCGAAGCTCCGGCGCGTTAGTGTGACAATAGTCACGCGACGAGCAGGGCGAGTCCTGTTGCTGCAGTTCTTCGCGGATAATCGCGCGAATGAGGCTGCGCAGATCCGAGTCCCCGTATTGATGAGAGGCGCAAGCCTCCTGGCGAAGGCGAATAGACTGCAGTTGGTCCAGCCGTTAACAAGTCTTGCGGACATCACTGACGCTTGCAGGATTTTCCACAGCCAGAGCGTTAAAGGCAAACGGAGCGATACCCTTCAATACATGACGCACCTTCTCAGCCTCCGGCATGGTTTCATCCACACGGCGACAAAGAGCGACGACATCCTCAATGTAGGAGGCGAATGTCTTATCAGGGCGCTGAATGCGAGCGACAAGCGTTTGTCTGGCTACATCGGTGCGAATGGACGGCGTGCCGAAATTTTTTCGTAGCTCCTGAGTAAAGTTGGTCCAGTCGGTGATCGTGTGTTCGTTGTTACGGAAGCACGTCTTGGCCGCCTCGTGTAGGGAGAAGGAGACAATTCGAAGCTTGAATGCGTCATCCCACCGATTGAAGCTGCTGGCCCGATTATAGCTATCCAGCCAGTCGTCGACATCCTCACCTCGACGGCCAAAAAAACTTGGCGGATCGCGTTGGTGGCTGGTGATTGTAAATGCAGCAGGCACAGCAGCTGACGATCCGGAGGGGCTTTTCCCGCTCTCGTGCTGCATCATCAGATACAAGCGCCTACCGGAACCGAGCTCCAGGTGTGCGACTGGGGAAGACAGCGGACGGGACCGAGGTGCACCTCTACCACTTGAGGGAGACGTCAAGGGCAGTCGTCACCCAGAAGACACGTCGCAGAGGCAGTGGAACAGCGCGTTTATTCTGAGCGGCAACCCAGAACTCCAGCCCCAGGAATGATGATGAGGATGGGTATGAAGAATAGATGAGGTACGGCATGATGATGATAATTGTCCTGGGAAGCAGACGAAGTATACAATGAATTGGCCACGACAGTACAAGGGCCCGTATCCATGTCTCTTTGAAGTGGGCAATAGCGCAACGGACAGATTGATTCTCACAATATATATAAGGTTAGTAGAGACAGAGACAAACGAGAAAGATGTAGAAAATAAAAATAAGTTTACTGACGTTTCAAGGAGAGGACTCCACCTTATTTTTTTCGCGCTCTGTGTGAGTTTTTATCTTTTCAGACTATATATATATATATGTGTGTGTGTGTGTGTGTATGTGTGTGTGTGTGTGTGTGTGTAGTAAAAATGGCTATAGCTTCCAACAGAACTGTTTATTGGTCGATGCATCCGACCGAAACGTCGACCAAGAAACATTTTTGTGAGAAGCTATACCCATTTTTTACTATTTGTTACGGCATCCTAAGACAGCCCTTCTCGCAATCTATATATATATATATATATATATATATATATATATATATATAAAGAAAGAAATGCCGGCAGTCTACAACGCCCAAGAAGGCATAGGGGAGTGGTTAGACTATTTATTACCGTTAGTGACGTTACATTATTATTAATTTTTATTAATTACGTGAGAAAGAAAGAAAGAAAAACACGCGCCCAGAGTGGGGACCGAACCCACGCCTTTCGATTAGATCTCGAATGCCTTACCAATTCGGCTATCTGGGCGACTGTGTTCTGCTTCACTTTCTGGGGTATTTATATTTACTACAACTGTATCTGACGCTTGAGGGTGGTAGCCAGCGCCATTCAGACTCTATATATATATATATATATATATATATATATATATATATATATATATTTATATATATATATATATATATATATATATATATATATATATATATATATATATATATATATAAATATATATATATATATGTATATATATATATATATATATATATATATATATATATATATATATATATATATACATATATATATATATATATATATATATATATATATATATATATATATATATATATATCTATATATATATATATATATATATATATATAGGTATAGGAATAATACTTTCGGGAAATTTGTGGCCACAAGCCTTTACCTACGTTTCGACAAACGACTTGTCTTTATCAAGGAATCAAGTTTAGTCTCTGCAAGAATGTTTATCAAGATAGAGATTGAGTTGCAGACAGACGGGCAGGTTGTTTGGAGCTAGCGTGGCGGAAGGAAACTAGAGTGGGTCAATGGTCAGTTGAAGAAGCGAAATACTGAGAGTTGAACGCGGGTGTGTGTATTGCAACCGGCCCCCCAAGCGAGAATGCGTGAAGGCTACCACATGGCTGGGTGCAACAGGGAGGGCGGATTTAAGGTGTGCGGCGGTGGTGCTAGGGGACGCCAAAAGAGGGTTCCTGGAAGTAGTTGGGCAAGAGGGGCTCCTTGCGGGGTCATTGCAAGGTTACTGAACTGCGGGTAATAGAGATAGCCCGTGAACAGCCCATACGGCCCAAAGAATAGTTCCCGGTGGGGACGCCTGATTTCGTTAAAGAATATAAAGGGTATCCGCAGGTAGTTTCCACAGGGAGCGTTTGCAGTAGGTTTAGAGACAATGTTTTTTGATGTTTTTTTGTGTCTCTGTGTGTGTTCGTGCGTGCGCGCGTGTGTGTGTGTGCGTGTGGCCGTGCGCGCGCGTAGGTCTGTGCGCGCATGTGTGCGTGTGGGCGTGCGTGCGCGTGCGTGCGTGTGTGCGAGTGCGCGTGCGCGTGTGTGCGTGTGCATGCTTGTGT
Source organism: Haemaphysalis longicornis (assembly GCF_048455015.1). Lineage (NCBI taxonomy): Eukaryota > Metazoa > Arthropoda > Arachnida > Ixodida > Ixodidae > Haemaphysalis > Haemaphysalis longicornis. Next base: position 56,290,541 of record NW_027526233.1, read on the forward strand.
TTGTGTGCGTGTGTGCGGGTGCGCGTACATGCGTGCGTGCGTGCGTGTGTGTGTGTGTGTGTGTGTGCGCATGCGTGTGCGTGCGCGTGCGTCTGTGTGTGCGTGTGTGTGTGCGTGTGCGTGTGCGTGTGTGCGTGTGTGTGTGTGTAAAGTCTACAATAAGGCGAAATGCCGAAATCCGAGGGAGGCGGGTGTGTTTGCTTTGTAGAAATTGGCTATGAGCAAGGCAGGAAAAAGAAAGACAGAAACCAATTCTTTTGGGGTAGCAGCTTTGGGGATGTGCACGTAGGGTTATTCCGTATAGCGATGTCCACTTTTTGTAAGAGTATTGTTATTCTTTCGAATTGAGATATAGTAAGGTTTCTAAGCTGCCATTAAAACCTTTAATTCCAGCCGGCTGAAGGGAATTGAATTTATGGATTAAGTATGATGATCTGTGTTTCCTGTTCCTCGGTGACTTAATGTTGGACTGCAGACTATACAGCTTCTGATCATCGAAATTGTGGTTCGGCTGGTTGAAGTGTTGCGCGACTGCTATGAAGGCCCTGTGATGACTTTCGGCCGGATGACCATTCAGACGTACGTTAATCGGCTAATTCGTTTCTCCAATCTACTGCTTCTGACATAATGAACATTCTAGCATATACACAACGTTAGAAAAATTGCACGTGAAACTTGACCCAAACTGATGAACGTATTGGCTGGCAGTGCCATTTACAATGCACTCCGTCAGCACGTGTTTGAGAGAGTGGCATTTAGGACGGAGGTAGGAGCGTATGACTAGTTTCTCGGAAGAACCTTTTTTGGCATGAACCACAATAACTTTTACGTTTTTATTTTTTTTTGCAGGTAACTGTTGGTGCTTGGGGAATGTCTTTTTAAGTTAGTAATTATTCGTTGACGCTTGAGCCCTGCGTTCCTTTCTTGTTTGTATGCTCTTTCGTAAGCCATATCCAGCTAGCTGACCGGGTGATTTCTGCTTTAGTTCATTAAGGTGTTATTTATAGTCTCCGTTGTCACTGCATACTCTTATTATGGTTGCCTGTTCGTTAATTTCCTAATCAGCGTGGTTTTCCGTTTACCATTCTTAAAACAACAGTAGCGTCTGGGAGGTTTACTTGTGTATCCGAGTACTGGCATGAGAATTTATTGGTTGGGTGCGAAGAATTGAAATGCGAAATGAAACTTTTAAGGCTGTGCGGCCAAGCTCCCAAATCATGAAGACTTCATCAATGTGTCGAAGGTAAACCTTCGGTTTGGGGGGAAAGAGTCCCAGAGGGAAGCTTCTAGTTTTCCAAATAGATATTGGCGTAGGTGGACGAAAAGGAGTGCCCATGCAAGTTCCAAAAATTTCCAACTAGTAAGATGAGTCAAACTCGAAATAATTTAGAAATAGAAATTATTTTTGTAGAGTGATGTAGGCTCATAACATATGTTGGTGTGGGTTTTCTGTTAAGGGCTTTGATGTAGGTTCTACTCCTACATTGTTGAGGATGTCCGTATAGAGGGCACATACGTCGAGCGTGAGCGGATGGGCGTCATTGGGTGTTTGCCTACATTGTTTATTGCTTCTATTATGCGGAGGAAGTTGAGGGGGTGTCGTGAACGAATGAAGGTAGAGAAGTCGGAGTTTCTGCCAAATGATGACTCAGAAACACAGAAAATGCTTCTGTAATGGTGTTGTCAGAAACCATTGGTCGGCTCGAAACGGCAGCAAAAAACAAAGCCTGCGCGGGGACTTTATGAATTTTGTGGCGGGGAAGAAAGGTCCTGCTAGTTTGTTCGTCGGTCTCATGATGTTTAGTTCTCCTCTCGTGATTCTTTGCCTGGCCAGACCATCTGCGAGAGTGCGAAGAATCGTTTGACAGTATTCGTCGGAAGGTTCATGATTTATTTGGTGGTAGTAACAATGGTTGTTAGCAGCCTATAGGCCTTTATTTCCTATGTTTTTTATTCGTAGCTTGAAAAGGCTAGCTCCTTTATATGCAGGTGTAATGATTATGTCTGTTCTGGCGGCTAGAATATTTACATTGACTTCTTCTAGGGGAGTCAGGTTTTTTCGTTGATTTTTATTTTTTCTTATGGTTAAAATTTCTTTTGATACAGATTTTATATACAAATCGAGTTCTGTGGAATCATCGGCATCTGACGTCCCAGTGACTGGTGCATGGAATGCGTGGTCGTTAAATTGGGAATTGTCTTGCTTATAAAAAAAATTCCTTTGTTTTCGTTTTGCGATACATTTGGTTAGAAAATGGTGTACCCTGCATTTATTCACGTGTTTCTCGGTAAAACAGAGAGTGAGGCCTCATTCCAGGTTGTTTTTTTCGTTTGTCGATAATTTTTTGGTAGAAAATATCCTGATACTTCAAATACGTTCGGTAAACTAAAACGTAAAAGTGTTTCTCTGCATACTAGAGATAAAATAATTGTTAAAAATGGCTGACGAGAACTATACTGCTTAAGGCAGGGCAAAATTTTTTCGGAGTGCGAACTGCAGTAGCCTGGATCACCGCGCTTAGCTGCTGAGTCTATGAAAGTAATCGCGTTACGAGCGAACGCACGGTGGCCTGCGATACTCTGCCGATTCCTCACAGCAGTTCCCCGCCGCCGAGTATGTTCTTGCAAGTTTCTGCATTTGTAAGCTTCTTCCTCTTAGCCGCAAACTACGTCTCATGGAGTTATTGCAATCTTCGTCTGGCGAAGGGACCGCAAACTGAGACTCAGGAAGTGAACGCGTCATCGTCGACCGCACGACGGAACAAGCTGCTATATCGTCAGTTCACACCATGTCACTACCGCCGAGCATGTCTCAGTGGCTCCCCCTCAAACTTTCGCCATGCGTCCCCACCAAGGAACATCTCCCATGGCTTCGGCATAACGCCCCCCTCCTCACACTTTCCAGTCTTGCCTCCTCCGTTTTCTCTGTCTCCGGTTCTCCCTTTGTTCTGTTGGTAACCTGGACAACGCCGCCATCAAACTACTTTAGCGGCCGCCAAATGCTCACCCCGTAAAAAGTATTTGTTTATTTCGGCATCGGAAAGGTTAAATAACTTCGTGTTTGCACAGCGCAGACTTGGACGATCAAAAAACATTAACCAACCATTGGTGACACTGTGGTCTCATTGCACTCAGCTGTCCAAGCTTTTGTGCGTAAATATTTTTTGATATACTGGAGCTTACGCTATCATGTGACCACTACTTCTTCAAGCTTATTTCAATTGCTCAAGTTTGTTATAAATAAAATTTTTGCAGGCCATATTTGGAGAAACCGAAGTTGTTCATCACGCAGTAAATCCAGATTTTTCAGGTAAGCCTTTCTTTTACTGTTGCAAAAATTGGAACACCATACAAGGATCTCTGCCCAGATTGTTTTGTTGGTGTTGTACTCTATATGACTTACCGCCACTAGAGCAAACTTCTTCAGTATCACAAAACCCTAGGCTGGAAAATAATAATCTCCCTAGTTGACATAGAGAAGTATACCTCCGCATAGGTAGAGTGGCTAAATGTTTAGTAGCAGTCACACATATATACTCGTACAAAAATTACACCACAAACAAATTTAATAAAGTCAAACAAAACAAAGAATATTAAAAGGACCTTGTCATATTTCTTGTAATTTTAACCAATGTAACTAAACATTGCAGCAGGTTTACGGTATCGTTCATTAAAAAAGCGAATACAAGCAATCGGCGAACGTGACAAGCACGGCAAAAGTTACAAGTATCCCGAAATGCACAGACTCTCCCCTTTCTCTGACGAATTCAATAACGGCAACTTGGCAGTTACAAAAGTAGCATTTGAAAAGCCATGAGGATTGCGCGGAACGATGTCACGAAGATGAGGAGAAAACAGGACGATCGCAACAAAGAACTAATTTATTCAAGGGCCTACTCCCCCAAATATAAGACAAATTGGCGCATGCGCCGAACATACATGTGCAATTGTATGCGCCGAACGCAATTGTGCGCATCATTTATCAAGAAGGGTTCCATTACCTCTTACCCAACATCGCTGCTGCCCCGGCCAAGAATCTTATTCTCATTCAGTCGCGGCCTGCACCAACTTTTTTCGAATCTCTGCAATGCTCCCTCAAGTTAGTTCTATTATCTATATCTCCCAAAGTGCGCTCATGCCCTCCTGCATGATCGTTCACGCAGTGCCCAGTTTGGCCAATATAGACGTTTACACATATCAGTGGAATTTCGTAAACGACTCCTTTCGCGCATTTTACAAAGGGCTTGGAATGTTTTTTGGCGAAACCGCTCCTTTTGGTTTTCTCTTTTGCAGACAGAGAACAAAGCTGTCCCAGCTTCACCGGAGCAGAGAACAGTAAAGGTACTCCGTACCTATTAGCTACTTTTTTCAAATTGTGGGCTACTTTATGCATGTATGGAAGCACCACTGGCTTCGCACCACCCTTTGATACCCTTTTGCGCGTTTTTCCTTTTGTCATTTGGAGAAGTGTTTCACTGACCACAGACAGGACTATACAGGGGAAGCCAGCATCCTCCAACCAGAACACTTTGTTTTTAAAACTTTCCGCCATTCTTTGCCAGCACGCCTTCATAAGGGAAGACTCAAGTCACAATGCAGCAATACCTCTTTTTATGGTGTTTGAATGCGCCGACTGATAAAGTAAAAGATCCTTTGCAAGTCTTGAATGATACATCCAACACACATTGTAAGCGGGTGTGTAAGAATATAAGGTCTGAATTGTGGAGACAGGTTCGCCTTCTTCAAGGCTGGCTCCACATTGTGTGCTTGACTCGGTACTCTACTAGCATAGGGGAGCATATCCTGCGTATCCACAGGCGGAATGCAGCGTTTTACACGTAGGGGCTGTGGAACATCACGCTAAAACAACTGCTGAAGTTGACGAACAGACGGAAAGAAGTTCGAAGAAAGGGGACCGTGACTGTGCTAGGAGATGTTAAAGTGCCTAAGACGAATATGGACGTACTCGAGAAAGTACCAAAGTACAGCGAGGAGCCAGATGTACAAGTTAATGGATTACTTGCACTAGACAGAAGAATCGTGAAGAAAGCTGACGGAGAGAGTCAAGAGCGCTGCCTATTAATAGGGGTGGACAGATGAGTGAAGACAGTTCACAACCACGAACTTCTGAGAAGCGACCCTTTGAAGATATTCTGGACTTTTTTAGAGATAAGAACCTGCGGCCTCTGCAGGCAGACAACGACGGAGGTTTTGATGTTGTACCTGAAGGTGTGTTTAGTGCAAAGGCAGGTGAGGCAATTAGTGAGAACTTTAGACAGGTTAAGAAGGGTGTCACGTGAATTAAAAACAATGTCATGAAGTTATGTAATTACTTGGGATGGTGAAGGTAGCATCTGGTATAAATAAATGTGTAGGCAACTCATTGGAGGTATTTTTCCTGGCCAAGCCACATTACGCAGATTTGCCGTTTAGGAGCGTGGTTAGTGAGAGAGGCTCTTGGCAGATCCAGGTCAGTACGTTTCTTCAGAAACTTGTTCATACGCTAGAGGTGTGGGATCCTTTTGCTTCCAGAAATTCAAAGAATGTAACTTCTTTCTTGAACAACACCATAACATAGGTCTTATGTTTTCTGCCGATTATAAAGACCTCTTTTATTCCATGCCTCATGCTGAACTGTTCGAGTCGGTTAGGTCCTGTATAGTGGAGAACGGTGGAGAACGGTGAGGTTTTGTTTCAGAATTCAACAGGGATGAATGCAGATAATTTTATAACTTTACTTGAATTTTATATCAATGGTGTTTTCATCAATTTTGACAATAGTTTTTCCTTGCAACGTCGTGGTATATGTATCGGTTTATGTGTAGCCTTTGTCCTGTGTAATATTTTTTTGTCTTACATTTACCGCACCCGAGTGGATCATTTTATTCGGAACAAGGCTGTAAAATTTTGAGGTATGCGGATGATTTTATATAATTTTAATTACATCAGCAGAATCACTTCAGCTACCAAGACCTGATGAACGGGATTTTAGATGATTTTAGACAACATGGCAAGGGGCTGAAGTTTAGACATGAGGTTCCGAAAGAAGAAACTCTACAGTTCCTGGACCTAGAAGTGTCTGTTTCTGAAACACATGTGTGTTGGATGTATCATCCAAGAGTTGCAAACGATCTTTTACCTTATCTGTCGGTGCATTAAAAGACCCTGAAAAGAGGTATTGCTGCAGTGTGCCTTAAGTGTTCTATTATGAAGTCTTGCTCGCACAGAATGGAGGAAAGTTTTAAAAACCAAGTGTCCCGGTTGGACGATGCTGGGTTCCCCTTACGATCCTGGCGGCGGTGAGTGAAACACTCCTCCTAAAGACGAAAGGAAAAACGTGCAAAAGGGCATCCAAGGATGGTGCGAAGCCAGTGGTGGTTCCATACAAGCTTTAAGTATCCCACCATTTGATAAAAGGTGGCTAATAGGTATGGAGTACCTTTAGTGTCCTCTGGTGCTGTGAAGCTAGGACAGCTTTGTTCCATGACTGGAAAGGAAGAAACCAAAATGACCGGTTGTGCCAAAAAATATTCCAAGCCCTTTGTGAAATGCGCGAAAGGCGTCGTTTACAAAATTCCACTGACATGTGGAAAGGTCTATATTGGTCAAACTGGGCGCTGCGTGAACGATCGTGGAGTGGGGCATGAGCGCAATTTAGGAGATATGGATGCTAGAACTAACTTGACGGACCTTTGCAGGAATTGCGAAAAAAGTGGGTGCAGGCCATGACTGAATGAGGTTACGATTTTTGGCTGGGGCAGCAGCGATGTCGCGTGGGAAATAATGGAAGCCTTCTTGATAAATAAGTCACACAATTGCGTGAGTGAAACGTCTTTGGCTTTGTATAAAAGAGAGTCGGAATTTTTAAAGTCTGGCCTTTAGGGTTGACGTTCAACACGTTCTTTCCTGACGTTTTGCACAGGTATGTTCGGCGCATGCGCCAATTTGTCTTATACAGGGGGGTTGTAAGCCCTTAAATAAATTAGTTGTTAGTTGCGCTCGTCCAGCGGTCTTCTCTTCCTGTCATCGTTCCGCGCAATCCTCATGGCTTTTCAAGTATCAGACCATCTAGCCCGTCAACAAACATTGCTGAAAAAGTAGCATGTTGCAATTATTAATGATCTTTGGCTCCATATACTAATTTTGGTAGCTCTTTAGCAAATATTTTGAAAATCGTCTGTCATGGGGTGTTAATTTTTAAGGGGGGCACATTACAAGTGAATACTTGGTAATGCGATTTTATAGTTGGGCTGAAGAACATTTAACAACTCCCATGAAGCCCAGTCGATTATAGATCAATCAGTCCACTCAGTTCTTCTAACACTCCCTGACGTTTTAACCTGCCTGTCTGAAGGAAACCTACAATATTCATTCTTGCATTGAGGCTGGACCGTCCAAAGAAATGACGAGTAATATATTTCCAATGCCCCAGCACCTTTAGTCACATTTTTTCCCGTTACTTGAGAATCCAATGGCGAGTAAAATGCGCCGGTTCAGTGGTTTGATCCCAGCACTGTTGCAGCCCGCCTTCGAGGAGCAGCTTCTGAACTCAGGGCTACCTGCTGTAAGAAATCGATTTTGTTCCCAAATTCTCTGTACATTTAACAATTCGATACACATCTCAGTTTGTGCGAAAATGTTTAAGAGCAAATTTACTGCTTTAGTGCCAAACGTGTCACTAATATTCAATATTTGGTGATTATTTTTGACAGCAGACGCATCAACCAAAGAAACTATGTAGATTTATTGACTAAACGAAATTCCTCATTATTCTGGATTTCATTATACGATAGTACGTCACGACACCCATGCTTACAATAGGAACATTTCACCTGAGCATGAAACTGACACATATGTTCCAAGGCAATCTTCACTTTTCAAAAACGGATTCATTGAATGATTGATTTCACGGTTTAACGCACCGACAAAACACAGGCGATGTGGCCCGCTGTAGTTCAAAACATCGGATTAATTTTGCCCACCTGGGAATCTAGTTTGCACCGAAGTATCGTAGACATGGGCGTTTTTGCTTTTCGCCTCCATCAGAAAAAGAGTGTCCAACTGTTGAATATGACCATATGAAATGTGCGAAAGCAGAAGCATCTGACAATGGTTCAGTTTCTTCGATGTTCGTGTTTTCTACTCAGAAGGTAGCTTGTGTTTTCAGTAGCCATACAGTCAACCATTTCCACAACGTGCGTTTTTGGACTCCTGAAATATATGAACCACTAATTTGTTTGGGTGACCTTATGCAGGGAGATGTTGGTGCGCTGTTCTTAGGAGACATAGACCTAACCTCGCGAACGCAACCGTTATTTTATGATTAGATTGTCGCCCGTGCTCCTACCCAAAATTTCATGAAAGCGTTTGGTATTCTAGGAAACAAAATCACTGGAGGTGGAACAATATTTGCTCCGCTGCAGTTATCACTCGACAAACAATTCTTCAACCAACTGTGAACTACTTGAACCAGGTTTCAGAACAGCTAAAAAACTGCTCGGGGTCACCTTCAGCCGAAGCATCTATTAGTCGCTATCTTTATTGGCTTGAAGTTGTTTGCTCACGCAACCAAAGAACGCACAAAACGCCTGTGTGTTTTCAATGAAACGGTGTACAGTAACGTTCCCCTGTAAGGCCTAATATTCGCATTAGCCCATGCTAAGCTCTTGTAATGTCGTCTGTCGCTTTCATCTGTTGTATGGATATAACTTTTGGGAGTCGCCACTGATTGGCTGCAAGTATCTGGCATTTCTTACGCTTGCGTAGCAGCAGTTCGAGGGTTGTGCCGAGATGACTTCTGAAGCAAACACTAATAATTCAGCATACAGTTTTGTCTCGCTATCTGACACAATCCAGCAACCTCTTGCCCATAAAATAGGATAGTAAGTCTCGCTCATAAAATCAGACAGAAGAATAAGACAGTACGCATATCACCAGTGGATGCACATACTATATTTTCGTAGCTAGAGAGATATCATGTTAGTTGTTCCTGCGGCATAAAACATAATCTCAGACCTTTAAATACACAAATATGTTTCTAAAGCATCTGGCTCGAAGCCCTCCATTGCATACTGCAGGCGTCTTATAAACATACAGAAGGGTGCTTAGAAAACGGCTTAAAATTTGGCTTCAAATGTTTGTTTATGATGCTACTTGTACGAGCACTAGTTTCTTGCCGTTCGCTATGAGAGCTGCTTGAGGAATGTTTAGTTTTATCCGTTTGAATTATCCATTAGGGTGGGTAATGGTTGGTAAGGCTGGTTAATGTGGGCTGCAGTTTATGTCTACAGCCAAAAGCTCTAATGAGGAAATGTAGATTGGTTGGTCATTAAGGCGTCTAGGCTTGGGTGAGTGCTATTCCTCCATGACTCGCATAACTGCCTGTCAAAACGTAGACACTTGTGAAAGTACCCGTGTACACAATTTTTACCGTCCTCACAGCTATTTCTTAAAACGCCAAGCGCGAACACTAGGCGTGTGGTTGATTGGCCAACTGTAAATATAAGCTGCGATAGGGTAGGACGAAGAGTGTAGGACTGCATATTATAACTTCGGGGGCGCAGATTGCTATGGTAGATCAGATGTAAATGTAGATTCCTAACTGGCTCTGCGTTACTGCCTCCCTGGGTCACTCCCCATTTATTGAGTTGTTATGCAAGGCAATAGTAAATCACCTTTGAAATTCTTGACTAGCTTGCCCGCAAGGAATACAAAAAAAATGTCCGCATTTGTGCCTTCAACCCGATCGGGGCCTCTGAAGACGGGTAGAGGAAGGAGAGAAGAGGAATAAATCAATTGGTTTCTGCGAAGCCATAAATCAATATATAGAGTGACTCGTTTTATGGCTAGCTTGCCGTCTTTTTGTGCCCATTGGATGGATTCGTGCGGTCTGGATGAGCTGTCCTTTTATTTCTTCGGCCCCTGCAGAAGTTCCACATCAGCCATTGGTCATATTCTCAAGGAGAAGGAATGGTATTTCAGGCAATATTATGACAAAACAGTTATGTTGCACTTTGCTAAACTTGAGCAAATGTATCGCCCTCGAGGCAACAATATCAAAAGTGTAGAGATGGTACTTCTTCGCCGAATCCACACTGGCAATCTCTTGCCGCTCGTGCGATTGCAATTCATAAACCCGTACTCATTCCTAACCCCCAGTGTTCTGCAGGCCCCGTATTCCTGCAAGAGAAAATATCCTTTGTCGGGTACCATGCTTTTATTCTGTATCGTATACAACCCTGAAGTATCGTATCGTATACAACCCCGCCGCTGTGGCTCTGTGGCTAAGGCGTTGCGCGGCTGAGCACGAGGTGGCGGGTTCGGTTCCCGGCCGTGGCAGCCGCTTTTCTGATGGAGACGAAGAGCAAAAACGCCTGTGTGTGCGAGATTTCGGCGCACGTTAAAGATCCCCAGGTGGTCACAATTAGTCCGGAGCCCTCCACTACGGCGCGCCTCATCGCCTGCGTTGCGTCGGCGCGATAAACGCCCACAATCAAATCAAATCAAATCAACAACCCTGAAGTCGCTAGGATTTCTTCCAGCTGGCCCCACAAAAGAGTGACCCAAGCCGCCTCTAAAGATGGGCGAACTAAGCTCTGGCCAGATGATATTGTGCATTGTGAAGAAGAAGCAGCACCTGGCCATTTGTTCAGAGTTACTGTTCTACCCCCACAAATGGGCACCGGTGAATCTCGTCCATATACGGAGTCGCCCGGGACTCTTCGCACACGGAGGTTTTCCCCATGACAATCCGCGCCAACTCCAGACTTTACCCTTAAACTGGAAGCCCACGCGTAGGTGTGGCCACACGCTGATTCTTGATCCTGGGAAATGGCATGTACGGGGTCACTTAGAAGAAATTACAAGGGAGTGCGCGCTTTGGCTGGGGTTCGTGCTGGATAACAATAAGAACTACATCTGGAAGGTCGTGTAAAAGGTAGCTTGGCGTCGCCTCTTGTCCAAGTAATACCGCCCATGCGTACCACTTGCAATGCCTGAGGAGCTACTGCTCCAAACTAGAATCCGCCTAGCTCAACTTCGCACACCAGGACACCATGTTTTCGAGGGTTGCCGTGATAAAACTTTCGCATTATTTCGTTTGCTCTCCTTATCTTTACGAAGCGCCCTCCAAGCTCGTATTCCTGTCTTGACGGGGATCATCAGGTTAGAACAAACAGCAGTACCTCATTTGACATTCCCTATCAATCAACCGCTATAACTAGAGGGTCGAATTCCGGAGATACACAACTATGAGCACAAGGGTCGAGTCTGAAATATCTTGAGGTGTAGTAAAAGTACCGGAGACGGTGTTCAGTTCAGCGCACGGAGTAGAAGTTCCCAAATAATTTCAAAGATGTCGGAATGGCAAGCGCCGCTTTTTGGACTACGAGCCGTTCCTGACACCATTACCAACTACGGGGAACGTTTGAGGCCATAGTGCGGCCAGAAGAAATAAGTACCGTTCCTTGTGCCGAAAGCCTGTCGCGGATTGTGTTGCGCAGGCACGTATTAGCCCGTTGCGCTTCTCATCCCAGACACCCTGCCGCCCAGAAGCACTACGAGTAATTTGACTCATGCGGTGTAATTTTACAATTCAGAAGGTGAGACAGTGCGGTATATTCTTTTTTCTGCGCTAGGCGAGGCAGCCAATGACTCACCTTAGTGCCCTAATAGCAAATTATTCGAACCTAATGTACCTTAATCTATCATACGGAACGTCAATTTATCCTATTATACTTTACTTATTTTAAGCATAATACCCCACTGAATTTTAATCTGATCCCTCCTAACTAACATAATTTTAATTTTTCGCCGCAATTCCAAACCGGTAATTCGTACCATCAATCTCTAAAAACATTTGCCTCTCCTCATCCTTTATAGTCACTTTACCCACACGTTTTCATCCTAATTCGCCCTATTGCCAGTGTAGTAAACACAACTTTCGATCACAAATCGCTCAGTAGGTATGTGTTTACCAAAATATACCTTTTATACAACGCTGGCTTGATTTTCTTCCCGACTGGAATTTTTTGGTACGCTTGGTATTTCGAACAATTAGTGTGGACTGCCTAGTCATTCGAGGTGAACTTCTCAAAGTTATTCATTCAAAGCTTTATTATTAACGAGTGACATCGCCTTAGCAGTAAACGTGAACTTTATATCCCTGTAGCCGCGTTGTATACGCCCGCGGTCGAGCATCGCGTGACGAGCCCCGCCGAGCTCAGCCGACCGCTCCATTCTCTAGCCGCTACCGTCACACGCCCCGCCTTGGCACATCTACTCTCTGCAGCTGATTTCTACCGGACCAGGTGGCAACGCGTGCGCATGCGAGATGGGCCACAGATGAGAGCGAGCCCGGCCCGTTTGCTCTGATTCTCAAACGGTAGCTGGAAGCACTGACCCGTCGCCATCAAGTTGTGTCTGACCTCCAGGCCGACATCGTCCGGCAAGCAGTTCGGCTCGCAAATACCAGAAGCGCAACCACAATCGTACAAAAAAGCTCGCTTTGGAGGAAGAGTGAAATAGGTTCAGCTAAGTGAATGGTTAACCGTGTGAAAGCTAGCGAAGCTTTCGCTTTGCATTTACAAGTGTTGAGGAGCTAAGCCGTACTCATTTTTTGTCGGCACAATCCATTAAACCTTTTGTTGCTCAAACCTGAATCTCAAATGTCAATTTTAATAATACCTCGATAAATGCTTAAACATGAAGTTTATAAAGGGGTAACCAGTTGAAGCCCTATTATTCATACCTGAAGATTCGTTGGCGGAACCATAGGTACCGAGAGCAGCAGCTTATATTTTAATTAGGAATACAGGTTAGAGTGGCTTGTGGCGTAGCAGGTTTTGAAGCACGCGTATGAAGTCGTTTGAAGAGAAGGCATAAATGAAGAACTAAAATGTTTGGCTCGGGCTGTTTTTGTCAAAACATAAGGAAAAGACGCGCTCCGTCCAAACATAAGTGACGTGAGCAGTGTGAATGCGCAAACGTGAATTCAGTTTATCAGTCTGGAAAGAGTAAGAGGGGAAGAATTCAGAAGTGGAATCGCAAGAGTGAGAACACCTTTAGGATGCAATGGTGGCAAAATCCGACGAACCTAAAGTGCCATTTACAGCAAACAAAACATACGCTGTGATTTTTTCTTTCACTTACTTATAACGCGAATAACGAAGCGTTTATAATTCTGTCTGTATTGGAGCTACATCCTTAATTAGTGGTTGCTGGGACTCCGGCCAGTGGTTTTCACTGACATTTATGCGTTACCTCCCCATCCTATTTACACTGTTACACCTCGCCAAAAAGGATATCCAAGTGATAAGACTTTGATTGTTGCACCCAGAACGTTTTCAGACGGCCTTCTGCAGCGCTTCATAACCCGTAGAAATAAAAAAAACAGAAGCGTAGCTGGTTGTAGAGGTGGATGTGTCAACTTGCCTTTTTAATTGAGCCGGAAATAGAGCTATTGATCACGCAATTTTAATGTCTTGCAGGTAAACCCTTAAATTACCTGTTTGATGTTGTTGGCTCAGTAAAAGTTCTTTCCATTCACATCTCTGACGAGCTTGGAAGGGGCTCTTCGAAAGTCATCTTGGTAAGTGTGAAGTGTACCGAAATTCCGCCTTGTCTACTTTAACTACATACCTGGTATTGAAACAAACAATAAGAGGTGGCCTCTCCTCACGCAGAAAATAAGATTGTTACGCATGCTTAAAATGCGCAATATTGTTTGGCATATCTTAGGTTTAGGCATGGTTTTTGCGAGTTTATTTTACATGTAAAGCACTACGTGGCCCATGCTAAAAAAACTTGCCGTGAATGGCACTGGATGGCCTGAAAAGGTTTCGTGGAATAAGTTATATTATTAAAAAAATTACACCATCTTCCCGTAGTGAAACCATGATTAGTATGCGACGCAGTCATGGGTTCGACTGAATTTCCCACTAGTTTTCAGTTTGTTGTTTTTGTTGACGTTCAGCTTCTCGTGCCTTCGTTGTTTCAGTAGCTTCTTGACGTAGTTCGAATGAGTGGAGGACATAGGCCGCGTTCGTAGCACATGCTCAGGTCTCGGTTTGTAGCGCAGTAGGAAGAGCGCCGCCCCTTTTTGCGGGCAGAGAGTTGTGTGAGGGAAGCCGGGCGCCGCCAAACTATTTCTTTTATACTGGACTACGGTGACGTCAGCCCAGACGCTGACGGGGCTGAAGAGAGGCGCATGCGCAGTAGATTGCGAACGGCGGATGACAAGGCAGGGAGAGGCAAAGCACAGAGCTTGAGATGCTCCGCATGGTAAACGTTATCATAAAGAAGAAATAAATTCCAGAACCGGTGGGGCCTATTACCTAACCTAACAGAATCAAATACAGCAGAATCACCTTTTTCATCTGAAGCTAACAGTAACGAGCATAATAGCAGTAGCAAGACATTTTAAGGTCAACAAAACAAATCGAAGGACGGAAGGTTGTGGAAAAATATGTACATTAAAAGTGACTGAAACATGCACAAGCGTTTAGTAAAGAGTGCCAAATATAGTCCAGGGTTCTCGGCACAATTTATGTACCAGATAGCGCTTTATTCAAAGAAGACTTTTTCGATGGAGGTGGCTCAATAACCCTGTCAGCCATATTATGGAGAACATAATTAACACGTGCAGGAATACTGGAAAGGCAAAAATCTGTATGCAAATGGAGCGAAACTCATATCCACTGTTAGTGTTGGTTGTTTAATGTCTTAGGAAAAGCAAGAAACTCTGCGACCTACAAACAGGGGCCTGTATTCTTTGGGCAGGAACGCAGGCGGCAGTTTGCTGATCAAGCTGTGAGAATCCTACAATATCGCACCAAGTTTCGACACAGAGCGCACATGTGTGCACCTTAAATATACACGTTCTGAAACCTACGTGAACGCATGTTTGTCCAATTCAGTTGAGCATACCCCGCTATCTGATTGCAGTTAAGGATAATCAAGGCAATATCATCACAAATAGGGATAAAATAGTCACAGTGGCCGAGGAGTTCTATAGGGATCTGTACAGTAGCCGGGACATCCAGGATAATGCCGAACGAGACAGTAGTTCAGAGGAGATAGACATCCCACCAGTAACGACCGAAGAAGTAAGGAAGGTTTTGAAAGAAATGAAAGGGGGAAAAGCAACTGGTTAGGATCAGATAACAGCAGACCTCTTGAAGAATGGCGGAGAAATTGCAATTGAAAAACTGGCAAACCTGTATGCGCAATGCCTAATGACCGCAATGATACCGGAGTCTTGGAAGAACGCGAACATCATCTTAATTCATAAGAAAGGCGACATAAAGCACTTGAAAAATTACAGTCCGATCAGCTCACTGTCAGTCGTCAGGTAATCGCTAAGCGAATTTCTGCAACCTTAGATTTTAGTCAACCTAAGGAACAAGCAGGGTTTCGTAAAGGTTATTCAACAATAGACCATATTCACAATATCAATGAGGTGATACAGAAGTGCGCTGAGTATACTGAACCCCTATATATAGCCTTCATAGATTATGAGAAAGCATTTGACTAGGTCGAAACCCTAGCAGTCATTCAGGCATTACGGAACCAGGGGGTAGATAAGCATTATGTAAGAATACTAGAAGATATCTACAATTGGTCTACAGCTACCATCATCCTCCATAGGGACAGCAGTAAAATCCCTACAGGAAAGGGTGTCAGACAAGGAGACACAATCTCTCCAATGTTATTCACAGCATGTTTACAAGATGTGTTCAGAACGTTGGATTGGGAACAGGTGGGAGTAAGTGTTAATAAAGAATACCTCGGTAACCTCAGATTTCCTGATGACGTTGCCTTGCTAAGTAACTCGGGGACGAATGGCAAAGCATGCTTTCCGCAATGGGCGAGCAGAGTAGAACCGTGGGCCTTAAATTTATTATGGAGAAAACTAAAGTAATGATCAATAACCACGGGACAGCACAGCGGTTTGAGATAGGTGGCGAGGCAGTGGAAGTGGTAAGCGAATATATCTACTTAGGCCAAGTTGTGACCCTAGATCCCAACCATGAGGCAGAGATAATTAAAAGGTTCAGAATGGGGTGGGGTGCTGATGGCAGACATTCTCAGATAATGAATACCAGACTACCATTCTCGCTTAAGAAGAAAGCGTATGACAGCTGCATCTTACCGGTACTCACCTACGGGGCAGAAACTTGGAGGCTCACTAAGAGGGTTCAACCTAAATTGAGAACGACTCAATGGGCAACGGAGCGGAAAATGATAGGTGTAACATTAAGGGACAAGAAGAGAGCGGAGTGGGTCAGGGAGCAAACTGGTGTTAAAGATATATTAGTAGAAATTAAGAAGAAGAAATGGACGTGGGCAGGCCATGTAGCGAAGGCAAAAAAACCGCTGGTCAATAAGGGTAACAGAGTGGGTCCCTATAGAAGGCAATCGTTGCAGAGGGCGGCCGAAAGTTAGATGGGCAGATGAGATCAAGAAGTTTCCGGGGATAAATTGGTCACAGTTGGCACAGGACCGAGGTAATTGGAGAATAATGGGAGAGGCCTTTGCTCTGCAGTGGCCGTAGATAGGCTGGTTATGATGATGATGATGATGACCCCGCTATCAGTGGCAGAGGAGCAGCCCGGAGCAGCCCTCAGCTGATGCAGGGAAAACTCACAGTTATAAGAGCAGACTCACTTGTCGGTTTTAAGTAAAGACTTCTTGTGGGCTGATTGTTTGTGTTTCACGAAATTGTTATTGTAGTTTGCTGAACTGGACACGGCTTGTAAATGTTGTGCGAGCGTGTTTGCCTGGTCTTCCAGTGTATCCCCCATTGAACTAAGCAAGGGCAGGCTGCATGTCTGTTGTCCTTTTAGTTTGCGTATTTGTGTCCAGATTTGCGAATGGCAATGCATGAGTTTATGGATGTTATGAATGAGCGCCAGCTCTCTCGTTTGGGCTCGAGGCGCACACGTTTTCCCATCGCCTTTGCTCTTTTGAAAATTAAAAGGTTTCCCGAAGATGCGTACGGATAGAGGATACCTCACGCCTTCTTCTGGGCCTCTCACGCCCGCCTACAGTCTTTCTTCAATCCAACGCGGCCTCCTGTGGTTGCGGTGGCACCAGAGGCGTTGGGAATGGACTTTTCGTTGGAGTTGAGGATGTGTGCCGTGAGCAGTTGAGCGGCTTCATTTACGTGTAGGTGTGTTATGGATGTTTACTGTAGTTTGGATATTTCTTGAATAATGCTCCAGTGTGCTCTTGATTCATCGAACCTATTATTAGAAGATAGACTCCTTGGGCCTGTACCTGTATATGGTGCTGAAATGGGGAAGTGGTTACTACCATATGGGTTCATGCCCACGTCCCACTCAATAAAATGACAGAGAACTGCCGTGCCAACAGGCAATTCAAGATATGAGTATGTGTTTTGTCGTACGTTATGGTATGTAGGCTGTTTCTTGTTGAAAAGGAATGCTCCTGAGGATGTAAGAAATTTCTCTATAAGGGGACCTCGGGAATCACTTCGAGAAGACCCCAAAGAGAACTGTGCTCATTAGGCTAGCCTGTGAAGATATATGGTTCGGGAAGCCGGTCAACCAGCACCTCAAAGTCATACCATTATCAACATAATAAATAATATTGTTCAAATTGCTACAGCCCGAAGGATAGTGTTCAGAGTGACAGGGTGGTATGCTAAGGATTTACTGGCGGATATGGCCACACCGCCCGACGGGTGCGTGCAGCCATCCCTGTTCTTTCTGAACAACATGAAACTATTCAATTTAAAAAAATTGTGTGAGTGGAAATAAAAAAATTCCCCGAATTTCCCCGAGGGGAAGAATGTGAAAGTGCGAATGCAGGAGTTGAATTTGCGCGGTTCGGTAATGTTCGCGAAAGAGAGATCACACACACACACACACAACTACAAAGAAAGAAAGATGCATTTATTCACAGACACCTATTTGTGTTGTCGTTGTACTTGATTGCTAGAGCGGATCTCAGCTTTGAAATTTCGTGTGAGTACTCCTTTAACCGGGTGCATTAGCCCTTCTCACGCCCGATTCCTGGCCAATCCCCAACGTGGGTATGTGCCATGCACAGACACCTATTTGTGTTGTCGTTGTACTTGATTGCTAGAGCGGATCTCTGCTTTGAAATTTCGTGTCAGTACTCCTTTAAGCGGGTGCATTAGCCCTTCTCACGGACGATTCCTGGCCCATCCCCCACGTGGGTATGTGCCATGTCAGCGGCCAGGCAGCGCGCGCCCATCTCCCCCCGTTGCCAAGGAAGACGAGGAGCGCGCGCACCCGCAGCTGTTGCTATGTGGACGGACGGCGGTCACCGGAATTCAGGGTCGCTTATAAAGTGCATTCGCACTTAAAATGTGTTTCCTGTAGAGACACTAAACTTAAACTTGGCTGATTAGCATGGAGGATATTGTATACATCGCGAAGATTATTAAGAAGGCCTCTGCAGTTCGTCGAACTATATAATTGCTTCCCCTTGTGATGTGTTAGGGCTACTGGAGTGAGACTACATAAGGTCTTTCGGGGCTTGGACTCTTGGGAGGGGTTTTTACCTTCTCTCGCGGTTTCGATGGAGGGACCCGCTCCTTCCGCTGTGAAGCCGACAGGAAAGGTCTCACATTCATATCATCATCAGATTTGGAAGGAGTACCCGGTGGACCAGACCCCCCGGACGTGGCACCCTTTCTGGGGCCCCTCGCTCGAGCCGCGACCTCTGAGGGCTTAAGGAGCAGCCAGGGGGGCACAGATGGTGCGGCGGGGGTTGGAACTGCTGTGATTTTCTCCGCCTCTATCTCCTCCGTCCCCTCGCGTCCGCTTTGGGATGTCTGAGAGGAAACAGTGGATTTAGCAGCATCCCCAACGCACAAGGTTGCCACCACAACTACTGCCGACTCAGCAGGCGATGTGGGGGTGGGTTTGGCCTCCGGAGGCAACCCAATGGGTGGGGGGCAAATGCGGGACCAGGTCCGACTCGCGGTACTGGGTCCCCGCCGAAACCAGACGCCGCTCCGCACCCAGGCAAGCTGCTTCGGCGTACCTCCCCAGGAGAACGAGGCGAATCTCCTTCGCGCTTATCGGAAGGTATGGTCCTCAGTGACTTTAACCTTGGTAATTTCCTTTCCTGTTTGAACTTCTCGCATGTTCTAGAGTAAAACCCGTGTGGTCACTGCAGTAACAACAGATGAGGTTTGTGATGGGCAGTTGTCAGATGAATGGTCGTGGTGGGCACACTTTGCACACGTAAGTCGGCCACGGCAGGAGTTCGTACAATGCCCACACCTCACTTAAAACAGCGCCGCGAGTTGGTGATGTATGGCTCAACTGAGCATCGAAGGTGGCCTGCGGTAATAAATTCGGGAAGTGTTGACCGGTGAAAGGTTAAGATCAGGTAATTCGTAGGAATTTCTCTCTCTTCTGTGCGTATCGTTATGCGCCTCACTGGTGTTACTTTTCAGGGCCTCCAGCACATTGCTTTCGGTTTGTTGATGAGGTCAGAATCTGAGATCACGCAATGTGAGCAGTTAAGGCTTCGGCGTTGCGTGCACCTGATGTAACGACCTACGATGAGTGTCAGGCTGAGGAGATTTGTTGCCTGCCACTGGGTATTGACTTGGAAGAACAGTTTTCTGGTTCTTGGTTTCTTTTCTTTGTAGGATTCTCCTGTTATACCTTCTATGAACTTTGTGTCCAAGAACGCGGATAGAGAGGTCACAGGGTTTTCTTTTTCAACAGATTCAATGATAAGGAAGCGGGGATAGAGGGTTGGATTTGGGATTGAGATTGTTGGTAAAGACGGAAGTGATTCTTCTGTGAGGCCCTTTTTCAGGGACCGATCATGTTTGGGGGCGGGGGTGCAAAATACCTTACAACAAAGTATAAAACAGGGAGAGAGTGACACTTTCTTTGTCAGGCTTACCCTGATAGCTGAACTGATCCCGGAGCTCTTTGCCTGGTAAACAGAGAGGCAGCCCATCCCCCGGAGCTTGACATGGGTCCGATGGACAGCGTTTGAAATTTTTAACCTTCACTTTAAAACCCATCACCACGGGGGAGTCCAGCTTATGTTTTCGGGCTCCTTGTCTGCGGTGTCGCCAACAGCGTCAACAAAACTACTTAAGGTGCCCCGTGATGGGTTCTGCTGCTCCCTGCCACGTTTTCCTTCTCTAGGGATCCACTCTATTACCCTTATTTACCAACGGTTATCTTGCCTTCTCATTAGATGGTCTCCCCACGTTCATGTCTTCCTCTTAATTTCGGCTAATAATTTCTTAACAAGCGTTTTTCCCATTACCAACTCCGCTCTCTTCTTGTCCTTTAATGTTACAACCATCATCTGCAATTCTATTGCTTGCTGAGTAGTCCTCAAATTCAATTAAACATCTAAGGGAGCCTCCAATTGTCTGCCCCGTAGGTGAGTACCAGTAACATGCAGCTGCCCCACAATTTATTCTTCGGGCGCAATGCTAGGCTGCCATTCATTATCCCAAAATGCCTGCTGAGACCACTCCACCCCATTCTTATCCTTCTACTTGTCTCTGCCTCATGGTTGTAAACCCCGGTAACAACTTTGCCTAAGTAGATATATTCGCTTACTACGTACACCGCCTCGGCTCGCTATCTCAAACCGCTGTGCTTTCCCGCTGTTATTGATCATGACTTTAGTGTTCTGCATTTATTTCGAGACCCATGGTTCCAGTTTGTTTCCAAAGGCCAGGAAGCATGCTTTGCAGTTCATCCTACGAGGTACATATGAAGGCGACGTCATCAGCGAATCTGAGTTACTGAGGTATTTTCCATTCACCCTTACTCCCACCTGTTCCCTAATGTTCTGAATACTTCGTGTAAACATGCTGTGATTAACATCTAAGGGACTGTGTCCTTGTCTGACGCCCTCCCTTATAGGTATTTTACTGCTTTCCTTATGGAGGATAATGGTCGCTGTGGACCCACTATAAATATTCTCTAGTATTCTCACATAATGGTCATCTACACTCTGGTTTCCTATTGCCTGCATGACTGCTGAGGACTCGATCGAGTCAAATGCTTTCCCATAATTTATGACGGCTCTTTATATAGCTTCAGTATACTCTGCAAACTTCTCTATCACCTCAGTGATCATGTGAATATGGTCCATTATTGAATAGCCTTCATGAAACCCTGCTTGTTCTGTAAGTTGACTGATATCTAAGGGGCAGAAATTATGTTAGCGATTAACTTGGTAAGCACATTGTCGATGACTGATGGTAAGCTGATAGGCCTGTAATTTTTCAGGTCTTTCATGTCACCTTTCTTAAGGATTAAGATATTAATCGCGTTCTTCCAAGATTACGGCACAGTCGCGACCATTAAACATTTCGTTTACAGGTTTGCCAATTTAGTAGTGCAATTTGCGCGCCATGCTTCAAGAGGTCTGCTGTTACCTGATCTTCGCGAGCAGCTTTACCTGTTTTATATCTTTCAAACCATTTCTGTTTTATTGCTGTCGTTACTGTGGTGATGTATATCTCCTGTGAACTACTTCAATGTTCTACATTGACATGGATGTCCCGGCTACTGTGCAGATCTCTGTAAAACTCCTCGGCTACTTTAACTGTTTATCGCTATTGTAGTACTTCTGCGAAACTTCTTTTGTACTCGATATAAAAAAGCAGTAAAAAAGCCTAAGGTGCTACGCAAAACAGACCGTTATGAATTGCCTAGAATATATACCAACTATGGCAAACGGTGCCGAGAATACTACGTTCCTTTTTATTTCAATCAGTTGCCCGAGGACATAGAAAGGCTATGCTCAATAATTAAGGCGAAATCTCAAATTAAACATTGGTTAAATTATGTAAAGTAATTGAGTGTCGCTGACGGTGTGTTAGCGGGTAGAAGCAGTGTGATCTATTTCGAAAAGCTCCTTCTGTCCATTCAGTAGTTCTATTTTTTATTATTTTTTACTGCCTCATTCCTTTATATTCTGTATATGTTATCAACATGTGTGTGAACTTCAAAAATTGGAGATTTTGTGAACTTTCATGAGTGAGAATGTGCATCTTGTTATAGTTATGTGTATATGGTGTTTTCGTTTTTGTTTTGTCTTTGGCAAAAGAGTTGCCTCTTGTATTGTTACCACTGAGCGAGCATCCTGAGTCTGCCGTGACCCGCCAACAAGCGACTTGCGCTTCTGCGGGCATGAAATGTACAGTGAAATTTATTGTGAAATAAAGTTCTATGTATGTATGTATGTATGTATGTATGTATGTATTTACGATGCCATTGCCTTGCTTGTCTTTATTGCCTACATCTGATTTTTACTCAGGCCTAGACGCCTCTTCACTGCTTTCTGGCTGCCTCCATTCGATACAGCATATTGTATTGTCTCCATAGTATACTTCCGCATGTCAGCTGCTTTATGAATATTTGTTACCTCAAAATGCCTGCTAGTTCTATTCTGGCAGCTCGCGCAGGTATTGTCATGGGTTGCCGTTTCCTAATTATATCTTTCGGTTCCTGGGAAAGTTTAAGAGTATCCTGTCTAGCCGTCGGGCCCCCGACTTCTACTGCTCACTCCATGATAACGCGTGCAAGATTGCCGCTGGCTTTGTGTTGTAAGCTCGCGCTTCCTGGGTAAGAGATGAATATCGGTTCTTCAGCGCGAACCGGAATTCTTCAACTTTACGTCTTACGGTTAACCCATCATCGGCTTCTTTCGTAGTAGAAGCGAAGCGAGTGTATAGATGTTGTTCGAGGAAATACAGGGAATAAATGGGAATGTAATACGCTTATTGAGGTTAGGAGGCTAGATACAGCATGTATGGTGCTGAAAAATGGACACGTCCTATGTTTCTGTGGTCTAGTAGACTGAAGAGAACTGGGAGTGGGAGTTCAAGTCAATAAAAAATAATTGGGGAAATAGACGAATACTATATTATTGACGAAAGGGTAGCAGGTCTGGTAATTAGGCTAAGAGGGAGAAACTAAAGGGGGTCCAGGTCTACGTGCCTACCATCAGCAACGACGAACAGCTAGTTCAGCGCTTCTGTGAAGATGTGGAATTGGCAATAGCTAAAGTAATAGCACAGTATACCGTCGTTATGGGAGACTTCAGTGCTAAAGTATGCAAGAATCATGCTGGAGACAAAGAAGCTGGAACTATGGTCTGGGTGTTGAAATAGCACGGGGTACCTACCGGTCGAGTTCGCTGAGCAGAATAATCTACGCATCATGAACACTTTCTTCTGCAAACGGGAGAGCTGGAATTTGACGTGGAGGAACCGGAATTGGGAGAACGAAAATGAATTAGACATAATATTATGCGATACCCCTGGCGTCGTGAAGGATGTGAAAGTGCTCGGAAGGGTAAGGTGTTGTGACCACCATGTGGTAAGATCTCGAATTAGGCAAGATCTGAGGAGGGATCGTAACAAGCTAGTTCCACGACTACGTGGCAACAAAAAGGTGTCCTGAACTTGTCAACGAGCTGGTTTAGCTAAGAGTTCTTCCTGTGCGATGCGGTTCATTATCGCTAAAACAAGGTTTCTTTTTTATTGTCCCAGCGTACGGTAGTTATACGTCGATGATAAGGTGTGCCTTATCAGGTGTTCAGGTTTTTGCTCTTGCTTGGGATACACAGGTCTCGCGTTACTTTGCACAACCGGGCTGTTTTAGTCATGCCGGTGAGATAGTTTTGTGCGAGAACGTGAGAAGAATCGTAAAAGTGTTCAAGGCCCAGGCATGCGTAAGGAAATTGTGGCAGAAGATAGGTAAGGTATTCCAAATTGCGTAGTTTTAACTATGCTATGCTTGCTGCTGTAGCGCAAGTGGTTTTAGCCTTGTCATAGACGTTTGTTGATGTCAAAATCCGGTAATGATTGTAAAAAAACTAATGTATCACAATTGTAAGGCATCGGGATTGCACTGTGGTTCCCCAGGAATAAAGCCCCTGTTATTATAAATTTTTCGTTGCTCATTACAGCCGCGACGATTTTGTTAACTGCACAAGAACAGAGCTTTTTCGAACAATGAGTTCTTAAGTCTTTAAATTGAAATTCCGGTAGCGCCAGGCTGAAGCGCCGACGTAAGCCGCGACACCCCCGTCCGTATTCTATAGAGCAGCCCGAGGCAATTTCTTGATTCAGCTTCTGCTGGAGCTCGGAAAGCCAATTTTGGTGGTGCCCATTTTAGATTGCGTTTTCTCACATACATGTTCTCACATTGCATTTAGATTGCATTGTCTCTTTATCGTTTGCTGGCTCAACTGTCGCCTGCTATTTTTTCGTCGTCCACGAAGTAAATGAGCCGCAATAACGTGTCGTACGTCCTCGTGGTACCTGCCATCGCCATTGCGGCCACCAAGAGGTGCCAGCCGCCTCCTGATGATGTTTAAGATGCTTCGTGACTTCCTCCATAAGTCTCGCGAACGCGAACGTGCTTAGCGGAGTTTTACGAAGGTTTCATTCTGCAATGCGCTGCTCTAACCGATGGCGCGCAAACATGCCCAGAAAGGTATGATCAATAACGTACCCCGCTAAGGGGTAAGATGCCAACGAGAGGGTGTAACACGCCGCAGCGTGCTCACCCCACATAAATGTGCGGAGGATACGTTGGAGTATTTCTCTGCAGGCAAAACTACACAATTTCCTAATCGTCGAGTTTGACAATGCTATAGCGTTGTAGAGTTAAGCGAATAGGCTATGAAGACAACGTACAAGTTTGTTCACTCTAAATAAAACAGCCTGTCGTACCTTCATCCTCTTTGATCTCGGCACAATAAACGTTTTCTAACGATCTGATAAGATAAACTTGGAAAAAAATCAAACTTTTGCTACGAAGCTACGTATATGACGTCATATTGACTAGTATATAAACATTCTTTTCAGTGTGTTAGCTTTATTACGGTCGCATTCAGGTGATATGATCGAACGGAACAACCAGCCCCAATACAATCATCCATCACCCTTCCGAGGTCGCGTATTAGGGCAGCGGCGACCAATAACATGGTAACATGATATCACGTGATCGAAAAAAAAATCGAGTGTGTCTCTGCAGGGGCTGCTGTTGTTTTAGGTAATTTATCACCTGCATTTTGTTGGTATTACTTGGCAATAAATTTTGCATCAGTGCTCAGGACCAACCAGTCTTTATATAGAACCAAAATAGCACTTCCTTACAGCCAGCTGTAGTATCATCCATTCATTCATTCATGCCCGCAGGGGCACCTTGCGTTTCAAGGTGACGGTAGTGGTGACACCGCGGACACCGAGCCCATTTCGGTTGGACCCACCCACGTCCTCGGCTGTGCGTGGCTTTGCTTTCTCCGGGGAAAATGGCATCCTCGTAGCTCATCCAAAGCTAGTGTTATTTTGGACCTTCATGGCTCCATGGCAGAGGCAACACGCCACCTTGGCCCCCGCTTTCGTTAGACGGTGCTCCAAGCCTTACCCGACCGGGGAGAATCACCCAGTCGCCTTTTCCTCTCGTCTTCTACCGTCATTCCCTTCCCTATGTTGTTTCCTAGCCTTGTACTGTCAGCTTTTATCTTCCTCATTTTTCTTTTTTCTCTCTAGGCACCAAGGGTCAACCCTCTGCGAAGATTTCACACTATGTTACGAGCATAATGTTATAGCGGCAATGTACAGTTTGCGCTCTAAGCCACGTTGCCCTTTTCGGCTCGGTGGTGGGCGAGTGTCCTTGCTGCCGAATATGTTTATGTTTTTGTGAAACACAAGCAGCACTTTCCTTGTCAAAAACAAATAAACACATAATGACGTTTCCGGGCTCCTACGGGTCCCTTGTTCACAATGAAAGGGGGGGGGGGCGGGAAAGGGCGCGACTATTTATAGGTTCGGTGGTGCACAGTGCACATGTATATCTCGGGGAGATTACCCCGCGACCCGTTAATTGGTGTTTTTGGTTGTTTGAATATGCACTGATTTTAAAAGCAATCGTGTAGACACGCGCTTCTATGATGCGATTATGCTTGCGGAATCCCAATTGATGACGTTGGTAGTAGCCAGGTGATGATCCGACAAGGCATGTGAGCTTTCATTGCCTTTATGACACCGTTCTGGTGCTGTGGAACTCTTCTTTCCAAATTTCCAGTTTACCTATGTTGGATGCATCGCAATCCTTGCATGAAAATTTTTAGATGATTACACGGAATCTTGCTTTTTATAAAACATCCTTCACGTGTACGAGCTTCTGCTTAAGCCTGTTTGTTGGCATGTGTGCAATTTTAACGCCATATGTGCCAAACACTCCTTAAAGAGCTTCACTGAAGCCTTGCGTATAGGGGACAGCAGCGCGTTTTGGCGTATCTTCTTCAGGAACCCTTTCAGAGGAAGCAACTTGAGCCCGCAATTGTTGCGTCCTCAGAAGCTCTGAAGGATAGCCGTCGCTGCGAAGGTCCTTAATTACCACGTGTAGCTCTTGCTTGCGCAGACCAGGCTCAGTGCACATTCATAATGCGCGTGTGAAGAGTGCAGCGGCGATGAAGCCTTTTTGGCCTATAGGATGCGCAGAGTCGAACCTCAGGCATCTACCCATGTGTGTCGGCTTTTGATACACACTGGTTGTAAATCATTTGGCTGACCGTCTGACAAGTACGTGGAGGAAGGCGATCTGTTCATTATTTTCTTGTTCCTTGGTTAACTGGATGCTTGGAACACAATAGATTAGATGCTCAAGAAAAGGCAGTACGTCTCCGCGATGGATCACACGAAAACAATCGTCTTCATTGCGCACAAAAGATCTTGGGGCCGTCTTGTACCAGCATAACGTAGACTTTTGTAAAGGTCAAAGGAAATATCCGCGCAGACTACTGAAACGGAAGCTCCCATCGCTGTTCCTTACCGCTGCTTGTAACATTGTCTATTGAAAACAAATTATCTCTTCTGCAGGTAAAATTCCAGGTCTTGCGTCTCAATTGCGGGTCTCAATAGCGGGTTCTGCAGGTCGTGCGTCTCCATTGGTGAACGTAAATGCAGAGATACAGTGTTATAGAGGAGATCCTTGCAACACCGGACCGCGTAATCGACGGGCACACAAGTGAACATTGACTTCACATAAAAAGAGACTATCACCTCGTCGTCGTCGACGGGGACGTCTCGTAGAAGCTCCCTGAAATGGAAAGAATCCTTGACATATGTCGTCTTGTGCTCTACCAAGGGGGGAAGGATGCAGTGAAGATAACCGGTTAATTCGTTCAGCGGAGAGCGCATGAACTCATCGACTGGTAGGAGGGGGACCTCGGCATTGTGTACCTCTGGCAAACCGTACATTGCTTGTGCCGAACCATTGTGACAAAGCAGCTTGTAGTAGAAGTGCCTGCTTTCTGGTAGAACAAACCGGAATACCTCCATGAGCAGCATTTGTAGCGCTGATTCGATCTTTTCCAGTGGGTCTCGGCTTACCTTTGTGTAGGTTGTTTTATCTTCAAGTAACGTAGTCAGCTTGCCGACATAGTCCGAGCGGTCGAGGATAACTCTAGCATTCCCCTTTCGGCGGGTAGGATAACACTGTACTTGTAATGCTGAAGCCTTCCCAGCGCTGTCTTCTCAGCAGCAGGCAGTGTGCCAGTCTGAGAGCTTGAGAGCTTCGTAAGGACCCCGATGGCACGGGATAGTGCCTAATCTCTTAGAGAGGGGTTAACTAGTCTTACAGTTTGCTCAACAGCACTGTCAACCTGTCGAGACTGGGTCGATAACTCACGTTGACGTTGAGGCCATGGCTGAGGAGACATTCTTCCGAGGGGCCTAGCTTGTGGGAAGATTGGCTGCGTATGCCCAGGTTACTAGCGGAATCACAGGTCTGACGTTGCAGTAGCGAGAACGTGGCGTCCTGGGAATCATTCCTAATTTCCCAAGTCCTGTGCAGGGCGGTGAAGGCCGCTTTCATCAGGTGACATGTGCGGCCATACATTCCGAAACCGAGACCCTGCTTCAGGGGCCAAAAGCGGCCATGCACTCAAGCATACCGGGGCAAGTTGACATGCCCCAAGTGTGGCGACGCCGAACACTCTTCTGCTAGTTTTCAGAACACAACCAGGTGACCGGACTGGACCTGTGCACACTCTGCATACGTTACACCCTGTCCCACTTTCAAAACATAAAAGGAAAGCATAAGTATTAAGATTACTGAATTCGCGTATTCATGGGAGGTTGGGGCCATTACTACACCAGGCCAATCCTGCTATGGTGAGGGAGTGCGTTATCGGCAATGGTCGCCGGGGGTTGGGGCCACACCCCAAACCTCATTTTGCAATTCCATCAATAAGGGGAGTTTTTTTTTTATTCGGTGGGAAATTCCGCCACCGGGATTGGAACTCCAGTCCTTCTGCACGTGTGGCGGGTGCTCTACCTCTACGCCACCGCTGCACTTAAGCCAATACATGTACTTAGGCCAAGTTGTGACCCGGGATCACAACGATGTGACAAATAATTAGAAGGATAAGAAAGGGGGTAGTGCATATGGCAGACATTCTCAGATAATAAATGGCACCCTACCATTGTCCCTGAACAAGAAAGGGTATGCTAGCTGCATCTTACCGGTACTCACCTACTGGGCAGACACTTCGAGGCTCACTAAGAATGCTCCACCTAAATTGAGGACGATTTAGCGAGCAATGGAACGGAAGGTGATAGGTGTAATATTAAGGGACAAGAACAGAAGAACGAGGACAAGAAGACAGGAACGTGAGAGGGCATGTAATGCGAAGGCTAATTAACTGTTCTTCATTAAGGGTAACAGAGTGGATCACTAGAAAAGGCAAGCGTGGGGGCGGCAGAAAGTTAGATGGGCAGATGAGATCAAGAAGTTTGCGGGGATAAATTGGTCGCAGGTAGCACAGGACCGCGATAATTGAAGAATAATGAGAGAGGCCTTGAAGATGCAGATTGAAAAACATTTAAAGAAATATTTTATCTGTCGTATGCATGTATAAAGCAATTAGGTATCAACCAATCTGCGGAAATAACTACTTCACACTTACGTGGCTCTGTACAGTCCTTCATACCCCAAAGATCCGGTACATACAAGACCAAACGAAGGCCTTGGTGGAACGACTAGTGCAAGATAACCGGGGAAGAGCAAAACAAAGCGTGGATGGCCTGAGTAGTTACCCAACAAGTGAACATATGATTGCTTTTAAGAGTCGAAACGAGGAGGGGAGGAGGATTAGTCATGTCGCGAAACTGACAGATGGAGGACGCTTCTTACATCAAAGAAAGCAAACACTGACACACACAAAGTTTGGAAGAGAATTACTGCAATACAAGGACGTCCCAAAAACACCCTTACACTTGTGAGTTCTGCTGGAGACACGCATGAGGCTCAAACCAATCCTCTTGGTCACCGCTTTGAAGGCGGCTCCAGTTCCGCGAAAAAATTGCACTGAACGGCATTCACCACAAAATGGGAAAGTAGAACGGAAGGAATACAACTCCCATTTACTAAGCATGAGCTAGATTTTGCGATATATACATGTGGTAAAAGTGTCCCAGGGGCCGGCTCAATTACGTATGAAATGTTGCACATG
Organism: Haemaphysalis longicornis; assembly: GCF_048455015.1. Lineage (NCBI taxonomy): Eukaryota > Metazoa > Arthropoda > Arachnida > Ixodida > Ixodidae > Haemaphysalis > Haemaphysalis longicornis. Next base: position 56,320,058 of record NW_027526233.1, read on the forward strand.
TCAATGAAGACAGAGAAGAGTCAACACGCTTTTTATTAAAAAAAAATGCCAATCTGGACGGACGCGTTCCTAAATTCTGGAAAGACGCCATTGTGGTCAAAGCACTGAAAGAAGGAAAGGACACATCTTTAGCAGGCAGCCACAGGCCGATTTTATTGGCAAGCTGCCTGTGTAAGCTTCTAGCAAAAATGATAAGCAGACGCTTAATTTATTTTTTAAAATCTAACTGAATTTTAGATAGCCGTCAGTGTGGCTTGTGGTCGGGAAGGTCCAGAGCTGACAGCCTCGTAGCATTGGAAGCTTACATACGAGATGCATTTGCAAATAAACAGCACTGTGTTTGTGTCTTTTTATCTAGAAAAAACATACGATACCACATGGCGTTAAGGCATTTTACTTGACCTGGCTGCGTTAGACATTTCGGGTAATATGTTTAATATTCTGGAGGATTACCTTAGAGGAAATTCGAGTGCAGCTTGGCACTCTGTTATTAGGAGTGTTCAACTAAGAACATGTGTGGCACATTGAGGTGTCTGAGTTGCGCACTTTTTTAGTTGAGAGGATTTTCACCCCGTTCACTTTTTTATTCTGTACTGTAGCCGACGTGCAGGTAAGTTCAAATCTTGCAATGGGTGTATTTGAGAGACAAAGGTCCAACTGGTAGGAAACAGTCTCTGGAGTTGGGTGATCAAAAGGGTCTTAAATTCAATGGAGACAAACCTTCCTTCGTCATCTTTCCAGCTCTATGACGCATGCGCCCAGATCCATTTGTCACTGTGGACGGAGAAAGAATTCTAGTAAAACGGAGCTGAAGTTGTTGGGCATTGTGTGGATGAGAACTTAAACTTTATATCCTACATCAAAAGACTAAGAATAAAGTGCATGAAGTCAGTTAACATTATAAAGGTTCTCTCACGCCAGTCATACCGGATGACAGAGCTTGCTTACTGAAAATGTTTAAGAGTCTTGTGAGATCTGGGCTTGGCTATGGCAGTAATATTTATCATAGAGCCTCAAAGGCTACTCCTAAACTCCTTACCCAGTGCACCATCTGGGCGTTCGATTAGCGATGGGTGCTTTCCGTACAAACCCCTATAGAAAGTCGGTATATAGAATCTGATCTGTGGTCACTGAAACATCAGCGTGCCTACACAACGTTGTTATTTGCAGACAAAACAACTTCATTCGTAAAGCACCCATCGGACATCCTAATACATTATAAATCCAATGCAGGTTTGTTCCTAACAAGACCCTCTCTTGCGCAGAACTATGCCATGTCCATAAATATTTGGCAGCTAGCTTGAACTTTTCGTTTAAAGACACAAAACCACCTCTACTGACGTCTTTGCACCGTGGGAAAGGTTGCCAGCACATATGACATCCCCTTTTCAAACATAGACAAGAACGAAGCTTTTTGTGCCTTAATACACCAACTCTTTTTGAGCCTTCAACCCAAATACCAGTGCGCGAACTTTTACACAGAAGCAGGTAAAGCCAACTCTGCTGTATCTTGTGCTGTTTGTGGACCCCATTACTCTGCCTCTAAAACACTGAGTCATAACAACGGCCGTTGATCACATCGTACAACACCAAATACACTGTTCAGTCATATATACAGATTCCTTGTGTGTAGTGACGGCTTTGTATTCTGCGAAGCCTCACAAAAATTCAAAGGTAAACTTGCTCTTAAACGTCATCACGTCAGCCTACGCTATGGATCTAGAAATGAAAATCTGTTAGGTACACGGATTTTGCGGAATAGCTGGAAATGAGACTGCTCAAAGCGAAGAAGCTGGTGCCGCTGTTAGGGATGATGTAGACAGCCCATCTGTGCCGTACTTCACAAGTTCTTCCGCCCATCTGTGCCGTACTTCATAAAAAAAAACTTCATAAATTCTCGCAGAAACATTGGGATACGCATAGAGAAAATCAGGGTCCGTGCAGTTCAACCAACAATATGAACACGTACACCAGGAAAGCTACTCAGATCTTTCGAGCTCGCACTTTGTCGTATGAGGATTGGGCAAACATATGGCACACACGGACAACTTTTCGATGGTACACCACATCCAAATTGTGTTAGAAGTGGAGGTGCTCTTTCTGTACTTCATTTGCTAATTGAATGTAGAGAAGTAGAAAAAAAAAGATATAGACATTTTGCAGACTTGTACCAAAACCCCATACCTCAACACCCAGAACACTTTCTATCAGATGAAGCAATTGTCAGTCTCAAAAGAGGGTTAGCTTACCTTGCGGACATCAGTTTTGTTCAAGAAAATTTTATACTGTTTGTAACCGCACCCTCCTCAGTAGTGAGGACAGTGCTGAAGGTTTATTATGTGATACTCAGAGGCCTCACCTTTTTGTCTTGGCAAAACGATGTTTCAGAGGCACCCTGTTTTGAAGACCTCACGTGCTCGCGCTTGCCGAAATGTGTTATATCCACCTTTCACCACTACCTATTGGCCCTATACACCAAGTATAGCCAAACACCTCTAACCGAATCACTAGCACTCCTCTTGGCACTCTTTGGAGAAGTAGCCGTTGTGTCATAAAACCACACCCCCACCACAACCGCCACCACCATCATAATCATCATCATCGCCATTTTTATTTATTTCATTTTTAATTATTTTCTCAGTTTTATATTTATTTATTAAAATATATTTATTTATTATTTCTTTTTTTTGTATAGGCATTCGGTGATCGTGTAGAAGGGCGGGCCGTAAATTTTATTGCGGTCGAATTTCAGTGATAGCCCTTGTGATACCATTAAAATTTCAAAGGCAAGGATGTACAGATTCGGAATCTATATCCTTTGAAACCAGGGCCACGAGTCATTACACGGTGATTACACGGCAGGTACAGCCGTCTGAATCCCTTCAAGCTGGGTGTCAACCTGTAAGACAGTGACTACTCTGACGACCCCATAATTTCCCTCCACAAAAAGAGCAGAGGAATACGAGAGTCATACAGGCCTTCACGAAGACTATTCCCATCGCTACAGATGTAGCTGACCAATGAAAAATACCCCGCTGCAACGACAACAGACACACTCATTCCAACACACCTACTGGATAGAGGCCACTACGACTTAAACTTCTCTTCACGCCAAACACCGGTAGGAAATGGTGTAGACGAGTAACGATGCCGGGAAACAACAAAAGCTCCTCGCACTGACCCTGGAGATAAGGCAGGTTCAGCTGACCAGCGATGCTCTGAAAATCACTAAGGCCCAATGATCAGGGCCACTCGCTAAATATGGATGCTAGCCTTGGCATCACAGACTAGGAATATCACACACCATGTGTCCGAACACAAAATTTTGCCCGGTCATTCGCATTATCCGAACGTAAACTTTCGTTCTTATTCCTCCGATCAGTCGTTATACAACCTATTTTGGATTAAATTACCGTACACATCCTTCGGAGTATCTGTGTTTGTGTAAAGTCGACAACCTTCAAGCTATTGTTATTATCTAACCTTTATTTGTGGCCTCACTTTGTCGCAACGTTCAGTGTTTTCGCGTTCTACATATAGCTTATCTGTTATCATTTTCCGCACAAAAATAATAAGCTATAATCGATTCTTTTTGGTCGGTTAGCCAAAACCATTTAATAGTAAATTCTTTCTCTGTTTCTAAAAACCGTTAGTTTCTCTGCATGTAATAATAATGGTACAAATCGTTCTCTAACCGTAGTCTTGAGCTCCTGCATTTTAGAACGATATTTCCAGAGGCTGCCCTGAATGTCGTTTTGGCCATGGGCTAGTGTCATGAGACAAGTTATCGGCTGAAAGCTCTAATTGCTGATTATGCTTGCTCAGTAGCCTGTTTGTCCACAACGTGCGTTTGGCTTCCATTCATAATCGCAAACTGGATTGATCTCAAGGTCTTCGGAAAGAAACTTTTAGGAAAGAAAGTTTTAGGGATGGATATCATCAAAGAAGGAGTTTTGAATGTGCAGTGTGTTTGCAAACCGAAAGATAATGTATTTATGGTTTCAATACCACCTATAGTTCTTTCTTTGCTACCTACCTGTATAGGTTATCTTCACCTCTTCAAATCCCTTGTCTTACCGAATAGCCTATTTGGCTGTACTCATTTAATATTATTCAATGCTTATACATAAGTGGTTCCGTACGGTACGTTTATCGCTCATACAGCTGACTCCGCGTTTGATCACCCTTAGTTGTATAAACGGTGGCACAAGGCTGCAACGTAACTGGCAATAAAAACTCACTTGAAGGGACGGCTTTGTCTTTATGACAGCGCAGTACAACAAGTGAATTGGTGTTGGCACGATGCGGCGATCAGCATGGGGCATTGAAAAATGTATAGACGGTGCTTCATGTTACATCGCACGCACTGCGGAGCTGGTTCTTGTTTGCGGACGTTGAAATAGGTCACATGCGCAGCCGCCGCTTTCGTAGTTTATCGGCGCTATTAAGGCAGCTGATTTCTTCTTGATTCATTGCCAGTGGGGCATGCTAGTCACGTAAAAGACGCCTCAAGACAGGCGTGTTCTTCACATTCACACGTCGCGAAGTCAACGTCTTCTTGTTTTCACAGGCCAGTTCAAATGCCTGAATAGTCGGTACCTAAAGCATAGGCAATCAGAATGATGAACACAAAGTAGTATAGGGGCGTTCAGTGCTACCACAGTACCCACGGAAGGTTTCAATGCCGTGCGTGGCTTTTACAGGCCGCGATGGCTATGTCGAGGTTGCTCTTGTAGTTCTTCTTGCGCCGGTCACTACACTGTTCTCATTGTTTTAATATTTGATTGATTGACTGTACGGTTTAACACGCCGACACAAC
>NW_027526233.1:56324976-56519976 GCF_048455015.1 Haemaphysalis longicornis
TAGCCGATTTGGCTGCACTCATTTAATAATATTCCATGCTTATACAGAAGTCGTTCCGTACGGGTACGTTTATCGCTCATACAGCTGACTCTGCGTTTGATCACCCTTAGTTATATAAATGGTGGCACAAGGCTGCAACGTAACTGGCAATGAAAACTCACTTTAAGGGACGGCTTTGTCTTTATGACAACACAGTACACCAAGTGAATTGGTTTTTGCACAATGCGGAGATCAGCGTGGGGTACAGAAAAATGTAGAGACGGTGCTTCATGTTACATGGCACGCTCTGCGGAGCTGGATCTTGTTTGCGGATGTTGAAAAAGGTAACGTTGCATGCGCAGCCGCCGCTTTCGTAGTTTATCGGCGCCATTAAGGCAGCTGATTTCTTCTTGATTCATTGCCAGTGGGGCATGCTTGTCATGTAAAAGGCGCTGCAAGGACAGGCGTGTCGTTCACATTCACACGTCTCGAAGTCAACGTCTTCTTGTTTTCACAGGCCAGTTCAAATGCCTGAATAGTGGGTATCTAGAGCTAAGGCAATTAGAAAGGTGAACACAAACTAGTGTAGGGGCGTTCAGTGCCACCACAGTACCCACGGAAGGTTTCAATGCCGTGCGTGGCTTTTACAGGCCGCGATGGCCATGTTGAGGTTGCTCTTGTAGTTTTTCTTACGCCAGTCACGCAACTTATTTTCTATTATTCCTGGCCTTTTGGCGCACCTTCGTCACGCACGAGAAGGTGCGTACCTGTGACATCCTCGTCTGAAAGAAGGCAATTGAAGTCAATTCCTTCACGTTGGAAAGTCTAGATGTTGGAAAGTAAATCCCATTGAATTCACTGCCTTATTCTTTTACCAGGCTAGTACGGCCAGGCGTAAGGCGGCTACCTCGAAAAGGGGTGATTTGCAAGGTCGACACGAATAATAGCAACTGCTGCCTATGCCACCTCCATGACGCCGGGAGAGTGCTTTCTGTAATGGGGTGTAGAGGCGACAAGGTCCATGCAGAAATCCCCTTTGGAGTTTTTAATCTGACAGTGATCCGGACAATTTTCGCTGATAATGGCGCATTTACTCCTTTTGGCAACGCAAAAGATGGGAGGGGATAGCAATATCCTTATTTTGGCACTGGCATGAAAAGCAACTGCATTGTTGGTTTGAAACGCTAGCACTATCTCTAATAAAGTGGCTGGCAAAAAAAAAATGCGGTGATCGGCGATCTGAATACCAAACACAGCATTCCGTGCCGCCACCGTGCCGATTGCATAGCACATTTTTGTGGGCGTTTTTAAGGGACAATTGCCACGAGAGGTTTCTATCGTAGTTTTACCTACGCCTGATCACCAGATAATACTTCTGTTATTCCATGCAGAGTGGCTTTTGTTTGTCCAGTACAATACTGCGCGTGACGGTAGTGTACGAGTCATCGTCTCGGCGGTTGAAGTCACTGCACTGTCTGTTTGATAGGCGAATGCCGTCACCTATATACCGCCTACTAAAAATGCCCTAACCGACAAGATGAACAAAAAATGTCGCAACGGCACTTCGTGCCAACACTGAGGGGAATGCACAGAAATCCAATATTGAAGATTTTAATGTGGCAGAATTGCCTTGCAAACGTCACTCTCCTTTTTTTCACAAGCCCAATCAAACCACTGATTTTAGTTGATCCTTGCATGGTGGAGGAAGATATTGATGGAGCCGACGGTGCGTGCAGCAATGTCGATGTTATGATACAGTCTCTTAAAGTTACTGCCTTCTTCGCAGGTAAATACCGTCGAGTACATACTGGCTACCTTAAAATGCAGCGATACAAAATGTAGCCGGTGTGCGGCCCGCTGCCACCATTCATAATGAATTGTGCATTCTTTAGCATAGACTTAATACTCCATCTACCCTCTGTAAAGTTCAGTGATGTAAATTATTTTTTCTGCGTTGGTCATGCAGATGCATTCTTGTTGGTTCATGGTTGGGAGCGCGTGCTTTTGACCTAGGATACGTTACGTCACTTCTTGGTGCTTGAGATGGTCTAGGAGCTTGCAGTCATTGACTGGTCGCTCTGGCAAGTTGGTGGCAACACGTCAAAAGCGTTCACAGTAAAATGGTCATATATGAAAGGTGAAGACAATGTAGGAGCGACACTCTATTATGCCACCGTGCTAACTGGTGACCGCGTTCTTGCGCTTGTGCTTAAGAGATGTGCTGGAGAGTGCTTGTCACTTTTGGACTTTTTAATACTCGGGTCATCCAGGTATTCTTCTTCCAGTAATTACTGTACTTTCATGCGTGTTTATGATGCGGTTACGCACGTTCCCCCAATGTCCTTTTCTCTGTAGCCGCAATTTCAATCACTGTACTTTACTTTTGACACGCAAGTGCGGTCGAGCTTAAAGCGACCACCGCAAATTGCGGCCATCTGCAAAGTATGGTAGATGCTTCACTCCACACCACCTGCTTGATAACTGAAGAGTGGCTTCTTGTTTATAGGCCACGATGACCATGCAGATGTTGCTCTCGTAGTTTCTCCTACGCCCTGCTGGCTCATGTTTGTCACATGGAACACAGTACGTTACTGTAGAGTCCTTGCGATGAAACAGGTGCCCTAATTTGCGTCATTTCTGTGATTGGAGGCCTGTACCCTCACGCATATAAGGGCTGCAGAAAAACATGGCTAGAGGATAGGCGAGAATACTTTTAGTGGCATAATTTTTGTGCTGCCACCTTGCCGACTGCTGAGCTCATTTTCGTGATTGCATTTTACAGGACAGGATGGCTGTGCAGAGTACGCTCTTTTAGAGTGTCTGTGGTAACCACGTGTTTGATGTTCCTTTAGTAATTCAGCTCTGGCGAATGTGTGTGACTTATTACATGTCACGAAACTGCGAAGTTCTCGTCATTGCTCATCCACATAGTCAATGTATGACAGGCCACTATCGTCTTTTAGGTAGTGCTTACCGCTAATTATTGTGATCGGCAGACTACACAGAAATATTCATGTTTTGGTGCAATCCGCCACGGTACCTGCTGAAGAGCGGATTTAATGTCACGGATTTTATAGAACACATTTTAGTGAAGCGGTTCTATGCCTTTCTGGCCATCCAGCTGTTTCAGTGTTCGTCTCTGTGGTATGCTTGGGGTCTTTGACGCGATACCAGGACCATGTGCGTTGTGTACCTCTCACGGTTACATTGTTCAATTTATGGCAATGTTCTTATGACACGTTGTCGCCGTCGCGTCAATAGCGGTTACAGCAAAAGGCGGTGATCGACTGGGCTAGCACAATATGGCAGCTGTGCTTCTTTCCACTAGCGGGAAAAATGAAGACCTTATTTTTGTGCGTCTAACGCACAGATAACCTATCTATGCAGACGTTGCTGTGTAAGTTTTGGTTCGGAGTCACCAAACTGATTTCGAATTGATCATTGTGCGTGGTACACCTTGCAGATGTAGGGGAGACGTAATTGAAATATGCTTGACATGATGAAAGCTCTTACGTATCTAACTTTTATTTTGTCAACATATTAGAGTTTTGTCGGGTAGTACTGTATTCCAGATTACCTTGCCCTGTCACCTGCCTCAATATTCTGGTGATTATGCGGACGTTATGCATAACCAAGATTGCCTAATAGATCGATTTAGATCTGTTTCTTTGCAGAAGGAGCATGTGCCCGCGACCAATGAGATTATTTCCAGTATTATATTTTCCATGTTTGTGAACTGCCATTTGTTTTATTAAAATGGCTGTTGTGCGTTATTCGATAAAAAAACTCAGATTGACTCAGAATAAAAATTTTATATTTCCTATATTATACAGTTATTTGTTTTAACAAATCGTGTTTGATAAAGAGTGATTTTAAACGTAACGTGCACTGAGTTTAACGAAATGCGCGCTGCAATTGAGAGAGAGTTTCGGAAGGTGAATCGCGAAATAGTTTGAAGATCTGACAACGTACTGCTCTCAGCTGCAAAAAAAAAAAAAAAAAACCCGGACCACTAAGTGCAGAACGCTTCCGTAGCACAAGATTGAGCGCAGTTAAACGATGCAGCCGAAAGTGGGCGGCACACAACCCAGTTTCTGTAGTATTCACTCAACAGAAACATTCAAGTAAAAACACCTCCTTCGTTAAAGGCAAAAACCATGCCGAAACCTTTAGGAAGCTTGGGGAAGCAATGAGTAAACCAAAGGCCCCACGTGACGTTATTGTCTGCCACCGCGTGCCTTCAAAAGACCGGCTGTGGAATTGTACATTAATGTCATTATTATACAATTCCACAGCCGGTCAAATCGAGACACGGTTCTTCAAAAGACTCGTCAGATGCATCTGTCTACAAACGACGTCGGCTGTACTGAAGCTGCTCGTGAGACCAGTTCTATCTATGCAATGAGCATTTTTGACCGCAGCTCCAGAAGGTTTTGGGGTTGACGATTGCGAAAAGAAGCACAGCTGGCAGTTCGCGTGGTCCAAAGGGGGAAAATATTTGCACTAAAGACCGAGGCGTCCAAAATCCTTTACATCACTTGTATTGGCAACCTAAGAAGCGTCTTGGAGTACAACACGCAGCACTGTTTATCGTGGCTGCGCACAGGCATCCCGCCACTCTGTGATATTTTCTAGTTATTTCTGACAAACCAAATCTTTACTGCCTTCACCTAAATGCCCAATCCGCGTGAAACAAAGACGACTAATTTTCACCCTTCTCGATAGGTTCAACAATCACTTCAACGTTGCCATGATTGCAGAAACGTTGAACCGGGATAGCAGCGAGTACTTCCTCTACTTTGCATACGCTATACTTTTTAAATCGAAACAGAAAAAATGGCGGTGGAGTACTGATGCTAGTAAAAAACAACTATCAGCTTGAAATAGTCTCTAATTTTCCGGAAATTACCGACAATTATGAAATACTCACTCACCAGCGTAACTATGACATATTCTCTGTGCTATATCGCCCCCGTGGAGGAAACGTGACCACCTTTCTTTCATTTGTGGGCACCAACCTCAGTTTAGTTATTGAAAACAACACAAGGCTAGTGTTAAGTGGAGGTCTAAACAAATTTTTACTGTGTCTATCATCACAACGTACCGATCTTTATACCACTCTTGATGCCAACGCTTATAAAAACGTTATTAATGAACCAACTCGCGTACAGCCTACTGAGACGTCTTTGACCGATGTTTTTATCGCTAACGCAGAACGTAAGAATCTCCGTAGTGGAGCTTTAAAGAAGCACATAAGTCACCATATACACATTTATTTGTTACTGAATCGTTCAAAAGAGGCCACAAGTTGGACAAACCGTACATCATTTACTTATCTTAGCATAAATATAATTGATTATAAAACATTTACGAATGCTGTGCTTTACTTGGACTTTAAAAGTCCCTCTGGGTATACTGATGCAGAATCGACATATGAATCTTTTATTCGCCCATTTGTAACAGCTTATAATAAATGTTTTTCTTGCAAAACAGGAATTATGTCCTGTTATGGTCGAAAACCATGGGTGACATCAGAATGCTAGCGAGCAATACGTAAAAACAAACGCCTGTATAGCCGTGTCAATAAATCAAAAAGTAATCTGCAGTAAGGTTTTTAGAACATAACAAAACAGAACAAACAGTTGTGTGCGCGGAACAAAGAAACTTTATTTCCATACTCTTTTCAATAGGAACGCAGTAGGGAGACCAGATATCATGTGGCAAAATTTAAACGCATTGCTATATCGGTTTTGCTCACAGGATTCAGTCACTTTCAGAGATGACCGTGAATGGGAAACTTGTCCCTGGAAAAGAGCGGTCAAAAAGAATTAATAATTTGTTCGCTTCAGTGGGGAACATGACACATAGCCCAAACCGCGTGCATTGCATGCCCTCTGGAACACTTGATACGGTGCGCCTGTATCCTGTACACATGGCCGAAATTATTAGCATATTTCCTTCACTAAAGAATAGTAAATCTACTGATGTCGACGGTGTACAAATAGCTCTTGTGAAAAATGTAATTGATATGGTAGGTTACGCATCGGAACGGATAATTAACCTTATGTTCCTATCATGCATTTCCCGAATGAGACTACAAATAGCTAAGGTATCTACCGTTTTCAAAGGTGATAACAACAACATATCAAATTTTAGGCCAATTTGTATACTCCCAGTGTCCTCTAAGACAATTGAAAAACTGTTACATTGCCGCATGACTAGCCTCTTAGCAAAACATAAGATGACCAGAACTTTTTTCAATTTAGATTTACCAAAGGCCATTAAAAAAAGTGCACCTCTATTACAAAAATAGATATTTTACAGCCTTTCGAACGTGAGCAGTATGCACTGGAAATATTTGTCGACTATCAAAAGCATTCACGGGATAAAACCACACAGGCCTGATTAGAAACTGCATCATTACGGGTTTCACGGTATATTTCTAGCTCTGTTGAAATGTTATCTCGACCACAGGAAGCAATACGTATTAATAAATGGTTTCAGTTCAAATATAAAGACTCCAGAATAGTGTTCATCGGGGAAGCATTCTGCGGCCGCTGTTCTTCAACATATATACTAATGACATTGTAAATATTGCAGAAAAAACTAAATTTATTGCATATGCTGATGACACCAGCTTTTTATTTTCCCAACAGGACTTCAGATGGCTTACACATCCAAAAAAACAGTGCACTTGCACTATTGCACAAATGGAGTACAATCAATTCAAATATATTATGCTTCACAGACAGAGGAAGTGCCATTTAGTCCAAAAGATCAACAGTAAATGTGAACGCAAGCCTTTTGCTCGGTACCTGTGGCTTGGAACAGGTTCCAGTAGTCAAATTCCTCAGTGTTCTTTTTCATGAACCTATGTTTTGGAATGAGCATACTGCCCCAGTTACTAATAAACTGGCTATGACCGTCGACATTCTATCCCGTGTAAGTTTTCTTCCGCAAAACATTTATTTGCTCAATCACACCTTGGTTTTTCACTCAACTATCACTTATGCATTTTTGGTACAAGGAAATACTACTGCCGTTAACCTCACAAAGCTTCATCGACTACAAGAAAAGGCTATTCGCATAATTTCAGCTTCTCCTTATGACGCCCACACCGGGCCTACTTTTGATGCACATGGACTGTTGCCTGTACACAAACTGTGCCAAACAATACTCAAACGTTATCACGCTGGTATAAAAACAAACGATTGGTACCTACAGGAATTGGCGACCCGTATACACTATATAAAGCATACACCACACAAAATAAAGGAACCAGGAAAATGCCCCCACCCCACGTACCAAGTACAGTTGCCAAATGTTAATGCACATTGTTCAGGCGCATGCTGAACTCGCTAGGAAAACAACATTTTCAGAAAGGTATAGGACACCTGCGCTCATTTTATGTACATCTGTTTGTCATCTTCGCTCATTTTTGGATACATCTTTCTAGTGTATGTGTCGTCGTTTATCGTTTTTGTCGCAGAACGTGCGGAGCCTAAACTGTTCTCATTGTTTTAATATTTCATTGATTGACTGTAGGGTTTAACACGCCGACACGACGCAGGCGCTGAGGCGCGGCGTAGTGGAGGGCTACGGATTAATTTTCGAAACCTGGGGATGTTTAAAATGCACCGAAATCTCGTACACAGGGGAGTTTTTGCCTTTCGCTTCTATCAAAAAAGCGACCGCGGAGGCGGGGTATCGAACCCGCGACCTTCTGCTCAGCAGCGCAATGCCTTGGCCACTCAGCCGCCGCCGCGGTTCTATTTTATTATTTGCTTGTCTGGCCCAAAGTAGGATGTATGAAGTTACCACGCGCTATTATTCCCTTTGCCAATGTTTCAGGGTGCAGTCCTTGATCCAGTCTTGAAAAAGCCTTTTTGCCTGCACCTTCGCGTCACTGCTTCTAGAAGGGTGTTGTGCTAAATACACTTGAGAAACTTGAAAACTTGAGACACAATGTCTTATACCATTTCAGTGCATGAATGGCCTGTCAAAATTCTGTTTTTCTAAGGGTTCCTGATGTGCCTTTGATATGTGCTAGTACTGAGGGTAAGTCGAGGTTCGAAAAAGTGAACGTTTTTGACGTTTTGCGAGAGCCTGCCTTCATGATGCAAATTCTGATGCAAATAAATCTCATTTGAATTGATTTGATATTGATTACTGCGGCTTGCGCCAATGCGGAAGCAGAACACAAACTTGTGTTAGGCAAATCTCTGCCTCTCCATTAAATATCTGAATATTACTATATTTTTCAATCTCTGACCCAGTGGTAATATTAATTTCTTCGAACGAAGTAAATGCCCACGTCATAGCACGTGCACGCAGCGCAATTATGAGAGTGGCACAACAAGAAAGGGCGACTTGAACGAGTACACTTATGATGTAATATTATCTGCGCTAAAATCAAGGAACTGTGATCTCTTCACAACCTGGATATTAAGCGCAGCAATAGCTGATATCTTGTAATTGAAATTCAGAGTGTTGATGAGATAAACTGTTCCTTTCCATGATAAAAACTGGTATTATAAAAAATGTAATTTTTCGGTTTGTCTCTGCTTTTTTAGAAGCAAGAAACCCAATTTACGATATACTGGAGAAGAAATGTATTTGTGGTCGCCGAATGTCAAGTCGTTGACATAACTCAAGAGTAAGTATCATAGAAGGTGACAGTGGCTGAGTGTATAGGTGGCCTTGAGTTTTGCAAATACGTTTAGAAAACCAACGATAACATACTGTACCCTATGAAGATACGGCGAGCTGAAGCCTCCATTTATTCCCTGCATGAAGACCCGTCCAGGGTATCGGTAACAGTATCCTTATCTTCCGTAGGCCAAGCTGCAAGACGAGACCACATACGGCCGGCTACCAAAGGACCCCTCTCCTGAGGAGCAGACGTCTCACCACAAAAATGCTCGCAGAGATTTTCAGGGGCCTTCACCTCTGTATGAAACGGATTTACTACCAGCTGCTGTGTATTAGCGGATCATTGCCCGTGATATACGGACTGCCAAAGCTGCGCAAACCAGAGATTCCCCTGCGCCCAATAGTGGATTTTTGAAGGCCTTCTTTGTATTCGCTGTTACACTATTTACACGGCGCTTTGGTTCTTCTAGCTGGCAAGAGAGGTACAAAAATCAAGAACTCATCCGATTTTATAAACACGGTTAAAACACTCGCTCTCGAAGACACGGACATGATGGCGCCCTTTGATGTCTCCCCAATATTTACAAGCGTACCTGTTGACCTCGCAGTTGAGGCATGCAAACAGCGCCTCGAAGATTATGATTATGGCAAGATCAGATGCCTTTTAAGGCTGCTTAACTTTGCCCGTATTTTGCGTTTTTGTCTCGCCAACACGTACTTTACATACGAAGGCAATTTCTAGAAACCGATTTCTTGCACGGCAATGGGGGCAGCCATCTCGGTCCCAACGGCGAACATCGCTCTGGAAGCCATCGACAGCAAGGCTTCGGCCACCTTCCAACCACTACCAAAATATTCCTGAGGTACGTGGAGGACTGTTTCTTTGTCATAGACCGGAAAGACATTCGCACTTTTCTGGACCACCTCCATGCCATTGATCCGTCAATTAATTTTAGTCTTGAGGAAGAGACCAACGACTGCCTCCCGTTCCTCGGTTGCATCGCAATCCGCGCTCCCATTGGCTTACTTTCGGCATCTACCGGAAGCCTACGCCCTCTGGAAAGCACATAGATTTTAATTCAGTGCACCCAGCCAGTCAGAAGCGCTCCATTGTGGCTGCTCCAGCCATCCCTGCCAGGGAAACATGCCGCGATGATGGTGCTCTCAATGAAGAGATTAAAACAATCGAAACTGACCTGCAATGTACCCAGCTTCGTTTATTAGGAATACGTGCAAAAGAATAGCACCAACAAATGAGCCTTGTTCCAAGGAAAACGGAAATGGACCAAAAAACTAAGCGAGCCCCTGTACCGTATTCGCTACGGATCAGAGAAGCGCTTGCACGCCTTTACCGCAAACACGGCGTCACTATTGTGCGTGGGCTGACGAGTAAGTTACGGACTGAGCTTATAAACGTGAAAGGCCAGCTGCCTTGTGAAATATACCCTGGCGTTGTTGAGAAACTTTCCTGCGCCTACTGGTCATCAGTCTACAGAGGCAAAACGAAGGACTTCATCCGACGCAGGAAAGAACACAAGAATGATGTCCGGAAAGAAGAGATAATAACAAACGCAATCAACTAGAATGTCAATGAAACCGGCTTTCGGATTTACTGGAACAAAACAAAAATAATGACAACGAAAACGTCTGTACCACTTTTAAAAGCATGCAGATATACAATTGACACACAGGTAATAATACGTACAAAATTACATTTTAGAGAACTTGGCCCAGTTGGGGCGTCGTATGTTGGGCTGGTAACCGTGCACAGCAAGTGCGTTTTATCATTCGGGTTTTCAAAACTTTTTACAGACAGACCTGCCTCATACAGTAATTAGTAATTATATAAAAATATAAAAAATCCTAACACAACGAATGCTTTGCATGAATACGCGCTAAATATTTGTTGGGGAGGGCGATACCAATGACACTAAAATGCTTAAAATAAGCATGGGTAAATGAGTCGTCTAGGACAGAGTGGGGAAGAACATGTCACCAAGAGCCCAGAAGGTTTGTTCATATTAAATCATATTCAATCAGGGTATCACCAAGATAACGCGCTGGTGGCTTACCTACACACTTTTTTGTGTTAAAAATCGCAGTCTTTGTCTTCGATCTCCTGATTCTCAAAGCATTTCTGAATGGAAAGTGTTACAAATATGTTAAAACCCACTTTACAGCGTTAGAAAATTTGTACACTTCAAGGGAATAAAGGAATATACCAATATCATCGTCATATGGAAGACATTTCGGAGTCTAACCTAAAATATTTCTATGAAATGTACTCTTTATACAAAAGTATATCTAAATACTTTGAGTAGGTAGACCTTTTTAAATTTTTAACTTATCCGAGAGGCATTGACTGCTTTCGCCATACTAAAATCAGGAGTAGAAATGACAACACGATTGGAGCAAGAACATTACTGGCTATAGGGATTCAATTCAGAAAAACGTTTTGATGGTGTGGTAAAATCTCTAGGAAAGATCTTCAGGCAGCTAAGTCGGGATCATCGAGATAGTGGGGAAGTGGTGCCGTCCCGTAACAACACCAAAATTTACGAAAGCGGCGGCAATGACCACCTGACATTGAAGAAAAGCGAATCGCAGACGTATCTAATATATTTCCAATGAACGTCAGTCATTGCTCTTAAAGCCACCAAAAGCCTGTTTTTGGACAGCCCCAAAGAAGACTTCGCAGAATTCAACTTGAAATTCACCCCCGTCTCCCGGAGTCCTGTCTCCAACATCAACCGTTCCAACATGCAGGTTTCCCTCTTGCAAACCAACCAGTGCGTTGCTTATGCCACAGCCCCTGAATGACCACAGCCCAGTATCATCGGGTACTGGGGCCCATGCCTCAGGAACCAAATCGAGGACACGCTGCCGCCACAAGAAACCAGCACGGCCACAACACAACCGGGGAATGACCTGTTGAGATAGGGCAATCGGGCGACTAACCATGAATGGATTGGTTTATAGACTGGCCATTGCGCACCAGTGTGTCCTACGTGCGGTATCCTACGTTAGGTGCGGAGCGAACGAGGCGAGGGGATGTCCGGAATTGTGCAGAAATTGTAAATTAGTCTTGAATGTGGTGGGAGGGAAGATTACACGGGTGAGGGCGCTTGTCTGGAATTTTAGGGGTAATTGAGTGAAATTCCTTGCTGAAGCCATCTAATACACGAAGCACCGTGCGCCGTTCTTGAGTGTTCTCGGCTACGTAATCTTTATGAATCAGTGAGATCTCTTTATTCTATCTTTCAGGAATGAAGCCGTACTGACTGCGAGGTATAACGTTACATTTTAGCCCGAATTTATTATAATGGCGATGCATGTTGTCTTTTCAAGCCCTTCGAGAAGAACGGGAGCACTAAAATTGGCCGATGGTGACCGAAACTATTTCGCTCCCGCCTTCTCAACGATTGCAGCTACTATTGCTTGATGTGTATCACCGAAAAGTTACCCCGTTAATAATGTGGTACGGTAAATGTATGAGGATTGGTGCTTCAATTCGAATTACCCATTTTACTTGAACCGTGTGTAAATGTTTCTCCGATCCAGGTTGAATGAATCTAAGTGGTCTTACAAGAGAAAAACGCTAACCACGTCAGGTGGCTCAAAGACAACGACTAAGGAAACCTTTTTCCTCAGTATTGAAGGATACGTGGTTTATTTTCACTTTAACCGGGGTTGTAAAAAGAGTATGATAAGATGGGTTGGTAAATTCCAATCGGTCATCTCACTGGCGCAAATTACGGATTCTCGACATGCTTTTCATTGCTTCTTTTTAAAAGCTGGTTGAGTAGTAGCCATTTATATTTCTTACTAATAAGAAAAAAGAGAAGCCCAATATGCCGCTTCCGCTAATCTTTTCTGGGTGTTGGCGTGATTAGGCAAAGAATTGAAGTTCATAATTATCCGAATGTTTTTACTTTTACGAAATGCGTCCTAGAGCTTATTCTCCGCGTTATGTCGAACAAGGGGGCATGTCACCATGGTTTTTGTGTTTAATTGGAAAGGCGATTAGTTACCGCCGTACTGATGTTGTTGTAGTCTGCGAGGAAATGTTTCACGAATTCTGGTTTAGACCAGTGTGATGCGGATTTTGAGCAGGTAAAGTAATGCCTGAGCTGTCGGCTTCTGTCGGTTTACGATTGCTTCAACTACGTGCATCTAAAGCCGAACCGAAAAATGACAATAGTTTTTAATAGGAGTAGCAATGGTATCGGAGAAATATTTGTGTACGTTGTTTAGGAATACCAAGGTTAGGGCAGCACAGCATGTCGTATATTATTATGAATCTAGTTCCTCAAACAAGTGTATTTTAGTGAAATAGCATCTAGCGTTTCCTTTTTTGCGGCAGGACGCACAGGCCATCGTCCATATAAAATAACCGGCAAAGTACGAGGTCCAATATTAAGACCTAATAGAAAAAGTTGCGGGTTTAACGTTACCGATCATTGAAGGCAAAGTACCTTGAGGAGCACGTTAAACAACGGACAGGCACACAATCACACCCGAATGCAAACCGTGTAGCATATCTGTAAAAAGAGTGATCAGATAAAACGTCGATAGCATGGTTGTCTTTTATCACTTGAGCCACGCCTCAGGCGCATTTATCCAGACGGCTAACCGAAACAGCAAGTCTTCCCGGCTGTTGATATCACAGTTTCCGTCCTGGTGCCATTTTATTACACACAGTGATGAAAATTACAGAGAGTATAAAATTAGAATGCCGGTCGTTTTTGTTCACAGGAGAATGCACATTCAGATTTACTTGTCCTGAACTTATTTACTCATCTCCCCAGTTGTGTATGCAGAATTTATAAACTACGTAAAGCGGTGTATTAGCGGTAATTTTTAAACGGATCAGCCATGCTGCAAAATCGGGCGCGTGGGAAGTGGCGCCTCCCTGAATGGAGAAGCAATAACTTAATGGCAGCCAGCCTGTCAAGAGCAAGCGACCTCTGGGTCATGAATGACTAGACACGAATTGTCTCCAGCTTCAACTGGGTTAAGGCGTTGTTTTGAACGGCCTGTTGCAAAGCGCAGTGCGAGAGTGGGAAAGCGTGAGTCGGGGGCTCGATGCCCTCTCTATAGATGCGGCAGTAGTTGCACCGCTGCGCTTTCGTTTGCGTTCACCCGGAGGGGCATTGTAAAATTATGTAGTCCGTCGCGGTTCTAAAAATGGGGAGCATAGCACCGTCAAATGTGCTTGAACCGCGACCGAGTTAGGGTGGTGGTGCTGTCTTGTTGGCCCGAGCGCACTGCAACAAGGTGCGCAAATCATTGGCGGATCCAGAAGCGGAGGGGGGGCGGGGGGTAGAGTCCGGGAATACGGCGCTTGCGTCATAGGCGCGTCCTATTTGATTTCGTCCGGGGATTGAGTGTCAATGGCGGGGAGCCTTGCAGGTGCGCCGCGTTCGCCCAGATGAACTGTAATTGTCACGGATGTTTTATGGTGGCGGCCTGAGTTTGTAGAAGGCGTTATATGCATATGTGCGTGCGTGGTAACTGGCAAATCTCATCGCTCCCGGGGCACTTGCACGTATATTCTAGGATATACTAGCACGTATATACTAGCACTTATTGCTGATTGCCATGCTCGTACTCAGGGGAACCTGGATAAATAATTAAATCCACAAGATTCGAGGTGTCATGCTCGGATCCACAAAGTATAAGGGCTATGCACCGATGGCGTATTACCGGGATGGGCAGGTTTGGCTGGGAATATTCTCACCACATCGGTAGTTTTACGCCGGGATTCATCGGTGACGGCGGTGCCACGTGCATGGCGTTTGTGCTGGCGAAGACTCTCCCTTTATTTATTACTCTGTTCTACACCAATCTTTAAATATTCTTCATATATATTTCGCATAACTATGCTGTTTGTAAAACACTATCACCAACTATCGTCGTTTGTGTCTGCAGTGCAGCACCATCAGCCACCACCGCAGATCATACGGATGACTTCTCTTAACGCACCAACATCGGCGATGCATCGAAACATCAAAGAAGCACAGTCGAACCTTACCTTGACTCTAGCTATTCAAGCTCCTGGGAGAACAATAGGTGTATTACTCAGAGCCCGCCTAGGACCCCCTAAACTACCACCTAGTGATCGTATCCTAGTTTGGTCAAAGTCATCCTTCATGCATGCAAGCATGACCCCATTGCTGATCCATACTTGCCTACAGGACACGTCTTTCTTGCGATAGCTGCAGGAATAAACCGCTTCGTATTAGGGGTAGTGTGCTTTTTGAACAAGAGTCCAAACAAGACTCGTTTAGAAGCGAGTAATCAAGAACTACATGGTTCAAATTCTGGTGGACCGGATTCCCACTGATTTCTCCAAAGGCTAGGATAATCACAGGAGCTTAGCTCCACTATAGCTTAGGATTTATCGTTTGGGGATCGGCCACGTGCAGACATTAGCAGGTATTATGAAGGCTCTTGAACACCTTTGGCTGCGGTCTCGCCCCACTGGTTACCCGCCACTCAGAGGAATTCAAGAGCCTTTTCTGGCAGGAGATAGTGTTGGACGTGATCTACCTCTGCGGCTAATGTGGGAGTTCTCTCTGTCAACTTTCCGTGCTCTGCAGCCGTGCAACCGGCACCCGTACGGTTGTTTCAATTTACTGAAAACTGTTATACCCATTCCATTCGCACCATGCGCTCTGAAAATATGGTAGGTACTTCTGCACGGAGGGGCACCAAAGCGTAAAAAATGGTACGCGCACCCCCTGTACACGGCATCTCCGGCTGGGGAAGCTCCTTCGGCCAGAGAAAAGATAACTGTTACTTTCCTCAATTATAACGGCCTTTAGTGACTGAGTTATTTAAAAGTGTCCTCTGAAGGGCACAGGCAGTTTGGCGGGGCTTCTCTGATGCGCATACCCCTCAGAAAGCCAGACACCGCACTAGAGTGACGCTTGTATTCGTCAATGACGGTGGGTGTCCGTTGGTGGATTGCGAACGTGGCACCTAAAGCAGTCGAGGGGAGTGCGCTAACCAATGGGTCACGGCTTTCGTGCAAGCTGTCTGTGATTTGGCAGTAAACAGTGAATGGGATACAATCTAACCTAATGTTTCCCTGTCTGGAGACAAGGAGTGCTTGTCTGTGGGTGGGAATATGGCGTGTTCAGGGTGTTAGCTTCATGGGCATAAACATATGCTGCCGCCAGCTGCTGGTTAGCTGGCAGATTTCGCGTGGGACAAAAGAACACCACGCACAGCGGCATGACTCAGGCAATGGAAGCTTCGTTTGAGGAGGAGGTGGATCAATTTATTAATGAAGGGATGCAACTTGGCCAGCCTGCACAGACTGGTTTCGTGGGAGCTGACCATGTTCTGAACCCTTTGTCGGACTCGCAGGAGAATCTATCAATAATCAGTATCTGATGTTCATTGCGCAATGGGTTCATGCACGTTTTGAAAGAAGAAACTTTCTGAGGCCGGTGCGTCATTCGGGTGTTGTTCAATCAATTGTATTTCTACAGTAAATGTTGAAATGTAGACGATTGTGGGGAGGAGTATCTTCTGAGCACATTCGCGGTGGTGGTGGATGGTGTGTTTTTTTGCCATGTACTTTGTTGTACCAGCTATGGTATAAGAATCCTCCCGTGAGAAAAAATGCCGGGAGTGTTTTCTTGACAACCAATTAAGCAACCATGCGGCCAGCACATAGCAAGTGGGTTCTCAAGGGATGGCACATGGCCTTTAAATTCTTGGCTCACAGTTATTTTAACTTCTTGTACTAAAACTGTTCGAATGGCTGTAATGGAAACAGGCAGAGTCTGAAAGTGGAGGATGTGCTCACAGGTCTCACCGACCTGTGAGCACCAGCGCCCATTGAATGCGAACTTTTTTTCGTTTGTAATCTTGATCTAACGAAACTTTATTAACGAATTGTTCCGATGTATTCTCCCTAGGTAGATCATACAGTGCTGTAATGGCGGTAGAACTGTCTGTAAATACTGAAATCGTGCACGCGCCTCTAAGACAGGGATCAGAAGGAGCGCGCTCAATTGCAAGGCAGTGCACTGCGGCTCCCTGCGGTTTCATTGTGCATTAGATAAGGTAATAAGTTGGATCAGATTGGGCATGGCTAGTTTCAGGAATTGTGCCATGGTAACTTGCTCCGAAGCATTATGGTTGTAATTTGTTTTCCTGCTTCAGAATATCCTAATGTCCAACTGGTTAGTAATACCAGAATTGTGCGAGTGCTAAAACACCGAGAGTAATTACAACAATAGCAAGGTTGTTTTCTAAAAAAAGTCGTTGTTTTCTAAAAAAAGTCAGCACGCAACAAACGTTGGATCTGCTCACTCCTGCCCAACATCAATTCACCCAATTGTTGTAGCCAGCAGTAAAACACCTTTCTTCAACTGGGGAGTGTTGGGAAAAATGCCTAATTCCACATACAGCATACGGCAATAAAGTCTATCGCTTCTTCCTCTCCCAGAAAGAAGGCATTTCTACAATAAATGTAATGTAAGCGATTGTGGGGAGTCGTGCGCTTTCCGAAGGAGCAACACCAAAGTTGTTCGAAAGCCGTTTCGAAAGAGGGTCTTTCACTTTGTGGTATCAGTTCCATAAATCAGTGTACCGCAGCAGCACGCTCTGGTTAAGATATTTTAGGAAAATAAATGGAGGTGTTATCTCTGGATTACCCTTACACCCAGCTTAGAAAAAACCATGGTGTAATATTTTTTCACCCTGAAAAGGGCAGGAGCCGGATGTTCAAAAATGGTAGCTTCATTATAGGTGTTCCTAAATAGCGTTCCACAAACTTTAGTTCCGTCTGGAAAGATTATACTGTTGACTTACTGCAGTCGTAGTGATGTGTCTTCGTTGACAACGTACCATTGTCGGCCTACACCGCTAATTGCACTCTGACAATACTAGAAAAAATACGTGAATTCTGTAGGGGGCGACCTCGAATAAGACTCATAATTCAGCATCGAGTAGTGTGGCAAAACAATATCGCTCCGATCTAAACGACATTGCCACAACTACCCGGAAGGTATTGCATTGAAGAGGCATAAGCGTTCAGCCAAAAACTTGCTCTCGCCGCCACGGGGATGTTCGTTTAGTGAGAGAACTGCTCGGCCTGGTTGCGGTCTGCACTTCTAATTCTTCTTGTGTACATTCTTATGCTGCCGGTTGTTGCAATCGCCGCTTTCACCCTTTAAAACCCTCATCCATTTGGAACCTCCCTGGTGTCCTGACATTTTAATGGGTAGATGTCCATGTACTTTCATCCGGAAGATTTCTTTACTGCCGGTTTGGGCTCCGTGGACACAACAAACCGTCAACCCAACTGCCGCCTGCGAGGCTTTCAGCGTGCGTTCGGTGGCCCTGCAATTCCAATTTGTTTTATGATGGCTTCACCGGATAGCTAGACAAGTCTGAAAGCCCAGCCGATGGTGCTCCATGCACCGCGCAGTTTCACACTATTTCACGGTGGCAGGTTTCGAGACACCAAAGATGGGCTGTTCAGATTCGACAACGTGGCGGCGTTCAACGAGTGGCACGATGAGTGCAAGCTCAAGAATGTGTATTTATTTCTCGAGGAGGCCGGCAGGACGTGGTTGGAAAACCACAAAGCTCTATGACAACGTGGCAAAAATTTTGGCGGCTGTTGCTCGTACTTAGAGCGACAGCGAGAAGAAAGAGAAGGCTGAGCTCGCTCTCCAGGTGTCAGTGCAGAACCCAAATGAGTCGCTTGCCTGTTCGTTGAGACATGTCTCGGCTATTAGGAGAGCCCATGCTAACATCCCCGAAGGAAGGAAGGTTTGTTTTTTATTGAGCGGCATAAAGCAACAATTGTTTGCGGTGCTTTTGCGTGATCAACCCAGTGCGATAGCTGACTTCGCCCGGGACACGAGCATGATCGATCAGGCACTGCCGCAACGCTTCCACCAGTACGGTCGGCAGGCAGACCCTGCAACGGCGAACTGCCATTCCTTGTCCACCGGTAATAGCAGCGCATAGGACCTCCGGGAGATTATAAGAACCCGACTCTATCTCAGAAATTCAAACGGACCACTTGACGCCACAAACGCCAGCGACGCGCCATCACAACAGCAAAATAATTTCGTCCGATACTGCGGTTACTCTCCATAGTCATCCCGTAACGACCTTCGTGGATACGAGCGCTGATTTCTCCGTGATTCGTAGAGGGCTAGCGACCAATCTGAAGAAAGTAACTACACCAATGCACAGTCGGCAGTCCCGTACGGCGGGGGGTCATCTGGCAGCTCCGATCGGCGTATGTCCGTACGGGATGCAGATACATGGTGTGCTTTTCGTTGGCTGCTTCGTAGTCCTGAGGGATAATTCCAAGCTGGTAATATTGCTATAGGACTTCCTTAACAAGTAGGGCGCGAATATTGAGCTTAGAGATGTACTCGTGGCCTTCTCAAGAGAGTCAGCTCCCAAGACAGTCAGCTCTAAAGACAGTCAACCACCCATGTCGGCATGACACATTTCCGACGAGTACACAAAGTATGGCCCAAGCTGGCTGTTTGTCACGGTACAATGTGAAGGTTACGCCAACTACGGGAACATTTACGAAACGTATACCGCTAACTAGGCCGGTAACTTTGCGTATTTCGAGGGCTTCTGGAGCTCCGCAGCCACCGGACTGAAATTCTGATAACCAACTTCCGTAACGGGGAACTCCAGGTGAGAAAGACCACCTTAGCCCACCTGGACGAAGTGTACGACTGCACCGGACAACATTCGTTGATTTAGATGGATATAAATGGTTAGCAGCACAGCTCTGCTACGGTAACCGCTGAAGCAGCTTCCAACTTCGGGAATAATATTGAGGTTTCCCAGCCCTGGTGGCAGGCCAAAAACAGCGACCCCTCAACATCATCGGTTCTTTGGCTAACTGTTTTTCATCATCGTCGAAGGTCCGACAGAGAACAGTCATAAAGCACCATTTTGTGACAGACGAATGCTGGAGACCTGTTTGTAAACAACCGTTTAGGGTCTCACAAAAAGAGCGAGATGCATTGCGGCGCCAGGTTTAATACAGCTTACACGACAACGGTATACAACCTTCGATGAGTCTATGGGCGTCATCTACGGTTATAGTGGCAAAAAAAGATGGCAATCTGATTATGCCTGGACAAAGATAGGATGAATTAAATTAGGAATACTTTATTAAACGGGCTCATGAACTGATACCCTTCCCGTTCCACTGAGGTATAACGGGAAAAAAGACAGTTGTTTACCCCTATTTCGGACTGACGACTCCTTAGACCGACTACCCGTTTCCAGGTACTCTGATCCATCGCCTTTACGCAGCGCGTATCTGCAGATCCAAGTGGATGAGCGCGAACGCAAAAAGACTGGGTTTATCACCCCAGATGGGCCTTACAAGCTCTAGATGCTCCAGTTTGATATCTGCTTTGTCCCTAAAGGACCTTCCAAAAAATGATGGACACTGTACTGTCGGACCTGAAATAACAGCATCCCCTAGTTAACCAGGATGACGTCATTTTCTCTCGGGAGTTCGACGATCATCTGCACCGCCTGCATGCCCTATTTAACGCGACCCGTTCAGCGGGGCTTTAGCTCAACTCACAGAAATGGCCCTTTGCGTTTCAATAGCTTAAGTTTCTTGGGCACGTGGTTACTCCTGGGGGAGTTAGCCCGTACCTCACAAGGCGGCGGCGGAAAACGGATTCCCGACGCCCACGGACAAACTTGCGATGCAGCGGTTTTTGCATTTCTGCGCTTACTTACAGCACCTCGTTGCTAATGCTGCGTTGCTTGGTTGCCCAGCATCTCACTCCTTAACAAAGCTGGACGTGGCATTTGTTTCGCGCCCTGAGCAGACCAAAGGTATCGATCAGCTGAAGACGAAACTGCCAAGTAACCCTATCCTAGTGCACGTTAACGAAGAAGCCGACACAGAACTTCTTTCAGACCCTGGTAACGTTGGTGTCGGCGCAGTCTTAGAGCAGCGGCAGGGTTGGGGCTGAACGCGTCATTGCTTACGCAAGTAACATGTTACCATCCCTGAGGCAAACTATTTCACGACCGACAATGAGTGCTTGGCCATCATATAAGTAGTCCAAAATTACGTCCTTACTTATCAGGTCAAATACCCGTCAGGATGACTCGCGCGGTGGAGGCTCCGACTCCACGAGTTTGAGATGAGTTTGAGGTGGTATACAAGTACGACAACGCCACGCCGACAATCAGTGCCGGTGAGCGAGTTGCTGTTGACCAGTAAGATGATAACCCTTTCGCGGAACCTTGGGACTTGAGCCGTGACTCAAATGCAGAACAAGGACCCACAACGTCTTCAGCTCATTGAGTACCTCGAAGGACAAAGTTCTTGTTCGCCACGGCTCTTCCAGTGGTCGCAGTTGTCATTCTTGCTGCACAACAGTCATACACAAAAAAGAATTTCATGCAAAGGAGCCGCCCACCTTCTTGTTGGGCAAAGAGCGCTACGTGGCGACATGTCCCACGCCTCCCACCACGAGCCTTCGTCGGACATTTATGTTTTTCCCACGCACTGGCAAGAGTTCGTCGAGTAGTGCTCGTTAAAGCTGACCCCAACAGTCAAGACATAAGTCAAAACATGCCGTGCCTGTCACCGGCGAATAACACCACCCACTAAACCGACTGGTTTCGTTCAGGCTGTGGACCAACCGAACAGGCCATTTAAGCAGGTCTGCTTGAATTTACTTGGGCCAACCCTTACAACGTCAGCTGGAAATCGGTAGATTGTAGTTGCTACTGACGCCTTTGCCCCTTATAGGGAAACCAAAGCATTGCCCCAAGGAACGTAGGCTGCAATTGGCAGTGAAATGAATTATTACGTCGGTGCAAGCTAGTTGGTACTTAAAACACAAACCACGAAAGGCTGAATTGCGTATGAACTTTTCGAGTGACTACCTACAGCCTTTACCGCGATGACACTTGGAAAGTTCTGGAGCACCAGATTGTAGGTTGGTACAACGCTAAAAGTATGGGAGCTTTCAGTACGCTAGAGGATGTGTCGGCATGCCTCCCGATCTCAGCTAGGTTTCTATGAGAAGCGTCGGTAAAGAATGCGCTGTTTGTTCTTTCGGTATACCTACAGTATTCTAGGAAAACGGGCTTAAATGTGTGAATATGGCTTTCAGTACTTTGAAAGAATTTCGAAAGCTCTGATTGAATGCGGCTGTTTTCAGCAGCAAGTCGTTTACACATATTATTTCCTCTTCAGCTCCTGCGTTCTTGTGGTGACCGCAAAAGCAAACGTCTTCATAGAAGGCTGTAAGCTGCGCGCACAGCGGATGGCTGCGCAGGTCGCAAAAGCGCTATTGCCACCTACTTTTCGCTGTTTGATTTTTATTTGCAATCGAACGACCTGTGTCCAGAACGCCCGCACAAACTGCGTTTGTAGGATTCGTCCGTGCGTGGTTCCGGTCCACAGCTGGAAATCGGTAGATTGTAGTTGCTACTGACGCTCTTGCCCCTTATGGGGAAACCAAAGCATTGCCCAAAGGAACGTAGGCTGAAATTGGCAGTGAAATGAATTATTATGTCGGTGCAAGCTAGTTGGTACTTCATCATTGGAACTGATTAAGCACCAGGCACGTCTGGAGGAAGGAAAACAGACAGAAAAGGGCGTTCCAGCAACTGGTAAAACGCTCTTTCTGAAGGGCTAAAACGCTCTAACTTAGCGGTTAAAGCTCTCTTTCCTGTCAGTTTTCCTTCATGCAGTTATGCCCGGCGCTTCACCTCTACCCGTAAAATCCGAAGATTTTTTGTTATTAACATAATGCTTCGTCACGGAACAAAATCATTCTTCATTATTGAAAGAGCCACAGCGTTCACCGCATACGTACCGGAGAGGTATGAAACTCTGTCATACCAATCATCGAAAACGGCTGCCCTGCCAGAAAAATCCCCAGGCAAATGGGCTGATAGAAAGGCTGAGCAAGACCATTGTCAACATGGTTTGAACGTATATTGACGTTGACCAGAACTAAAGTGGGATGACTTACTGGGTACGCGTGATTGGCCTACTATACGGCAGTTCCAAAATACTTGCCTCTTCTGTTAGTCCACGGATGCCAACTGACGAGTACGTTGGAAGCGATGGTGCTTTCGGATGAAATTACCGTGTTTACACCTAACGCCGCGTTATACGCTAGCCGCGCGGATGCGGCACTACAATTTCCACGACAATGCATACGTCACCACCGAACGATTCATGCCCGCCGTAACAACTTACGGCATCAACACGGAACGTACCAACCGGATGACCGAGTCTGGCCATGGACCCTGTGCACCCTCAAGGACGTTAGGAAAGACGTTTACGCCTCTAATTTGGGCAGTACAAAGTGATGCGGCAAGTAAGCGAAGTGAACTATCAAGTTCTTCCTGAAGGAGCATTGCTGCGAACGCCTAGGAGGGCACTTCCTGATGTTGTTCTTGTTGCCAGGATGACGCGGTGCAACTCCCGTTTACTGCGACTCCAGAAGTGTCTTTTTTGTGCGTGCGCTGCGTCTTGCTAATTTGCTTTTTTTACATTCTGTTAGCAACCAATTCCAGGTTTTTAATTCCCACTCCTCAATTATTTCTGGTACGCATCTAGAGGATGCTTGGGAAAATACACGCGGTATTGCCACAATGACATGGCTTTGAGAAGGCACACTTTTTCAGCGAGGTGCGGTCGCCCCCAAGCAGCTCTGTGGTTTGGTGTGCGGGATGCTCGGCCTTCTTGCTGTCTTTGCTTCTTCCTTACTTCTTGTTTCGGCTGCTGGCTGTTCTAATCCCCGCGCTTCACTTATTAAAGCTCATTTTATCTGGAACCGGCTCTATGTCGGGACAATAAAAAGGAGCCGCCTGAGTAGGCAGAAAACTTCCATCGTGCAGATGTTCGTTTGGAAACGAATAAATGCGGATAAAAAAAGATTACCTCAAACATACCCCTTCGCTGCGTGTACAAAATGACGACCTGTGTGATGCTCGACGGCGATTTTTGGTAATCACGTTCGGGGTTCTGCCATTACTTTCATTTGGTTCCATGGAGGCATGGTTCCTGCAAGGTGGGACAGGCCACTTACACAAACCGTATTTATTAATAGTTAAAACTCTTCTGCTACCCGGGTAAATTGCGGAGCACTGTCCACGTCAGGAGAGCATTAGAAGGATCATTTTGCAACCGCTGCTGTTGTAGAGCAACATCATGTTCAGTTACCGCTCAACACGATTAATAATTATTTTTTTGATCACCGGCGCTCTTTCATTAAAGGAGATTAGTGGAGTATTGCCCCGTTGCCATAAGTGGGTTTCCGCTGCCCCCTTCAAACACTGCGTGACTTATTTTATTGAAATTATTCACGTGTCTGCCACTTAGCACATCTGCATATTACTGCTAATGGTGGTGCATGTTGTCTGCGTCGTTAGAATACTTTTGCGATTACTGAAGATTGCACAGAGCACGTCCAGCTGCTGCTTCATGAGTTGACTTTCATTGCAGGGGGCAGGTGCTGTGGTTTTAAGAATTGGTAGATCAGCGTTCTTTTTGCTAGAACACATACTCACAATACAGGTATTCCTACATTGACCACAGATATACTAAAAGCTTGTTTTAGATATGAATTTGCTCCATCAACTCTGTTTCGCGCGGCCCCAGCTGGCACGTGCGTAAAAATTTGACGGCGAAATCCGCACCGGGTTGGTCAGGTTTCTTTAAAAATTGAAATTTTGGGCGAGTCACTGCACCAAACGTTTGCATTCTTTCCTACTTTGAGACGAGGTGGATTTAGGTTAATCACATAGAATCGGTGTATAGGGATGAGGTGGGTGGTGCGGTTCTATCAAGGTCCCATCAGGTGATCATGACGTTTACATCCCTACCAACGATGATTTCGCTATGAGGATACGAGACGCAATTGTGATTCCCCAGAGGTAGTTTTCGCTTGTCATTTGTGGTTGTCAAAACGAACGTACAAGGAAACTGCAAGAAATGGGGTGCTACGTGCCAAGCGTGTGACGTCGGCCAACGCCTCTTAATTGTCGGTGTCAAAACTTTGCTAACCAGCCGATATTGTGAATGTTCGTGCGTGCAATCGCCTCTTGTAGAGATATTAAGTTTCTTCCTGGCGCTTTTGGCTTTATGAATATTCGTCGGTCGAATCTGTCCTTTATATCCATCCATG
This sequence comes from Haemaphysalis longicornis, assembly GCF_048455015.1. NCBI lineage: Eukaryota > Metazoa > Arthropoda > Arachnida > Ixodida > Ixodidae > Haemaphysalis > Haemaphysalis longicornis. The sequence goes on from NW_027526233.1 coordinate 56,349,792, forward strand.
CTTTCGGAATTTCAGCGTGTGGCATTCTCAAAATCGCAAGGAGTTTGTCTGTGTTTGTCCGAAGCCTTTCCCTGAGATCTTTAGCTGTACCTCGTAAAAATGAAACCATCCTTCTTAAGAGAAATATATTTAGCATGTAAAGGTTTTTCAAATAAAACATGAGTCAAAGTCCCAAATTAAATCTCATTTGGCCGTGTTGGAAAGGCGCAATGGAATAAAGCGAGGAACCCAGGTTCAATTTGTGCCATAGAAAGCGTGTTTTCCAGGGGAACCTTATGTGTCTTCTTCTATGGTACTATAACCACATTGGGAAACCATTATGTAAAGTTTGCTTTCTTTGAGTTCGTTTCCAGGTTTTGGCGCCGGTTTTTGACGCCGCTAGTGGGGCATACAAAATGTTGCTCAAAAACCAACCATTTCACTGAGGTAACTTTTGCTTGCCTTACCCGCACCTACGCGTTGGAGCCGCACCCTAATTACAAAGTTATGTTTTGATGCGGCTGCCTGAACATGCCCGTGGAGTTTTCTGGCACCACAATTTAACCTGATAACGCATATAGTGGCCTCGCAATGACCAGACGCGTTGGACTCGTGTAGCTTGTGGTAACCAGTCTTCCGCATGGCCTGGTGAAGTGGCATGCATTCCTAATGAAGAACAGCTGTAAGAGCTGAATATGTCAAAAGCCTAGTTTGACCATCTAATTACGATGCCTGTACCACAAAATATCGGTTATGCGTGAAATATAGCCATGGCTATTCTCGTACACGCATTTCCTCGAATCTTGGCAAATGACTGGAGAGGATAGAGTCCACTGGTTCCACTTCACTCACCCGTATTCGCGGTTTTAAATACAAACGCTTCAGCGTGCTTGGTATTCGATGGCGCGAAATTTAAGACGACTGACCCTAAAACGATTTCACTTGACAGAGTAGGTTCTGTGTTCATATCTGTAACTACGGAAGGCTCAATTGCGTATGAACTTTTCGAGTGACTACCTGCAGCCATTACCGCCATGAGACTTGGAAAATTCTGGAGCACAAGGTTGTAGGTTGGTACGACCTTAAAAGTATGGGAGCTTTGAGTACGCAAGAGGGACTGTCGCCACGCCTGCCTACCTCAGCTAGTTCTCTCTCACAAGCTTCGGTAAAGATCGCGCAGTTTCTCCTTTCTGTTAAGCTACAGAATTCTACAAAAACAGGCTGAAATGCGTGAATATTGCTTTGAGTACTTTGAAGGAATTCTGAAAGCTCTGATTGAAGGTGGCTGTTTTGACCAGCAAGTCGTTTACACACAATATTTCCTCTTTAGCTTCTGCGTTCTTGCGGTTACCACAAAAGCAAACGTTTCCTTAGAAAGCGCTAATCTGCGTGCACAGCCGTCGGCTCTGCAGGCAGCAAAAGCGCTATCGCCAACTCCTTTTCGCTCTTTGATTTTTATTTACAATCGAGAGACCTGTGTCGAGAATACCCGCACCAACTGCGTTAGTAGGATTCGTCGGTGCGTGGCTGCGGTCCAAGGCTTTGTGCCCAGGAGGATGAAACACAAAGATTTAGGCGCTCTTACGTGTTCTTCACGCATTTTTAGCGTCGTTTTTCTCATTATCTTCGTTTTGCAAAGAGAAGGTTTTATGTGCCATTCATGTGGTATGTAGCGTCGAGAACCCCAGCAGGAAAGCGAAACTTTCTGATGACGGAAATGATCGCAGGGGATGTGAATGAAAAAACGCTTCCCCTAATGGCAATTCAATTTCGGTCTCTCGGATTATGAACCCGACATATATCAGAATGTGCCATTCCGACACCCTCTAAGCGGTTTAGATTTGAAGAGGGCTGCATTAACGTGACAAAACACACAAAATTCATGCATTCGTTTATCCAAAGACGACAATAGTGAACGGCACAAATTTTTCTAGCGAAGTGAGAAGCCTGGTGAAGCTGGTGGTCTAGCAGCACTTGGAGATAAAGTTCTTGAACCGTAATTTATTTATTGAGATGTGTCAGTGCTTCTGCATTCAATGATTGTCGAGACTTCTTTATGTGGCTCAGCAAGTCTGTCTTTTAAGGTAAATGATGTGTCCACTTTTATTCATGCAAGCTTCGTTCTCTAACAGCAGGCATTCTTGCTGTGTAGAGGTGGTAGAATGAAAGGACCGTCAATGCCTTGTGCGGTGCCTTGCTGCGTAAATGGGGGAGGAGGTAAGGAATTGGAGCAGTTATATGGACACTGTCGGTGGTTTGTGGCTGCGCTCTCCTAAGCTACCCGACCGCAAGACCTACCCAAGTAGTTCAACCGTACTCTCAGAAGTGTGAAAGGGCTCCCAGATAGTATGAATATTTACAAGTAAGTAGAGGTTCGTGTGGAATCGCGATTGCAACTTGAAAGATGTGAGGGCTGGCGTTCAAGCCTGTCTGGAAGGAATCAACAGGCAGAAGGTGAGTTCGTGGTTTTGCAAAGGTGAGGTAATGAACGTGCTGTTGTCACGCATATTCAACGCGTTTTGACGTTCTCGTATTAATGGAGGTGCATGTTACGCGTAGGCTGTTTATAGAAATAAAACATTTGGGAGAAGCGGAATATTGCTGTACAATATACTGGGCTGTGTCCTGTATCGATCAATAGCAACTTCATGGTTATTGAGGAAGGAAGGGGAAGGGAAATAGAGGTAGGCGTGACAGAAGGGGGATGACACTTTGTTTTGCTGTTTACAATCGGTAGGTAGGCGAGTGTTTTCGGTAATACCAGGCGGCCCACTAAATTGAAAACAACAAACACTGATGACCCTTTCCATTCCATAACGCTCAAAAGCAGCATCGCCACAATAAAAGAGCAGTAATCATGTAAAAACATGACCTTCGACCTAAAAGCAAAGAGCTATATCTACCTGAAATTAAACTCCTGAAAATAGACCAGTATTTTGTAACATCATTAATGCCGTGACGTCTCTAGAAAAAGTATAACTTCAGTGCCGTGCATTATTTAGACATTACCTTTGAAATTGGGTTGGGTTTTTATAAGAAGTCCTAGGGTCCCTGGCTGCATTGAATGAGGATAACCTTTTATTGACACGACAGATTGCCCACCTTTGGGTGCAGGTTTACTGTAAGAAGTACTTGCAGAACGCGTTTTTGTATTTGCGACGTCTCAAACATGTCTGAATATCACTCTCGGCAGTATACCTACTCGATTACCCAAGTACATGCAATATTTTGGTAAAATATAGGCGAAGAAGACATTTCTAGTACCTTATTTTCGGACGTTACGTGTATGTATGGTACAGACAACTGTAGACATTATTGCAATCTCATTTGCAGGCCCATTACCACATATCTTGCAAACGTATTTAACAAGGTTGTTATTGTTGTTTATACTTTGTACAGATGTATCCTGGTACCTCAGTGATTGTTGTATACTTTATTAATAGATACTTTTATACTATCTATACTTGTACACTTAGATAATTGCAGACTTTATTATTACTTTACTTGATAGACATGCCTTTGTATAAAAAACACGTTGCTGAATACGTGCCCAAGTTTTCTGATCCATGAGTGCTGCTTTTCAGGTATATGAATGTGAAAGCCATCATAAATAAACGATATTCAACTTAATACGCCAAAGAAACAAAGGCGCAAGTAAATATAGTGGCACGCCCGCGCTCAGGGGCCCGTAAATAACTAACATGCGCTTGTAATGTCCGTTCGAACTGCAGTGTTTATAGGAAGCCCACAAATGAAGTGTTTGTATCATCTTTTCAGAATATATGAAAAAGTCCCGATTAGTTATTACGTCAATGGTACGACAAGAGTCCTTCAATGCCTTTCTGGTCATAAACCTTCGCCATCACGCTATGGGAGAGCTTCGTACGCTGCTGCGCCGCGGTGCTGGTGTTGATTGGAGGGCAGCCGGGGGCGTGGTCAGAGCGCGTTTGGCCAGGAACGGACCACGGAGGAACATAAAACAGACCCTAGCCATTTTATCAGCAGTGCGCTTTCGCTTTACGTGTCGTGGGCAGCTGAAATGGGCTTGTTATTTTGTGAGTGGAAATAAAATTTGGTGCGAACGGGCATGCTGTTACTGCGTTCCTGCTTCCCGGTCTGGCTACAGAGCTGTGGCGGCCGTCCGATGCCCTCCTATCTGCGGTGGCGCCCCTCGCCGTAGCCGTTATCCCCGTACGAATCTTGGCCGGGAGTTTCATGACAAGAGTAGATTGAAGGACTCCTGTACGACTGAGCGGAAGGCCCTAAAAATAATCTACCCATATTGTACACCAGTGCACGGTCAGCAGTTTTATCGGGACCCGTGACGTTCCTTCCGTTTGTTTTTTTTAAGGGGAGAAGACCCTTAGTAGATTTGGCTGTTGGAATCTCCAGTAGTCGTCGTAATATTCGTCTCCAGTGACGGTAATACAACACCGGCAAACTCGCTTACGCCTCCCCCTGGAGCGTTTCGTGACGCGTACTAAAAAAACAACAGGGCACTCGTTTACGCGTTGCCCTAGAGGGATTTGTGCTTCCAAATCAAGAGACATATACAGCAGAGATGTATACCTCTGCCCCCCACCACGGTTTTATCGCCGTTGGCATTAACTTATAGGCAAAAAATATACCGATACACGGCATGCTACGCCCCTCTCCCAGGTTTCACGTTAATGAAGATATCCCGGGATTTTATTTCTGGGTTAGCTTTGGCTTTGAATAAGACTTCTGAATAAGCGTGCTTAGAGTAAGATAAGATACCCAACTCCAGAGTGGCACGTAATCTGTCCCTTTGTTATCTGGGGACGTTCTACTGGCACTTTACAACCGACCTATCAAAATGCGCTGGGACTAGCGTGCAAAACCAAACTGAATAATTAACCTTTGAAGTTACCAAACATGGTCCAGATCTACCAAAATAGTGCAACCTGGATAGGTCAAGAGTGATGCATTTCTTTGTTTTTGCGCTTTTTTTAGTGTCGATCTTGCATATTTTTTTCAGCGTTGTGGTCTCATTTAGTCAGGATACGGGACATGATGTTCACATCAGTTTCCCGCCATCAAAACTGCAGCAAAACGACGAAGCCCTCATTTCTGTGAGGGATGCACCGAACGGCTGGCTCGTGGGCACTTCTTTCAGCCCAGATTTCAAGCTTGTCACGGGAGTATCAACAAAATACCTGTTGTTTCCGAAACTCTCAGACAACTGCCTTCTGCATCGTATGCGTTGGGTAAGGACCACATTTGTTCAAAAAATCTCTCGTAGACCAAGACGTAAAACGATACATGGCCTCGCGGAAGACAGGCAACAAAACCTTAATTACCAAACTAAAGGGTGAGTCCGGCTTGCTCAGAATTGCATAGGAAAATAGCTTTCCTTCAAAAAAATCGGAAGGGAATTCACGAAACTGCTTTATTTATTTCGTTTGCAGGTGAAGTCAGAAGCTCTCAGTAGGATGTGGCTGGCTTTAAGAGTTTCGACTTCGCCTACAGAATTGCTTTACCCGAGTTGGGGAGAGTTTTATCAATTTTTTGCTTTCTTTTTTTTATTTCATTTCATTTGATTTCATTATATTTAAACAAACCATGTACCGGGAGGAGAGGCAAAAGGCAGAATAACTCTGCCTGACAGCAGAGTTAATTTATCGTCTTTGTGCACTCCAAGGGCCGCGCAATCAAGCACACAAATATATGGTCATTTTTTTCGTACTTTCCCTTCTTTGAAACGCCAACTTCCCATAACGCAGTTAAGCCAACGCAGCAGATACCACATCCGAGCCACTGCGGACATGAAGGTGCAGCTATTTACAATCCAACTCTTCATTCGCCAGGACAAAGACTCCAAAGAACTCAGCAAAATCGTTCCCAATAATCAGACACTGAGTGGTGTCCAACCTTTTTACCAAAGTCATGGCTACCCTTCAAGCGAAATTCTATTGCTTAATTCTTTTGGGTGTAGGAGAGTTTAGGAATGTTAGTTTACAATGCGAAATAAAATTTGACACGTTATTAAAATACAGCCATACAACAACGAAAATACCATACAGTTTTATAGGAAACTTCGCGGTTAAAGAAAATTCGTTTTGGAAACTATTCAAAGAAGGGCGAAAGCATAGCTACTATTGTTGCTGTAGCAGCCGAGCTAACCACAAAGCGACCGTTAATATAGTAAACGTAGGTTACAGTATCTTTCTTTCTTGTTAGACTCGTGCACACAGTTTTCTTAACGTTGATCGACATTTGCCAATCGGTGCACTACTGGGGAATATGGGTAAATGAATCAGCAAGCTCAAGGTGATCGGAATAAGTGGTAATTTCTATTTAAACAATGCAGTCGTCGGCGAATAGCTTTATGTTGCAGGAAACGTTCTTTGTGATTTCATTAATGAAGATGAGAAGTAACAGTGGCCCATGAACGGAGCCTTGTGGTACCCCAGAGGTAACAGGAACGGTTTCATACGCCACCTGCTCAAACATGACAAACTGTGAACGGTCACTCAAGAAGTCTGTTATCCAGCTTGTTAGTGGTCCGTCCCCAAATGTATGTCGGAGCTTCGCAATTTTTTTTTATGCCATATCGAGTGAAGCGCTTTGAAAAGTATATTAATATTACATCAGTGTGGGAACAGTTGATAATAGGCAATGCTAGGTCATGAACAACTTGTATTAGTAGCGTAGTTGTTGACAATATGCTGCGAAATCCGCGTTGGCAAGGTGAATCGATGCCCTTTGTTTCCAAGAAAAATGTTAAGTGTTTTAGGATAATAAGCTCAAATATTTTACACGATGTGCTGGTTAACGAAATACAGTTAGAACAGTCATCGCAACCATCCGACTTCGGAATTGGTGTAACTTTGGCCTTTTTCTAGTCTTGTGAAAGCTGTGACCGCGAGAAAGGCTTGCTGAAAACGAGGCCACGATTTTTACTACGCCATTATGCACATCGCCGAAGAAATGTGTTTTGAATGTTATCGGGCCCGGAAGATTTTTTAGGGTCTAGCTCAAGCAAAATGCTACAGATTCCTTCGTCAGTTATATTTGTGGGGTTTACTGTATCATTCTCAGGCCATGGAAGCTGAGGCGTTTGCTCGTTATCTTTAGTGAATATCGAGTGGAAAAAGTTGTAAGCATTATGTTTATCTCTTTCCTGCTCTAATGATAGTGTGGAAGGGCCAGCTTTCCTAGGGCGGATATGTTTCCAGAATGTTTGGGGGTGGCAAGTAATAAATGACGGTAACGTAATATAAAGTAATGTTCTTTTGTTTTTTTATTGTGTTCTAAAACTTCGCAATAGCAGATCAGAGTTTTGTCACTTCTCTATGCCCCCCAACCTCCTTTACTTGCTTCTGCAGACGTTTAACAGTTCGCTTTGCGTGTAAAACGTCTCTTGTAATCCAGGGATTCTTTTTCTGTTGGTGCGTAAGCCGTAATGAAATAAACTTTTTCGTGCAATAAGAAACAATGTGTTCAATTTTGTAAACAAACCGCGTTCACAGTGGTGGAGGGATTATGAGCCAAATCGAAGAAGTCATAAAATTCATGAGCCAAGAGAGTAACACACTAGCGTCGTCGGCTTTGTTGAAGTCTGCGACAGGAGTTTCTGTCAATTCGAACAGTAAGCCATAATCAAGTGCTATACTGCAGATTGCTACCCTGTGGTCAGATATACCCTCGACGACTTCAACGTGCGCAACGTCATGGTTTAGGTGGTTACTTATAAGGACTCGATTCGGTATACTAGTAGCTGTTCCTTGACAACGCGTCGGGCAGGGAACAACTTGGCGGAGGTTGAAATTTAGCATAAGATCGATTAAAGCCTCTGAACTGGGTGAGGTATGACGCATGTTTGTCCAGTTTATGTCTGGAAGGTTAAAATCACCCATCAGCATGACTGCACATCTGCGAACATGCTGTTGAAGAAAGTCATGAAAGGCAACTAAACACTCGGCCCAACAAGATGGGCTCCGATAAACGCAACCTGTCACCAAGCTTGAACCATTGCACAATATTTTACAGAACACCGCTTCAGTTTTGGGTACGTGGAGCATTAAACTATAAAAAATTGAACGTGGGATTAGCAATGCCACGCCTTCGCCACGAGATGGTCTGTCTTTTCGAATAACAGTGTAATTCTGGGGAGCAAATTTCATGATAAAAACATTTGGTGACAGCCAGGTATCCGTAATCGCTACAATGTCAGGTTCATAAATCAGAAACATGTCCTCGATCGGTTTCACTTTGTTCACGTTGAGTAGTTGTATTTTTTCCTTTACGCTGCACTCCGAGCTCTGAGTGTTTGGCCGACGTGGCACTTAGTCGTTCGTTGGCTTGTTTAATGGCACCCTTTCTTCTTTCTCCTCATCCCAAACAAAAGGCGATCATTTATGAAAAGTTTTTTGAAAGCTAACGCAACCTTTCGATGTGCTAAAGCAAAGCATACGAGACGTCTCCTGTCCACACCCAAGCAAAATTACTTGATCACACAACGCGAGTGTCTCTCATTGGTGTGAGAACTTGCCAAAATTCGCACCTACCTCTACGGCCGACCTTTCAATGTTGTAACGGACCACCATGCACTATGCTGACTTTCTTAGTTGAAGGATTCGACAGGACGTCTGGGGCGCTGGGCTATCAGCCTTCAGGAATACACCTTCTCCGGCGCGTACAAGACTGGCCATCTACATCAAGATGCCGACTGTCTCTCCCACCACCTATTCGACCAACCTGGTATGTGCACGTTTGAGTGTCATGGCGTCGTCTGATTTCGTGCACATAGGGGAGGAGCAAAGCCACGACACTTTGTTGCGACAAATATTTGAACAGATTTAGCCCGCAAATGCCAAACCGTAACTTTACGCAGTCTTACTCCAGGATGGCGTGCTGTGCCGCCGCAACTTTCGCGCTGATGGTCCAGCCTTGCTATTTGTTGTTCGCGAGCACATGCGGTTGTCGGTAATACAGCAGCTCCGTGACGTTCCCACAGCTCCTCACCTTGGTTTACCTCGCACCTATGACTGCACATGCCGGTGCGTCTGCAGGCCTCGACTGTACAAGTCAGTGCGGCAATACATGCACGCATGCGGCTCTTGCCAGTTGCTCAAAACTTCACCTGTGCTGCCAGCCGGGCTGCCACAAGCGATAGACGTCCCAACTGAACCGTTAGGCGGGGTTCGAATCGACTTACTGGGATCCTTTTCTTAATCTAACTCAGGAAACAAATAAATTGCGGTTGGTACGAACTGCACCACGCGTTTCGCCATTACCCGTGCCCTTGCGACAAGCTGTGTGACTGACCTTGCAGATTTTCTCCTTCGTGCCGACATTCTCCAGCAAGTGGAGCCCCTGGCCAACTCCTTACCGACCTTGGTCGGTACATTCTGGCCCGAGTTGTCGGCGACATTATTCGTTCCTGCTCTACCACGCACAAGATTTCGACTCCCTACCACCTTCTAAATAATGCTCTTACGGAACGTCTTGACCGAACACTAACGGACATGCTCTCGATGTACATGTCGGTTGACCACCGCGATTGGGAAAATCCGTTCCCTTACGTCACATTTGCCTACAACTCTTCCCGACATGACACGACTGAATTCTCCACCTTTTATCTTCTCTACGAATGTGAGCCGACATTACCGATGGAACATTGCTTCCTCCCTGCCCGGCTGCAACGGAATACCCTAACTAAGCAATTACACGGGCCCACGACTCACGGCAAGTGGCTCGTGCAAAACTCTCACCATCTCCAACGTTGGAAAGATTCGGTATGATCTCGGCCACAGGACTGTTAGCTATTCCCCTGGAACGCTCGTTTTTTTTTTTTTTTGGTGCCCAAGTCGTTTATTGGGCCTGTCTCAAAAACTTCTGTTCTGCTACAATAGTCCGTACCGTGATTTGCACCACGTACACAACATATGTGATGTTTGATATTTCACAGTATTGCCAACGGGTTCACCAAGTGGCCATCACTAGGATATTGTTCATGTGACACGACTCAAGCCCTACCATGCGCCCACTTGTCTTCCTTCTACCTAGCATCCAGACGGTGCTTTTCCTACGGGGGGTTATGTCCCAACAAGATGTAGCGAAACCACGTGCTTCCAGCCTGAGAGATCATGGGGCTCTGTGCCCGCGGCATGCCGGCTGGGCGCCTAGCGCTCACGGGGAACAAGGCAAAGCACGAGGATTTTTCTCTCGCTCGTACCGCGGCCTCCTGGCCTGACTGATGGCTCTTCCTACTCGGACGATGTTCTGTAAATACCTGCCAATACACCACTATTCCTTGCCCCTTCCTCGTATCAGAATATGTATATATATATATATATATATATATATATATAAATCTAGAGAAAGATAAACTCACAAAGCGCGCGGAACTAGTATAAGTAAAGAGTGGGATACATAGCAAGAACAATAACAAACAATGTTACTTACGTCACTTGCGTCAATGTTAATGTTACTTGCCTTCGTCAGAGTAAAGTTACATGAATCATGTAACTTTACTCTGACGAAGGCAAGTCCCGTTGCCGCTACGTAAGTAAACTTTGTTTGTTATTGTTCTTGCTGTGTATCCGACTCTTTACTTATACTTTACAAATATATATATATATATATATATATATATATATATATATATATATATATATGTCAAAGTTGCAGTCCTTATTGCCAGTGCTGTTTGGCACTTTAACAGTGTTTTATAGTGCCGAATGACGAATGATTGCCTTTTTTTTAATGCAGGAATATCTAATTGAAAATTCAAGTCGAGAAAAAATGCGCCGTTTTTTCCGAAAGCGGGAATCGAACCCACAACCTCCGCATAACGCGTGCGGTGCTCTACCATTGAGCTAGTTCCGCGGCGACTCCCCTCTCGACTATACCGCGGGGTTTTGTATTTACGACTCCTCAGAGCCCGGTCAACTAGCGCCGCCCCTCGACCACCGCGGGAAGACGTAGAACGTCTTTTCCCAGCGGCCGCACGTAAGACGTGGTCGGAAGTCGGGGATAGCCAAAGGCATTTCGGACTGCTGAAGCCAGAACCCTCGTAATGCATTTTGTAGAACAGAGACGTACGGGACGAGGGATTCCGTAAGGACACATATCAAAGTTGCAGTCCTTATTGCCAGTGCTGTTTGGCGTTTTAGTAGTGTTTTATAGTGCCGAATGACGAATGATTGCCTTTTTTTATGCAGGAATAACTAATTGAAAATTCAAGTCGAGAAAAAATGCGCCTTTCTTTCCGGAAGCGGGAATCGAACCCACAACCTCCGCATAACGCGTGCGGTGCTCTACCATTGAGCTAGTTCCGCGGCGACTCCCCTCTCGACTATACCGCGGGGTTTTGTATTTACGACTACTCAGAGCCCGGTCAACTAGCGCCGCCCTTCGACCACCGCGGGAAGACATAGAACGTCTTTTCCCAGCGGCCGCACGTAAGACGTGGTCGGAAGTCGGGGATAGCCAACGGCATTTCAGACTGCTGAAGCCAGAACCCTCGTAATGCATTTTCTAGAACAGAGACGTACGGGACGAGGGATTCCGTAAGGACACATATCAAAGTTGCAGTCCTTATGGCCAGTGCTGTTTGGCGTTTCAACAGTGTTTTATAGTGCCGAGTGACGAGTGATTGCCTTTTTTTTATGCAGGAATAACTAATTGAAAATTCAAGTCGAGAAAAAATGCGCCGTTTTTTCCGGAAGCGGCAATCGAACCCACAACCTCCGCATAACGCGTGCGGTGCTCTACCATTGAGCTAGTTCCGCGGCGACTCCCCTCTCGACTACAGTTATTCCTGCATAAAAAAAAAGCAAGCATTCGTCATTCGGCACTATAAAACACTGCTAAAACGCCAAACAGCACTGGCATCAAGGACTGCAACTTTGATATGTGTCCTTACGGAATCCCTCGTCCCGTACGTCTCTGTTCTACAAAATGCATTACGAGGGTTCTGGCTTCAGCAGTCTGAAATGCCTTTGGCTATCCCCGACTTCCGACCACGTCTTACGTGCGGCAGCTGGGAAAAGATGTTCTACGTCTTCCCGCGGTGGTCGAGGGGCGGCACTAGTTGACCGGGCTCTGAGGAGTCGTAAATACAAAACCCCGCGGTATAGTCGAGAGGGGAGTCGCCGCGGAACTAGCTCAATGGTAGAGCACCGCACGCGTTATGCGGAGGTTGTGGGTTCGATTCCCGCTTCCGGAAAAAACGGCGCATTTTTTCTCGACTTCAATTTTCAATTAGTTATTCCTGCATAAAAAAAAGGCAATCATTCGTCATTCGGCACTATAAAACACTGTTAAAACGCCAAACAGCACTGGCAATAAAGACTGCAACTTTGATACGTGTCCTTACGGAATCCCTCGTCCCGTACGTCTCTGTTCTACAATATAATATATAACTATATATATATATATATATATATATATATATATATATATATATATATATATATATATATATATTTATATATATATATATAAATATATATAGTAAGGAAATGAGGGGCTCGTTGAGGAAGTACAGAAAGATAGGTCGGCAGCCTACAATGCCAAAGGAGGCATAGGGGTGTGGTTAGGCTCTTTTCTTTTTCACAACGGTTAATTAAGTAAACATTTTTGTTTTTTTAAAATAGACGTTCAAGTCACGCCGGGGGGGTTGAAAAGAAGGTCTCCTTCTCCCCGTGTAGTCAGAGTGGCGCTGGCTACCACTCTCAAGAGTCAGATACACTTCTACTGAATAAAATATAAGGAGAACACAGTCTCCCAGATAGCCGATTTGGTAAGGCATTCGACACGTAATCGAAAGGCGTGGGTTCGGTCCCCACTCTGGGCGCGTGTTTTTCTTTCTTTCTTTCGTTTTTTATAAAAAAAAATGTTTACTTAATTAACCGTTGGGAAAAAGAAAAGAGCCTAACCACACCCCTATGCCTCCTTTGGCATTGTAGACTGCCAACCTATCTTTCTGTATAAATATATATATATATAAATATATATATATATATATATATATATATATATATATATATAGACTGAAAAGATAAAAACTCACACAGAGCGCGAAAAAAATAAGGTTAGTAGAGACAGAGACAAACGAGAAAGACTTAGAAAATAAAAATAAGTTTACTGACGTTTCAGGGAGAGGACTCCCTTTCTTCAGAGTACAAAATAAGTTCGTTTCAGAGCTATATATACAGAAAATGTAGCAAGCGCGAGGGCAAGGTAAGAGGAGGGAGAGTTTGTACAAATGGATTCATGGTTGGTGGGTAGCCAAAGAATGAAGGGAGAGCGGGAAAATTAATTACAACAAGGATAATAAGAACACACAATCACGCGGTACGAACGTGGAAAAAAAGAGAGAGAGAAAACCAAACACAGAGAAAAAATAATACATAATTAAAAAATAAAAATAATAATAAATAACAAGGTAATTTTCTTCCCCCGTAGAAACGGGGGTGAAAGAGGGGTCAAAACAAGATAGGCCCATGCCCGTGTTTGACATGGGCAAAAAGATTAGTCACGCGGAAGACGTTCCAAAGAAGATATGCACACAAAGGGCGAACATCTGCCCATTCACACCCGTTCTAGGAATCCAAGTAAGGTCATTGAAACAAGAGACACGTGGCTTCTGTTGGTGGGAGGCGGGGGTCGCGCCCGAAAGCAGTAGGACAGGCAGTTTCGACAGGAAAGAGTGTACATTGGTATACAAATAGCGAAAAAGATACATAATTATAAAATAACCAGGTAATTTTCCCCTCCCTTGTGGCAACGGGGGTGAAAGAGGGGTCAAAACAAGATATGCCCATGCACGTGTTTGACATGGGCAAAAAGATTAGTCACGCGGAACAAGGAAACGAAGATATGCAAATGCACACAAAGGATGAACATCTGCCCATACACACCCGTTCTAAGAATCCTGGTAAGGTAATTGAAACGTGAGACACGTGGCTTCTGTTAGTTGGAGGCGGGGGTCGCGCCCAAAAGCAGTAGGATAGGTAGTTTCGACTCGAAATGAGTTTACATTGATAGGGGAAAAAAGACAAGGTCGAACAAGTCATACAAAAAAAAAAAAACAGGCAGGTGCACGCGTATGACGCGGCAGCAAGTGGTATTCATCTGCCCGGCGCATGGTTTGATTAGCTTTGATATTCTCACCTTGCAATTAATTTGTGAACGCGAGCGTGTGTGATTGTTTTCGTGTCCTCTTTTTTTTTGTATTGTTGTTTTCTAATATTCCTTGCTGACCGCCTTGGCATTCCCTGAACTGGCACCATGCGCCGGGCAGATGAATACCACTTGCTGCCGCGTCATACGCGTGCACCTGCCTGTTTTTTTTTTTTTTTTGTATGACTTGTTTGACCTTGTCTTTTTTCCCCTATCAATGTAAACTCATTTCGAGTCGAAACTACCTATCCTACTGCTTTTGGGCGCGACCCCCGCCTCCCACCAACAGAAGCCACGTGTCTCACGTTTCAATTACCTTACCAGGATTCTTAGAACGGGTGTGTATGGGCAGATGTTCATCCTTTGTGTGCATTTGCATATCTTCGTTTCCTTGTTCCGCGTGACTAATCTTTTTGCCCATGTCAAACACGTGCATGGGCATATCTTGTTTTGACCCCTCTTTCACCCCCGTTGCCACAAGGGAGGGGAAAATTACCTGGTTATTTTATAATTATGTATCTTTTTCGCTATTTGTATACCAATGTACACTCTTTCCTGTCGAAACTGCCTGTCCTACTGCTTTCGGGCGCGACCCCCGCCTCCCACCAACAGAAGCCACGTGTCTCTTGTTTCAATGACCTTACTTGGATTCCTAGAACGGGTGTGAATGGGCAGATGTTCGCCCTTTGTGTGCATATCTTCTTTGGAACGTCTTCCGCGTAACTAATCTTTTTGCCCATGTCAAACACGGGCATGGGCCTATCTTGTTTTGACCCCTCTTTCACCCCCGTTGCCACGGGGGAGGAGAATTACCTTGTTATTTATTATTTTTTTTATTTTTAATTATGTATTATTTTTTCTCTGTGTTTGGTTTTCTCTCTCTTTTTTTTTCCAAGTTCGTACCGCGTGACTGTGTGTTCTTATTATCCTTGTTGTAATTAATTTTCCCGCTCTCCCTTCATTCTTTTGCTACCCACCAACCATGAATCCATTTGTACAAACTCTCCCTCCTCTTACGTTGCCCTCGCGCTTGCTACATTTTCTGTATATATAGCTCTGAAACGAACTTATTTTGTACTCTGAAGAAAGGGAGTCCTCTCCCTGAAACGTCAGTAAACTTATTTTTATTTTCTAAGTCTTTCTCGTTTGTCTCTGTCTCTACTAACCTTATATATATATATATATATATATATATATATATATATATATATATATATATATATATATATATATATATATGGGCACAGCAGAGGACGACGAAGGAGCGCGTTAGCTAGCGGCTCGTGTGCTCGGTTCTTGGTCGCCATTTTGCTAGCCACCAACCGGTGTTCTTTGTGTGTTTCCTCTGGCAAGTTAGGCACCTCGCCTAATAAATACTTTGCCCCTGCGTCTTCGCCAAGACAACTTCTCTGCGCCCCTGTTTGACAGGACGCAACACTGGTGGAGGGTGCTTCCCATGCCCTGTACGCCCCCGGACGTTAGCCCCGAGAGACCTTCGCCCGTCCACACTCCGGTTCATCGGTGTAGCCGCCGGAAACGCAGCCTTCCTCCAGAACAGGGCCCTCTCTTGGAGTCTACATCAAGAAGGCATGCTTCTCAGCCAGAGGTAATGGCGCAGGCAATGCCTACTACGGTGACTTTTCAGCAGCCGCGCGAACCCGCCCACTTCCACGGAGAGGATTACGAAGACGTTCAGGACTGGCTTGAACCTTTCGAGCGTGTGGCTGCATTCAACCAGTGGAGTGCCACCCAAAAGCTCCAACAAGCCTATTTTGCTCTTGAGGACGGTGCAAGGACGTGGTTCGAGAATTGGGAAGCGAGCCTCCGCACTTGGGAGGACTTTCGTCGCGAGGTTCAAGCGAAATTCGCCAATGCCGACCGCCGCGAACAAGCACAGCGTCTCCTGGAAGCACGGACTCAGAAACCTAACGAGAGTGTGGCTATGTTCGCGGAGGACATGGCCCGACTGTTCAAGCGAGCCGACCCAGACATGGCAGAATGCAAAAAATTACTCCATCTTATGCATGGCGTAAAAGAACAGCTTTTCGCCGGCCTCGTCCGAAATCCGCCACGAACGGTCCAAGAATTCATCCGCGAGGCTACTGCCATTGAGAGGGCACTACAACAGCGCTCCCGACAATACGACCGCATGGGCGCCAAAACATCGTCGAGCATCTCTGCTGTCATAGCCACGGATGACGACAACCGCCTTCGGGATCTCATCCGCGTGGTGTTGAGAGAAGAGCTCGCTAAGTGCGGCATCATCCCATCGGGGCCCATACAGGCCTCCGTCACCGACATAGTGCGCGATGAAATTTGCAACGCGATTTCCCTACCAGCAGCGCAGCCAGCGTCACCATTCCCAGTTTCCTACGCTCCGGCTGTCACTGTCCAGGCTCCCGCCGCAACCACTAGACCTGCCGCGCCGCTTCTCCCCTACCACCCGCCGCACCCAGCCGAATGCTGGCCACAACAAGCAGTCCCTCTTACTGCCCAACAGCAGTTTCGTAATAACTCTTGGGTACGTCCGCAACAGTACTATCGTCCCCAAGTACGCAAGACCGACCTTTGGCGAACGCCCGACAACCAGCCGCTCTGCTATCACTGTGGCGAACCAGGGCACATTTATCGCCGGTGCCCCTACCGTGAAATTGGACTGCCTGGATTCCCACCCAACGCTGTTCGGCCCCAATTCGGAGAAAGACCGTTCGCCATTTCTGACTATCTCGCCGAGCGTCGAGCTACCGCACCACTCCGCCGATCGCGTTCGCCGTCCCCAGCTCCCCAAGGTTCGCCCGGCCGCCGCACTCCTGGAGGGCCACCTACCCGGCGGTCTGCAACGCCACCGCGGGGAAACTAGATGACGCAACCTTGGGAGGCAAGGTTGCCAGTAGTCGAAGCTCCGAAGGCCTCCCTCTACCGCCGGTAGTTGGGGAACCGGCAGCCCAAAACTTCGACGTCGACGTGAACGCGCGGCCTGAACTTAGTTTTTCTCGACGGACACGAAATGACCGCATTAGTGGACACCGGAGCGGTATACTCGATAATTATTCGGGAACTCTCTCACAGGCTCAGAAAAGTCAAGACCCCATGGGATGGACCTCAGATTCGGACTGCCGTGGGTCACCTAATGACGCCTGTCGGAAAATGTACCGCGAGGGTACGCATTGGTGACTGACTTCGTCGTACGTTCGTCGTCCTTCCGTAGTGCTGCAGGGAGCTTATTATAGGAATGGACTTCTTGCGCGATCATGATGTGGTAATCCACGTCGGCGAAGGCTTTGTGAGTTTTTCTACGAAAAATAACACACCAGAACGTACCGGCAACCGACCCATACACCTGTGAATTGTCGGTGACGAAGTTAGCCTACCACCAAGATCCTGCATGCCTGTTTCCCTTAGGTGTGATAACCTATTAAGCGGCCCTGGTATTGCCGAGGTCTCGAGTCCCCTTCTTCTGGAAAGTGGGATCGCCATTGCTAGGGGCCTGTTGACGCTAGCGTGCGGCGAAGCGGAGGTACTGCTGACATACTTCACCAATGAACGTCGACAAGTCGCCAAGGGAACGGCGGTTGCCGTCTTCGAAGACATCGACAACGCAATGGACTGCTTCGTTTTAAAGAGTAAAGCGTCAGCCGTGGTGCCAAATAAGCTCGAAATCGACGTTTACCGCAACCTCCCGCCGACAGAGCAACGCCAGCTTTCTGAGCTCTTAAACAGTTTCCGGGACTGCTTTTCGTCGACGTCGGGCGTCCGCCAAACCCAGTTGGTTAAACTTCGAATAATTACTGCCGCAAATGAAAGACCGGTTCGGCAGAACCCCTACCGAGTGTCCGCGAAAGAACGCGATGCGATAAGGCAGCAGGTGAACCAGATGCTAGACGACGACGTCATTCAGCCATCGACAAGCCCCTGGGCGTCACCCGTCGTCATGGTCATAAAGAAGGATGGTAGCTTGAGATTCTGCGCCGATTTTCGCAAACAGAACCAAGTCACCAAAAAAGACGTATATCCTCTGCCGAGAATAGACGACTCACTCGATCGATTACGACATGCCCGCTACTTTTCGTCAATGGACTTAAAGAGCGGATACTGGCAAATCGAAGTCGATGAGCGTGACCGTGAAAAGACCGCATTTGTTACTCCCGACGGGCTTTATGAGTTCAAAGTTGTTCCTTTTGGTTTGTGCTCAGCGCCTGCAACATTTCAAAGAATGATGGACACGGTTCTGTCTGGATGCAAGTGGCAAACGTGTTTGGTATACCTAGACGACGTCGTCGTGTTTTCGAGGACCTTTCAAGAGCACTTGGAGCGATTGACGTCCGTTCTTCAGGCTATACGATCTGCCGCACTGACACTGAAACCAGAAAAATGCCACTTCGGGTATGAAGAACTACTATTTCTCGGCCACGGATCCTGATAAACTTGATGCCATGTCGAAGTTCTGCACGCCTACCGACAAAAAGAGCATTCGGCGTTTTCTGGAGCTGTGCTCTTATTACCGGAGATTCATAGCGAACTTCTCCCACATTGCGGTCCCACTCACTCGCCTCACACGTGACGACGTAGCTTTCATCTGGAGGGATGAACAGCAAGAGGCGTTTGACGAGCTCCGGCGGAGCTTACAGACACCACCTGTGCTGGCTCATGTCGATGAGGATGCCGCAACTATGGTTCACACGGATGCCAGCAATGTGGGGCTCGGCGCTGTTCTCGTCCAGTGGCAAGACGGCGCCGAAAAAGTCTTTGTTTACGCCTGCCGGACACTATCACGGGCCGAAAGTAACTACTCGGCCAACGAGAAAGAGTGCCTTGCTGTTGTTTGGGCCCTCCTCAAATTCCGACTATACCTTTATGGGCGTCATGTTACCGTCGTCAGCGACCACCATTCCCTCTGCTGGCTCACGAATCTTAGGAATCCTTCTGGCCGTCTTGCGCGATGGAACTTAAGGCTCCAGAACTTCGACATGACCATCATACATAAATCCGGCAAGCAGCATTCAGACGCAGACTGCCTTTCAAGAGCTCCTGTTGGCCTTGCCCCCGCCGATGACGATGACAGCGACGATGCCGCGCTAATCGGAGTTCTGGACGCACCCACCATTTCGGAACAGCAGCGCGCAGATCCGGAACTACGATCGCTGTTTGAATTTTTACAATGCCACACTACCGTCGTGCCGAAGGCATTTGCCAGAGGACTGTCCTCATTCTGTCTGCGGAGCAACGTTCTCTATAAGAGAAATTTCGCCTCGAGTGGGAGTAACTACCTGCTTGTCGTACCCAACCTTCTCAGGAATGAAATCTTGCAGGCCTGTCACGACGAGCCTAGCGCCGGTCACTTCGGTTACACACGTACGCTGGCACGCATCAAGCAGAAGTAGTACTGGCCGAAGCTATCGGCACCCGTACGGTAGTATGTACGAACTTGCCGGGACTGCCAGCGACGGAAAGCACCACCCGGCCGGCAAGCCGGATTTCTGCAGCCCGTTCAGGTTCCCGTTCAGGCTCCTTCAGGACTTGCTCGGCCCCTTTCCAACTTCCACAACTGGGAACAAATGGATAGTAGTCGCCACGGATTACCTAACAAGGTATGCCGAAACGAAGGCGCTACCACGGGCTACAGCGCTTGAGGTTGCGCAGTTTTTTCTAACAAGAATTGTGCTGCGGCATGGCGCACCGGCAGTGCTGATTACAGACCGTGGAACGGCCTTCATGGCGCAACTGCTGCAAGAAGTGTTGAGATTGAGCGGCACGTCCCACCGAAAGGCCAGCGCGTACCACCCCCAAACTAACGGTTTAACAGAACGTCTCAACCGAACAGTAGCCGACATGCTCAGTATGTACGCCGATGCGGAACACAAGACGTGGGATGCAGTTTTGCCTTACGTAACGTTGGCGTATAATACGGCACAACAAGAGACGACTCAAATGACGCCATTTGCACTTGTCTACGGTAGGGAACCTTCCACAATGCTTGACACCATGCAGCTGCTACCCGATACCCACGACGACAAAGCCGGCTCCCTTCACGAGTTTGTGCGTAGCGCCGAAGAAGCACGCGCGCTGGCACGCCAGCGAATAGAACAGCACCAGCGTTGTGACGCCGCTCGCTACAATCTTCGCCACCGACATGCTACCTTCTCCCCTGGGGACCAGGTCTGGGTGTGGACTCCAGTTAGGCGCCGGGGACTCTCGGAAAAGCTTATGCGGCATTACTTTGGCCCGTATACGGTGTTACGACAGCTCAGCGATGTTACCTACGAAGTCGCTCCAGCCAGCCCAAGCGCCGCAGGACGTTCCCGATCTCGCCCAGAAATTGTGCATGTGTTCCGCATGAAACAATACTTCTCGCGGTGATCACGCATTGCATCTAGCAGCGGACTACATTTTCCGCGCATAACCGTAGCATCGAGTCGATGCTTTTGAGGAGAGGGGGTAATGTCACGTGCCAGTCTGTGGGATGAGAGCATTAAGTAGGACAGACATGCTAATCCCCAGCGTGAGTACGTGCCGTGTGATGGGCACAGCAGAGGACGACGAAGGAGCGCGTTAGCTAGCGGCTCGTGTGCTCGGTTCTTGGTCGCCATTTTGCTAGCCACGAACCGGTGCTCTTTGTGTGTTTCCTCTGGCAAGTTAGGCACCTCGCGTAATAAATACTTTGCCCCAGCGTCATCGCCAAGACAACTTCTCTGCGCCCCAGTTTGACAGGACGCAACAATATATATATATATATATATATATATATATATATATATATATATATATATATATATATATATATATATATATATATATATATATATATATATATATATATATATATATATATATATATATATATATATATATATATATATATATATATATATAATATATATATATATATATATATATATATATATATATATATATATATATATATATATATATATATATATATATATATATATATATATAATATATATATATATATATATATATATATATATATATATATATATATATATATATATATATATATACAGAGACGAACGAGAAAGACGTAGAAAATTGAAATACGTTTACTGACGTTTCAGGGAGAGGACTTCCTTTCTTCAGAGTCCTCTCCCTCTTCAGGGAGTCCTCTCTCTGAAACGTCAGTAAACGTATTTCTATTTTCTATGTATTTCTCGTTTGTCTCTGTCTCTGCTAACCTTATTTTGTTCACTCTCTGTGTGAGTTTTTATATTTTTTTTATATACAGTTTTTATATATATATATATATATATATATATATATATATATATATATATATATATATATTTATATATTTATATATATATATATATATAGAAATATATATGTGGGGAGAGAGAGAGAGAGAATTATGCCGCGTGATTTCGGGGCTCTCGCCGCATTGCACGCGCAAGAATCGGCTGCAACGGGCACCACTAACTCTGAGCCGGCAGAGCGCGTTTGTCTCTGGTAACGGAGGCCTGAGCGCATGTGCACGGCAAGGGGAAGATCACGCAAGAGACCTCGCCACCAATGCGGGCAGTGTAGTCTAGGAGGTCGAGTGAGACAAAGGGGTCTTTTTCTCATTGCTCTCTTCTTTGTGGGGCACAAGTTCGCACTAATTGAAAGTATTGTCTTTATCATTGTGTTCTGTCCTAAGTGACAAATTCTGGTTAAAGTGCAGGGTAGACTCCTGCGAAGCCTCTTCAAGCATCGAGACGGCAGTCCTTCCCGACGTGGGACTGCAGGCAACGAGTTGACGCCCGCCCATCTACGGAGCAGCCACCGGCTTCACGTGGCCTCACATGAGTTAAGGCTTCTACACAGCCCAACACGGAGAGCGACGGAGCACACACTCAGCTAGGCCACCATAAGCAGCACTACCTGCTCGCAAGGCCATTTCGTTCTTCACCAACCGCGAACGCTTCAAGCATTCCAAGGCGATTTCATCTAAAACGCCGAAAACTAAATTAGCCACTTCGAACGCGTGGCATGCATAAATCAGTCGGACGACCCTGCCAAGCTGAGAAACGTCTCTGTTAGCCTCGAGGACGGCGCTCGGACATGGATCGAGAGCAGGGAAGGCATGCTGCACACGTGGCAGGATGTCTGGCGTGAGTTCTTGAAAGATCACGCCGGTATGAATCGCGCGGAAAGGGCAGAACACGCGCTACGATCTCGCGTACAGCTTCCGAATGAATGCGTTAGCATGTACGTGAAGGACATTACCCACCTCTTTAGGTGAGCGGACCCCAATATGCTAGATGAAAAGAAATCGCGCCACTTTATGAGTTGCGTAAAACAGCAATTGTTTGGTGGCCTAGTTAGGAAATCCACCCACAAGACCGTCGCCGAGTTAATCTATGAGGCATCCGTGATGGGAACGACTGCGTGAGCGTTCGAACATGTACGATCGTGGTTTTGCTGCTGCACCGCCAATGGAAAACCCTCGCGTCCCTTTTGGTAACAGCATGAGCTTTCCTGGCAATATAATCCCCTCCGTGGTCCGTGAGGAGCTGCATAAAATTCGTGGAACGCCACCACAGGCTACAGCACGAACCATCGCGAGCATTGTACGACAGCAGATACAGCCAGCGTTCGGAGCGTCGCCATCCCATGACGATGTGTCACTTGTACCACGTGAACGATGTGGTGAAAGCACGCCCGGGCAGCCAAGCAGACAACACCCTTTGTACTATAACCGACACACGCAGCAAAACAGGGTGTTAGGCAACCAGCAGCGTTTGCGCCGTCACCTGCGTACACAGCACCCTAGAGAACAATGGTACTAGTCGGACCTACGACACGCTTTGCCGATCAACCCAGGAAGTGGGATGCCTGGTGGACGCCGGATCACTCGCACTCTGTTACCACTGTGGCGAGGCAGGACACATGTACCGTCGGTGTCCCTACAGGGAACTCAGGCTACGGTGTGTCAGAATCAACGCTCCCAGGCCCCGACCTGGCCAAAGGCACCCCGCCATCGAGGACTACCTCGCACGCCATCGTACATCGGTACACTCAGACCGTCGTCCTTCCAGGCCAGCATCGCCGCCCCGGCATCGTGCGAACCGCTCCGCTACGACATCGTTCGCTCAACGAGCTATGGTCGCGATAACTAGATGCATCGGCATTTGCAAGCGGGGTCACTGTGTGCCAAGCGATCATCAAGAGCTTTCTCCAATATGAATGTCTGCACGTGATGGGCTTGGACACAATTCTCTGGATATTCCCATTCATATCGACGGCCGGAGCATAGACGCTTTAGTAGATAGCAGAGAGGACTATTCTATTTTAAGTGGGAAAATGGCGACGCCTTTGAACAAGGTGACCACATCACGGACAAAACAAAAATTCGTCCAGCTAGAGCGCACATTGTCACCCCGATTGGTATGTGCACTGCTCGGACTAAAATTCACGGGTCAACTTTCATCGCAAGCTTCCTTGTTCTCGGTGAGTGCTCTGGAGATTTGAACCTTGGCACGTTCGTTCTTCGCGAACACGGGGCTCTCATCGACTTCTGGAATCGCCGAATTGCTTTCGCAACATAGTTAGCCGCCAAAAAACGGGATTGTGGTCGAATACCAGTGCAGCTTATCACCGGCGACGGCGTCACCAAACCTCCGCGATCAAGCGTTCTCGTCAGACTTTGTGCGAGGAAATGCCCTAGCGAAGCAGTGTCGGACGAAAACCTGTCTCTCCTGTTCACGCTGGGAGTGTGTGGTGCCAGAGGCATTGTTCGATTCCACTATGAATGAACACGACTACCCTTCCCAAACTTCAGCAGTGAGCACCGTCGTCTATTTCAGTGTTCTGGCATAGCCGACGTCGAGAAAATAGGCAGAGGTCCTACAATGTTTTGCGCTTGGAAAAGTCAGTGTTGTGAAAGACAGAAAAACCGATCCGACCATTTATGTAAACATCACTTCACATGTGTCAAAGAAACAAAAGAACCAGCTTTGAGAACTCCTGCAGAAATTTTAGGAACACTTTGCTCGTTTATCTAAAGTATGACGGAGAAAAATTACCAAGCAACGCATTATAAGCTATGAAAATACGCGACCAATACGGCATCTGATGTAAGTCTCAAGTAAGCAGCGAGAAGCTATTCAAGCTGAAGTGAAAACCATACTCGCCAACGACATCATCCAGTCATCAAAGACCGCTAGGTCTTAACCTGTTATCTTTGCAATGAAAATAGACGGGACTCTCTGCTTCTGACAGGAATGTGAAAAACTGAATAGCGTGATAAAAAAGTATGTTGACCCGTTACCACATATGAATTACGCTATGGACCGGTATTGGGGGGCGAACTACGTTTCGTTCATAGACGTCTGAAACGGCTACTGGTAGATAGACATTGATTAGAGAGACCGCGAGAAAACCGCATTCGTCACGCCGGACGGTCTCTATGAATTTTGGTGTACTGCCGTTCGGCCTCTGTTCCGCCCCACCCACATTCCAAGGAATTATGGAGTCTGTGTTTTGCGGCTTAAAGTTGCCAACGTACCGTGTGTAGTTAGACGACCTTGGTATGTTTTCGACCACATTTTAGCAGCACCGCAGCAGGCTCACGCAAGCACTGGAGGCAGTGCACTCACCTCAGCAGGCTCACTCAAGCACTGGAGGCAGTGCACTCACCTCGTCTGTCACCAAATCCGGGAAAGTTTCACGGTGGTTTCATGCTACCGGTTTCAGATGCAATAGCGATGTCCGACATGTATACCACCTGATGTAACTGGGGAGGTAACCTCTTGCTCCCATGGACAGCAAGAAATTCTGTTTTGTCTGGTGCTAAGGCGAGCCCTAGAGAGGGCAAAGTGTTCATGAGGCTGTGGACAGCTGCTTGGAGTTCTGTGATCATAGATTCGATGCAGTCAAAGTCTCGCGCTTCGGTCCAAATAGTTATAACATCGGCATAGATTGCAAACCTAGCCGCCGCGTCCTTCTCTAGCGATCACGCTCTCTCGCCATGGACAAATTAAACAACATCGGTCCGAGGATAGGCCCCCTAGGCCACGCCCCTATCCAAGAAATAGGTCCTGGGAGTCCATCCCGGAGCCGATGCTGCGAGTTGTACTGGTCGTTGGCTTAGGAAGCTCCACATCCAATTTTGAGAACGCTGGCTGGGGTAAGCCTGGGCCAACTCTTCTAGTATCGCTTGATGCTTAACGTTTTAGAAGGCCTTCCGCATATCAACCGCAAGTACGTAATCGGGGAGGGCTCCGGCTCTTTACGGTTGATAACTCGTCTGAATGGCCACAAGGCATCACGCGTTCCATGAGGCCTATCGCCGGTTTGTGAGGGCTGGAACCATGGTTAGATATATTCTAAGTGATGCTGCATTCGATTGCAACTAATGCGCTCTATAAGCTTGCATAGCGTTGTCGTCAATGAAATAAGCCTTAGGTTGGCGATCTTGGATGACTCCTTATTGGGCTTTGGTATCGTCGTTACTAGCGTGAGTTTGAGATCCGAAGGAACATCTCCACGTTCCCAATGTGCATGTGCTAGTTCTAAAAGACGTTCCTGTGTCACTTCGTTTAAGTTGCGCAGATGCTTCCAGGTGACGCCATCGTGTCCTGGAGCCGACTTAGACCGGCCCTGACCAAGGGGAGCCTGCAATTCTCCCAATATAAACTGGGTGTCCAGCTCCGGGCGCGTACTGGGAAATAAGATGGATGGCAGTGGGGGTGTGGCGTAAGTGATGAAAAATGGAAGAACGTCTTAATGATGTCTTCCTCTACCCGATCCCGTTGGGCTTTGAGAAGAAGGGTATTGAAGAGCTGGTTTTTGCATTTGCGTTTTCCTGCCATTTTGCGGTAAATTCTCCATAGTTTGGTTTGTTCGCGCTTCTGGCTAAGCTAAGAGCACAAGCTGTGCCACTGCTCATTAGAAAGAGTCTGTAAATAGGGCCGTATAATTTTGTAGTGTTGTCTCACTTTAACAAGACGTCTCTGCCTTTTTTCGTTTAGAATGTAGTGTTTTGAAAGAGTGGCCGCGTTGCGCCATAGGTTGGCTGAATGTTTGTCTGGGGCAGGTGAGCTGTCGTCACATTCGACTTCTTCCTTGGCCGGCAGCGCTGTCTCTTGCAGGATAGAAACGAACTCCTTCATTGTAGTGGTGCTGCAGACTTGTACGCTCTGCCGGAAACACTGCCAATCTGTAATTTTGTTTGTTCGCTTGTTTCGAAATCGCTTTCCTGTCAGTTGTATTTGAATTGGAAAATGGTCGCTGCCCCAAGTAGTAACGCACACGCACCAAGAGCGGACAACCCCATGAGGGATAAGTGAGGTCTGGGGTGGAGTCATTTTGGGAGCTATGTAAGCCCCGTCGCGTACGAACTGCAATATCATTGACCAAGCGAAGGCCGAATTCTTCGGCTGCAGCCTCCAGAGCTACCCTGCGCTTATTTGACCGGGAGTAGCCCCAGACTGTGCTTTGCGCATAAAAATCACCTCCAATTAAAATCGCTAAGTCGGGATTCTTCTGAACGAGATGCCGCATGCACATAAAATTAACCCTGCCCTATGCGCTTGATACAGGCCGATAGTTCACAGATGCAACCTCAAGTCTCTTTCCGTTGGGTACCTGTACCATAATCATCACTGCCCCGTGATCTGGTGAAGTGTGCCGAGTAACCGCCAAGTAAGAGCAGGTTAGGTCCGATCCCACCAGAGCGGCTGCTTGCCCGGCCGCTGTAGGACTCCTGGGGTTGCCTCTGATGTCTTTGCACATTTTTGTGGGATTTGCTGAAGTGGTATAACCACTTATGGTTGGGGAGCGCTTCGTTTCTTGTAACAGAAGAATGATAGGACGGCTTGTGTAGATTTTACTTTTCAATATTGGGGCGGCCGTTTGAAACCCTCGTCAGTTGCACTGTAGCACTTAAGGGGAATCCATGCTACTGTCCTAGCGTTCTCCGCGCTGTGACCTTTCGTGGAGGGGGATCCTCCTGTGATGTTGGAAGGCTTTGAATGTATGTCATCATAGATGTCGCCTGCTGCGAAAAACTGTCGATGCTAGACTTCAATTTTTCAATGTCTGTAAGTCGAGCGCGGCGTTCCTATTGAACATTAGCCCGGACATAATTGAGCTCCTGTAAAATCTCAATAATGACACTCGAAGCAGGCTGTGACGTTGCCGTTCGTTTTGCACTGGTGCTGCGGCTCCGCCGAGGCACAGAGGGGTTCTGCCTCTGGGAGGCTGCTGATGGGAACGCTCTGGTTGTCCTTACTTGGGAGCAGATTGGGTTACTGGTGTACGTTATTTGCTTCGTTTAAGCTCCGCAATCTCCGATCGCAGCTGTGCATTCCCGTCTTTGAGGGTGCGAAGCTCCAAACGCATCTCCGCCAGCTGAGTCAACAGTGCCCCTTTCCCATGTAATTCGCTTGCTAATGGTTGTGAAGTTGTGACACGAGTGCCCCGTTCTATCTGTGGCTTTTTGACGCCCGTAGCAGGTCGACCATTCCATGACACCATGTGGGCCCAGGAGACACTATTTTGGATTTTCTCTTGGTTTTGAAAACTGGGAGCGGGCGCTCTAGCTGAAAAACGCGGGTTCACGACAAGGTGACCTTTTTTTTGCACGCACCGGAAAAGAGAGTTCCGCCACACGGGATTCCTTCTTTGTGTGCCCGTCCACAGTCTCTAAAGACTTGCGTGTGCGGGCAGTGCCTGGCCATATGGCCAGTTTGGTGGCATGAAAAGCATACCATTCGCTTTGGCTGATATGACGAGAGTTTGACTATCGCCATGTAATATTTAACAACTTTGGGGTCTTCTGGGACATGAAAAGTTAGGATGGCTTTTTTCGTTTTTCCTATTCTTTGTGCTAACAGCACTTCTGCCCGCTCGCATCGGACCCAGTTGGGAATTTCTCCAGTAGATTCACCTGCTTCTACCGTTATAACCCCTCTCGAAGAGTTGCTGCGGTTGGGGATGTGCCGGCTTTCAATGCGCAGCGTGACAGTCTGGCCATCGTGCAGGAAAATCAGGCTTGTAGCCCCCAAAATGTGGTTGGTATGTTCTTGATCGTAGACGGTGATCTGTACGTAGTTTTAAGATTTATCGTACCGGTATGTTGCCAATTCGGCCATTTCTGCGCTCGGCGCAAGTGTCACTATGAAATTTTCCAATGTGTTCTTGGGTATGGCATGTATGCTGAATTTATTCAGTGGCCTTAAAGAGAGAAGCGTCCGAGGGCAACTTACCCTTTCAATCCGGTTGACGTACGTCTTCAGGTTGGTCCTCTTTCTTGTCCAAATGTTTCACTTGCCCTCTGCAGAGTCGTGCTCGCCATCTTGGTCCATGACAGTGTGTTGTCCACCCATAGGAGTCATCACGAGTTCGCCGTTGTCGGGCAATAGTGCCGGTCTGCGACGCAGCTCCGCCGATTCCCCTATAGTCGAGGGGCCCGACATCGCGGAGCTGCTGCCGCTGCGCCGGGGCACGCGAATAGGGCACGCGCCTATTGCTGCTCGTAGCTCGTGGCTCGTGCCGGTGCTGCTGCCATGTGCTCGTTGTCGGTGCGCTCGCAGGGAGCTGCCACGACGAGGTGGGTAGGCGCCAAGCCTAATCCGGGTGCACGCCGAAAGAAGGTCAACTAGTGTCCACGAAGAGAATTTCACCTGGTCGAGTCCGGTATCTTCGTGATGCTGGTCACCCGCAGTTCACTCTGGTAGTAAAGGCAGACCGAAAACAGAAAAATGGCAGCACTTATTGCCATTAAAAACAGGAGCCGCGCTTAGCACGTCTGCCATTTGAGAACGCATGTGGCGAAGCTCGCAGCAAAGGTTCTATCTATGCATTTTTTTCCATCGTATTTTATTCTATCTTATCATAAATATTTTTCTTATTTTATTCTATCTTATCTTAGTTATTTATATATCTTATTTCAACGAGCCGCTTATTTCCTATTCTGCTTCGCTATATGCATAGCGAGGGCCTCTGTTCTGGCAGTCTTGGTGCCATAGGAAGCTTAAGAGGGTTCAATGCTGGTCGAGCATCTCTCGACATGTCGTAGACACTCGAGTCACGGCCCGGTGGTTAAAAAGAAGCTCCCCTTTACCCTGAGACGTCGGAGTGGCACTGGCTACCACCCCCAAATAGAGGGAAAAAACATTGACATAAAGACCGCCCCGGTAGCGTAGTGGGTATCGCACCAGACCAGTATTCTTTATGTCGTGGGTTCGGATCCCACCTGGCGGGCATTTTTTTTTCACTTTCTTTCTTTCCCAATTCTTTATCTTTTACTATGACCAACCATAACCTCCCCTTTGCTTCCCGAGGTTTTCTTGACTGCCGACCCTAATTTTTCTATGTTATATATAAGTATATATAAAGATATATATATATATATATATATATATATATATATATATATTGTGAGGGCTTACTCGTGTACTCGTAGACTCGTGGAACTGTCGTAGACCATGCCTATTTACCGTCCACCGCTGTGGCCAATCTCTCACCTGTGCATAACCAATATAATCGTCATGTGTACATGATCATCATCATGAGTGTCTGATTTGTGGAGTCATGATCCGACGAGTAAAGGTGGAACCGCTCGATCTGCGGCCTTCCTGAGAGAAGCGTCCTGTTTCCTTACAAGTGGTGGAGTTTGCGCTTTCTCCCGGCCTCTACCTAGTCCAGCTACATCCCTGGAGCTCCGTTCCTGCCGCCTTTTGTCGGCGCGAAGACATTCAATGGCGTGAAGGAGCGCCCCGAATGCACCCGCTTCTGCCTCGCCGCCATTCCTGTTGACCTGCCACCAGCGCGAACCCCCGTTCTTCCGTGGCCTTCGTGGTGATGACGTCGAGGACTGGCTGCAACAATACAACAGGGTCACCCAGTTTAACAGGTGGGACGAAGGCTTTAACCTTCAAAATGTCGGATTTCACCTGACCAAAGTTGCCGAGAATTGGTATTTAAATAACAAGGACAGACTGACTGATTTGGCTACATTCACCGAAGAGCTTCGCAAGGCTTTCGGCGTTTTGTCCGCTCGTGTGGATGTAGCAAAGAAGGCACTTGAAACCCGCATGCAGCATCCTGATGAAACGTACGCGTCGTATATCGAGGATTCCCTCGCTCTTTGCCGTTGCGTTAGCCCAGATATGCCGGAAGGCGACAAAGTCAAGCACGTCCTTAAGGGAATCGCTGATTTTGCCTTTAACGCCCTCGCGCTGCAAAATCCACCAAGCGTAAATGACATCAGGGCCGCGTGTCAGCGCTTTGACCAACTTTACGCGATCCGCCTACAGCCGTCTACGGGACTCGCTCGTCTTCCGACAGAGCCAGACTTGCGAGCTTTGATACGCAGCATCATCCGCGAGGAGCTCCAGCACAAAAGCTCCCTCAACTCCTGTGCTCGCGGTGACCGCTGCTCCCAGCCAGCAACTGATTTGCGAGAAGTCATCAAAGAAGAGTTGGCGTCAATGACTGACAGTCCTCGCCACTGTCATCCAGTTGCTCCCATCGGTGCTTCTTACGCGAACGCACTGCAACGACCACCCGTTGTGCCAGTGGACCTTCCGTCATCTCCGACCATGCTCGGCCAGTTAGGAGCCATCTCGCCCCGGCGTTCCGTGCAGAGTACTTATTCAAACTGGCGGCCACGGTTCGCCGTTCTTTCCAACGAACGCCGGGTTTGCTTCTACTGCGGCTTTCGAGGCCATATCGCGCGTTCCTGCCGACGACGTCTGTAAGATGAACGGAGAGGCTACGCACCTTACGAACATGACGTCCACTTCAACTACACCCTTCAAAGACCTGCCTACTCTCCTGGACAGCGCTCTCCATCCCCTCAAGATTCAATGAACCGTTGGCGCAGTGGTCGTGACTCGAGACGTCGTTCACCCACGCCTCCCCGTCGTTTTGTGTCGCCCATTCGCCCCGTGTCTCGTGGCCCTGATCTCCAACCGGAAAACTAGGCGCTGCAGTTTGTGGAGGGAAACTGTATCGTTTGGACTGACTGAAACTCCTCCAGAGCGCCCGTGAAATATTTTATCTGTGGAAGTGGAAGGAATTTGTGTGCAAGCCTTAGTTGACACGGGAGCCAGCCTTTCTGTTAGGGATTCTAATCTGGGTGCTCGTCTACGAAAATTGAAGACCCCTTACTCTGGTCATTCGTTATTTAATGCAAACGGACATGTTATGCGGCCTGTCGCAAGTTGTACTGCACGAGTCTTCATCGGGAAAGATCGTAATCACATCCAATTTGCGGTCCTCTCACAGTGCTCTCATGAGCTGATTTTGGGGTGGGACTTTCTTCCGCAGCTTCCGTCGTTATATCCTGTCGCCATCCAGCTATTCAAATTACAGATACAGAGTTTACAGCTGCTGCGAAATTGCGGCATCAGTTTTTGACTCTGCATGCTGAGCACGTCCTCCCGTCCGGTTGCGAAGAAGTCCTGTCGGTTTCATCTGACAACATTTTTGAAGGTGACGTGATAGCTTTTTCTGCGAGCCGCTTGATTCTCCGAGGAATCGCTATGTCTACCTGCCTCGTTCGCTTTTCGTGGGGATTTGCAGCTCTGGCAGCGCTCAACACCACCAATGAGCCCATATTGCTACGTAAGGGCATGACCGTTGCCTCAGTAGTCGACAGCGAGCCTCTTTCGATCTTGTCTGACACCGGTACACCATCGCTCACGCGGCATCGTGCCCCCTCGGATGATGTGCCTGGCATTGCTGCCACTGTTAGCCCAGACCTCACGGCGGCGCAGAGGGAACGATTGCTGACCGTTCTGCGGAAGCGCAGCGCATCCTTCGACGTGACTTCCAGTACAGTGAAATGCACGTCGGTCACCGCGCATCGGATTCAAAGCCACGGTTCAACCATTGTACGCCGTCGCCCGTACCGAGTATCTTCGCAC
This sequence comes from Haemaphysalis longicornis, assembly GCF_048455015.1. NCBI lineage: Eukaryota > Metazoa > Arthropoda > Arachnida > Ixodida > Ixodidae > Haemaphysalis > Haemaphysalis longicornis. The sequence goes on from NW_027526233.1 coordinate 56,381,798, forward strand.
GAACGAAAAATTATAGAAGAACAAGTTTCCGACATGCTAAAGCGCGATGTCATACGCCCCTCATCAAGTTCGTGGTCTTCGCCGGTGGTGCTTGTGCAGAAGGATGGTTCAGTTCGATTCTGCGTTGACCACAGTGCGTTAAATAAGATAACTCGTAAGGAAGTATACCCGATGCCTCGCATTGAAAACGCGTTGCACAGTCTCCGAGGGGCAGAATATTTCTCTAGTCTTGACCTCCGCTCTGGATATTGGCAGATCCCGATGCACGAAGAGGACAAAAAAAAACTGCCTTCGCTACACCAGATGGGCTCTACGAATTTAACGTAATGCCTTTTGGTCTGTGTAACGCTCCGGCTACATTTGAGCGAATAATGGACACTGTGCTCCGTGGGCTCAAATGGAAAAGCTGTCTTTGCTATCTGGACGACATCGTTGTTTTTTCAACTACGTCTCATCAACACCTGCAACGTCTAGATGAAATGCTTACGTGCCTCTCAAATGCAGGACTGCAGCTGAATACAAAAAAATGCACTTTCACCAGCAAATCTATAAAAGTATTGGGACACGTCGTCAGCAAAAATGGAATCCAACCCGACCCAGAGAAAAGTTATGCCGTTCTAAATTTTCCCCATCCACTACAACAGAAAAACCTTCGCAGCTTCCTCGGGATAGCATCATATTTTCGCCGCTTCATCCGAAATTTTGCGACTATTGCTTTTCCCCTGCACCACCTCCTGCGCCCTGGCATGGCTTTTGATTGGAATGAGGAGTGCGAACGGGCTTTCCAGTCCCTTAAAGTCGCCTTAACATCGAATCCAGTGCTTGCCCATTTTGATGATGCTGCGCCAACCATTCTGCACACGGACGCCAGTGGCCAGGGCATCGGAGCAGTCTTGCTACAACTTGACTGTCATCAGCGGGAGCGAGTAGTCGCCTATGCTACTCGGTCCCTCACAACAGCAGAGCAGAACTACACCATAACCGAGCAGGAGTGCCTCGCTGTTGTGTGGGCCATTCAAAAGTTCCGTCCTTACTTATACAACAGGCATTTTACAGTCGTCACGGACCACCACGCGTTATGCTTGTTATCCACGCTCAAGAACCTCTCCGGACGCTTGGGACTTTGGATTCTCCGTCTCCAGCAGTATAATTTTACCGTCGCCTACAATTCGGGAAAGAAGCACATAGACGCAGACGCCCTTTCACGATGCCCTTTGCCGCAATCATCTGCCTCTACCTTCCCTGCAAACCACGCCACTCTATCGGTCACACCTATTCTTCATGCAATGATTGATAATCCAGCTAACCTGCCGGAACTCCAGCGAAGGGATACATATTGTCGCACAATATTAGACAGGATGCAAGGCTCCACACCACCCTCCAACAGTCGCCTACGTCGACAGCTAAGGAATTTCCGGCTTGTGGAAGGAGTCCTCCATCGCTGCAGTCATAACCCTGAAGGCAGCAGGTGGGTCCCCGTTGTACCTCAGCCGCTGCGGAGAGCCATCTTAGAGGCGTTTCATGATGACGCCACGGCAGGACATCTTGGTTTCGCAAAAACCTACGACCGCATCCGTAGTCGCTACTTTTGGCCTTGACTCTCCACAAACGTGGCGAAGTATGCTTCCTCGTGTGCCAAATGCCAAAACTGGAAGTCAGTACGTCACCTGCAATAGGTCCGCTACAGCCGCTTCCTTGTCCATCAGTACATTTTGAATCGGTGGGCATTGATCTGAACGGACCGCTTTCATGCACACCAGCCGGCTACCACTGGATTGTGACTGCGGTTAATCAATTACCCGATGCGCGGAGGCATCACCCCTAAGATCTGTATGCGCCCAAGAAATCGCTGATTTTGTTCTACAATGCATCGTGTTGCGTCACGGTGCACCTTGCGTGCTTTTGAGTGACCGAGGCAGGGCCTTTTTATCTCAAGTTTTTGCCGGAGTGCTTGTAGCTGCCAATACCGTTCATAAAACGAGTAGCAGCTACCACCCGCAGACTAACGGCCTTACCGAACGAGTTCATAGGACTCTCTCCGACATGCTGTCAATGTATATTAAGCCAGACCACACCAACTGGGACCACGTTCTCCCTTTTGTAACATTTGCCTATAATACGGCTGTTCAGCGCACCACCGGCTATTCACCTTTCTTCCCCGTTTTTGGCCGTTCCCCTTCCTTTGTTATGGGCACTGCTTTCTTCACTGCTTAGGTGACCCCTGCAACTCCGTTTTCCGACCAATTCATCTCACGGGTCATTCACTGCCGTCAGCTCGCCCGCCTGAACACTGAAGCCACGCAGCAACAACGGAAAAAATTCACCGCATTTCCCCGAGGGGAAGAACGTGAAAGTGCGAATGCACGAGTTGAATTTGCCCGGTTCGGTAATGTTCGCGAAAGAGAGATCACACACACACACACAACTGCAAAGAAAGAAAGATGCATTTATTCACAGACACCTATTTGTGTTGTCTTTGTACTTGATTGCTAGAGCGGATCTCAGCTTTGAAATTTCGTGTCAATACTCCTTTAAGCAGGTGCATTAGCCCTTCTAACGCTCGATTCTTGGCCAATCCCCCACGTGGGTATGTGCCATGTCAGCGGCCAGGCAGCGCGCGCCCATCTCCCCCCGTTGTCAAGGAAGACGAGGAGATTCCTGGCCAATCCCCCACGTGGGTATGTGCTATGTCAGCGGCCAGGCTGCGCGCGCCCTTCTCCACGTGCGCGGACTCTGGACGCCAATCCGCTCACCTGGCTTGTGCGAGAAATTCTTGCACCGGTATATTGGCCCCTACATCGTCACCGAGCAAAATTCCCTGGTAAATTATCGAGTGTCCAAGGAAACTGTCACGAGGGGTCGACCAGCGTTGAACCCTCTTAAGCTCCCTTTGGCACCAAGACTGCCAGAACAGAAACCCTCGCTAAGCATGTAACGAATCAGAAAATGGGAAATAAGACAGAAAATAAGGGTTGGCAGTCAAGAAAGCTCGGAAAGCAAAGGGGAGGTTGTGCTGGGTCATAGAAAGCCATGAAGAATTTTTTGAGTTGAAAAGAAAGTGGTGAAAAAATGCCCACCGGTTGGGATCCGAACCCACGACCTTAACATAAATTAACATAAATACCCGAGAAAGTGCTGGGGAAACAGCCCCGCTGGTAGCGTAGTTGTTATCGCACCAGACAGGTATTCTGGATGTCGTGGGTTCGGATCCCACCCGTCGGGCATTTTTTTCACCACTTTGTTTTCGACTCAAAAAATTCTTCACCTCACTCTATGACCGACCACAACCTCCCCTTTGCTTTCCGAGGTTTTGTTGACTGCCAACCCTTATTTTCTGTCTTATTTCACGGAGCACCTCATTTTCCATTTTCTGGTTCGCTATATATACATATACACATATATATCAAGTCATTTATGAGCTTTCGGTCGGTATGTCAGCCTGACAGGATGCAACGGTGTATACTGTCTTTTGAGTATTTGGGGTAGCATAATTTTAAATATTTCGTAGTGTACGTGAATGACACTCCAACGCATATTAATTTTGCGCTAAATTTTCTCTCGTGCTTCTGGTCACCTGTGATAATCTGTTCGAAACAGAAATATTGTTCACTTGTTCTAATGCCTCTTTTCATGAGCGAAACAAGGTGGTTTCGCAAGCGTGATTGCACGTCTTTCGCCGACTCATTTAGCAAGACTACTTTGTCCGCAAACCTTAAGGACGGCACGAATTTCCCGTGTATTTATGCTCCTGTGGTTTCCCAGTCAAGCTACCTGAATACGTCCTCAAGGGATGATGTGAATAGTTTTGGTCAGATGCAACCTCCCTTTCGAACACCCTTTTGGATAAGAAATTCGACACTTTGTTTGTGAAATTATCCTCCCGTACACAATTTATACATGTTATGCAAAATTGTTGCGTGTCTCTTCTATTCACTTAGCTTTAAATTTTTCCAGCAGGGCTTCCCGGTGCACTGAATCAGGCATTTTTTTGTGCTCTATCAATACCATATAAAGCGGTTTAGTGTACTCTGCGGATTTTTCTATTTCCGTGATTGACAACAGGTATGTCATCAATTGCAAAGTATCCTTTTTTAAACCCAGCCTGCTGTCTGTTCTGTTTATAATCCAGGACTCAGTTCTGCGTTTAACATATCCTTTGGTTAACAGCTTGTATACAACCGAGAGTAAGCTAATTGGTTGTAATTATTAGATGTTCGTGATTCGCCATCTTGTGAATGTGAATTACGCTGGCGTTTTTGCATATCTTGGACAGACTGTACTAAAGCATCTCAAAATAGGGGAGAAAGCGTTTACACTACAATCTCTACCCCCTCTGTTTAAAAGATCCAGTGTTATGCCGTGACCAGCTGAGCTTTTTCTCTTTTAGTGCCCTCGGGAGCATTTTGCCCTTGTTATTTTTTATTAGTGGGATTGCGGAAGCTATGTTCTTACGCTCAGTAGTATTTCATGGGCCTACGTCGCTTGCGTAAAGCGTGGCGTAGCATCGTTTTGTTGCTTTTGTCATCTCGTCCATTTTGTGCGCAACGTGGCCCTAGTCGTCTCTGTGTGTACACGATCTGTCTTTGACGAAAGCTTGCTCCCTCGTAGTGTCTTTTAGGCTTCCTCATATTTCTATATCCTTAACAGCAATGTTTATTTGACGAACATCGTGCTTTTTCCACCGTTATTCAATTTCGATAGTAATGCTTATTCAGTGTGATCCGCCATACTCTAACTTTTATCCTGTGACATTTCGCCATTAATTCCTTTGTGTTTATAGTTGGTTTTTCAGATTCTTTTCTGCGGGTTTCTTGTCCCACCACTGATGCTGATTCTATGGTATTTCCGTTATTATGTTGTCATTTATTTTACCAACACTTCCGCTTTTTTTTATGTGAGAATTTTTATTTGAGAGTTGTTTTATATTCCTGCATCCTGTCGCTCAATGACTCCATGCTGAGTTTCTTACTTGAAATTAGGCATTACTTTATATTCAGCGATTTGATAATCGCTGCCTCTAATTTTTCCTAGGATCACTATGTCCTGCACGGTTCCCGGCTTATCACCTAAAATGATTTCAAATTCATTTTTTGTTCATCCCTTGCGACATTACCATGTCCACTTTCTATTCTTTTATTTGGTGGGGGAATTTGTCAGTATGGTCCCGTTATTCTACCCGCCAAATCCTACCGGCGTACCTTCTCGACTATTGCGAGTGGCTATTCCAAATGTACTCTCGTACCTTTTCCTAATTGATTCTCATCTCATTTTTTGTTGATGTCTCCCATCCCAATAGTGGATCTAAATCGTTCTTTCGAGCTGGAAGCAGTGTTTTTGTTATATTGTTTTACACATGCACACAAATGTGTGTGGGTGTGAGCCACCGGCATGCAGTATGTATCTCCTAACAACCCATTGATTCAAAGCTAGTTGCTCGATGCTTAGATGGATTGTGAAAGCGAGGCTCCATAATAGAAGTGAAGGGATGTGGAGTCTATTTGTAAGTTGTGCTTTGTTAGTATGGCTCGCTCTTCCTGGAAAACCTATTTGCATTGCACTTGGTTACGAAGGCTCGGTCATTAAAGACAAACCTGTGAACACTTTTTCGTGCAGGAATCATTTCCTACGTGATGTTTTTATACAACATGCTCCGGGTGGACCCATTTATATGACGGTACAGGTCATCAAATATTTCATAGCCACTGCATATCAGAAGAATTTGCCCCAACAAACTGTTTTCACAATGCCCATATTAGTACATTAGCCCATTAATATCAACGACAGAAGTGTCGAATTTGAGCACAGCTCTACTGCAGTTAGAGTGTAGTACGGTAACCATGTGTATAGGATGTGAGCCTGCCGCATTATACATTTTTTGGGTTCTTTACGCACTATTTTTACCTTTTCAGGACTGTTTTTTCTGAGAACCATAAGCTCATCATGCCGGGAATTAATTGCTTGGATTTATTCCGCCCTTCACCCTAAGGAAATAAGTACAATATATCATTGTGTAAATAAAGTACGTTCTTTAGACAGTGCCCTTTATGTCTTACGGGTCTGTACGTTTCAGAGAAAGCACCGCCCTTAACTGACAATATAAACCCGGAGTGTAAATTGCCATAATATCATATCCAGCAAGTGGAGGTTCGCATAAAGTATCTGCTAACTTAACAAGAAGGTACTGTGGGAAAGTATGCATAAGCTGCCTGTTTTGGCTGAAAACGAAAATTATTTCTTACGATACTTTAAAGGTACTGGCAAAAAAAATGGCTGGAAAAGCCGATTATAAACACAAAGACTGCACAAGTAAAGGATAATAGAAAAACATTCATTGGCCATTTCCCTCCATATTGGTTGGGGTCCAGCAGACCTGTATGGGCTACGCGACAGTACCATTAAAATTCCACCAAATTGTGCAGCAATTTTCGGAGCCGCAGCATTGTCGATATCTCGATGCCGTACTTTGTGGTCGGTATTACGGGCACTCTCTTTCTCCACTGTCATTGGAGGGGCTCGACGTTGTTGAGTGCGATCGGCGACTTGGGCGCAGTTACTTTTCCCCTCCGTTAGTTGCGGCATCACTCCTCGTAACAAGGCATGAGGTCCTGCCAGCGCCTTCCCTTTGTTTTTGTGACTCGCCAACTACGTCAACAACGCAAGTGCATGGCGCGTCTCGCCGCGAGAGACTTGGATTTTCTGTTTCTTTTCGTGGGTAATTGGCCCCTTCATTTTGTTTTGTAGTTACAGCAAAGGTGTTTAACAAATCGTTAGAGCTTCGTGGCTGCAATTAAAAATACTGACAAAATGCCGAGCGCACGTGAGCGCGTGTTTCGCGTCGACTGCCTGCCAGTTATAAAAACTAAGAAAATGCTTATCGCCCTTCTGTACATGCCTCGCAGCTGCCGCCCCGCGTAGCCTGCACACATTTTTCAAGCCACGTTTACACACTAAGTGAGCTTGGCCTAGATTAATACTATTGCCGGGCACTAAAGAGCCAAGACAATGGCGAGTGCTCGTGTGTGCTTGCCTCACGGCGACCGCCCAGTGTCCCTAGTGCACGTTTGTCCAGACAAGCATAACCACTTTGGAAGAGTGGAAGAGATAGGCCAAAAACAATTCAGCGTTCGCCGTAATCGTGTCAACACTTGCTCGAAATGAGAAAGACTGCAGCGTTTACTGTAATCGTGGCAACACTTCCTCAGAACAAGAAAAAAACACGCAATAGAATACGCAAACCTAAGGTTATGTCCAATGATAATCACTTCTATAAAATGAAAGTAGCTGGCACAATGACCCCAAATGATGGAGTAAAGGGTGCTCCGGCAGCGAAGAAGAAGCAAATGGGCTGGAATCGTAGACATAGACCGTCCCGATGGTTTTGAAGGTGGGGTACAGCACCGCTACCGTCAAGCCTTATACGTTATGGTCAGCATCCTTCATTGATGTGCGCTTGGGCATACCATATTTCGGGCTGTTTTCTGATGCCACGCCGAGAACAGTTTCTCTTACCATAGAGCTTCCCCCTAAAAACATTTCAAAGATCTGGTGCGCATTATTAGTGACTGAACGATTTGGCCCAGTTAAATATTACCTTTATCCTCTACCAGGCGAAGACGCTTGGCTGCATTCTGGAAACTAATGCCCCCGTCCAGAGTACACCATACCACCAACGTCACGTATCTATGCTGCGCAGTGCTCTGTAAGCGCGATTTTCACTCTTTCCAGTTACGCTGGCGACGGAGCACGGATTTTGTCTTCACCAGGTAGGACAAAGATGCAGCTACATTTGGCCTTACTGAAACCAACCCTTTCTTAAGTTGAGTGCGCAGATGACGCGTGAAAGGTACAAGAGACACACGACCAAAAATGAAGAACTTTTGAGGGTATTTTACTGAGGCAAGTATCAGTTATTGGCCAGGAAAAAAACATTACGAAACAGCACGAAAAACTTGGACACACAGAGGGCAGACATACACGAGCGCTGAGGAGCAACTGGTGAAATTATATTTGAGTTTTCAATAAATAGAATCAGGAAACAACGCATTCATAGGCCAGTGCGAGAAGGGAAAGCGAGATAAACAAAGCTTAAAAAGCGCCGTCGCCTATAAAAGGCGATAAAACACACGAACATTTATTTCATCTGGCTAATGCGCAATCTCCCGGTCAAAGAGTGCCACTGAAGGCGAACTCACGCATCCCTCAACTTTAATGCTTATAACTGAAGCCTCAAAGATTTCGCGGGAGGGGCCACCACGGTACCGTTTTATGATGCGGGTTTTGTTGAGCTTGGTTAACAAGGTAAGATTCCTGCCTGTTCCTGATCGCATGTTATATGCGGACTCACAAAGACGGTCCTTGGCACAAATGCCACTCTGATCCACATAGACCTGCCCGCAAGAAAATGGGATCTCCTATACACTGCTGCCACGCATTTAACATACTTCTTTCGTGCTTCGTCCTTGCTGGTCAACGGCGCCCTCCACTGTTGCATACAGGGGTTGGGGATTGGGGCAGGTCCGGGGTCTTTTGGAACTCCCACACCTGATGGTATAGGGTACAGGGCGCTGGGCAGTAGTGGCAGGTTGCTGAATAGTCTGTCGGATAAATGGCATGAAGAAGGGTACAGTGTGGATACGTGTTAGTTTGAAGTCGTCTGAACGTTGTTGCCTCATCCCTTGTGAGTTGGTGGTGTTCCAGGTTGACCTGGTGCAAAGAGACCGCGCAGCCAGCCGCAGCCAGGGGATCCCGAACTAGGGATCCCCTCCACCGGGCGGGTGCCCTAACAACTGCACCTGTTGTTTTAATAAAGATTTCTTTCATTCATTCATTTCGTGCTTCTTCGCACACTTGGCCCTGGGATCCTTTCCATCATTGACCATGGCGAACACCGTGGGTAGTTTTTTATGCGCTGAAAAAACTGTCCGCACTCCAGCCTTGTTGCCTATCTTCCTCAGGGGGTGCGAAACGCCGTGTACGAAGGCGATGACGTTGAAGCGGCTCCTGTCATTCTCTTGGGACTTTTTTGTAGCCGTGTTGGCACTCACCCATTTCAAAACGGCCTCCGCTGACCAGCGCAGCTGTGTGGTGGGATGCCCTGCCGAGGTTGTCTGCTGGCCGGGCTATCCAAGCTATGACCTGGCTGTCCCGACCTGGCTATTTAAGGAGATAACACGTGCGGCATAAAGAATAGAACTTGCGCTTCACTTGGCCAATGGTTAACACAGATAGCATACTACGATGCAGCCGGTCGGCAAAAGCAAAACACAAACCCAAAACACAGTCCATGGTAATATAGTGCAGTGTCGAAGGGCGACACCTGGGTGTTCTTCTTGACTGTATAGCAACTAACGCGGGGACGGCAGTGCGGACCTTCAACGTCAATACTCTGTATTTCGATCGTCCTCTGACAGATGCTTCTGTGTATCCAAAGAAAAGTAGATTATCCGACCAAAAACAAGAAGAAAGTGCCGGCCTCTGACGTAAGCATTCGCTGGTAGCCGTTTAGAAAATTAGGGCCAGTAATTTATCATAAAACAAATGTCTCTATTTAAAAAGACGAACAACGTAGAAAAATCATCATTGTGCTTTTTTATATTGACCTCAGCCCTGCTCAAAGCCCTCACTTTGACCTGGTATGTGCGCCGCTCCGTTGCTTGTTTCCGAAGGCGGAAAGGACGAACGTTATAATTTCTCAGTTTTCAATGCGTTTGGTAATGTCAACTTGGTGTTTTGTTAGTACGCAACTTGATGCAGCCATCAACAGGCGTTTCCGATTCATGGGAATTTTATGAATGGTATTGAACTCTGGGGCAATTTCATCAGTTGCACTGGGTAAAATAATGGGCTTTCGGCAAATTCAAAAGACTAAAGTGGCGGAAAGTAATAACTCCTCTAAATGTTTCGAAATGGAATAGAGCTGCTCATTTTTCAATACTGTCACCAAGATTGCATGCAGTGGTAGGTAAAGAGAAAACCTTAGCTCCATGTTAAATTGGTACAATCCAAAGCATGGAAATGGGCAAATTCTAGACATCATGCCACCCCTGGAATATTCAAAAGGTCTTTAAAACTTACGGCCGGGTTTACAATACCGCTTTCTTTACTGTTTCTACAGCTACAAATTGTAGACGTCCTGCAGTGTGTTTTCCACTCTTGCGAAAACCACCACGCAGTCAGCACCAAAGCTGGCAAACTACGTTGGAACAAAGGCCGACTGGTGACGCGGGATCGCCGGTTCTGCCCACAGTGCTGCTTATGATCGCCCGCAAGGGGTGTAGAGGGAGCCACCGGACGATAGAAGCTTGGGACTTACCTTTCAAGGTGTGCGGACGTACAGAGTTCGGCGCAGGCACCGATGACAAAAGCGGACCACAGTTTCAAATTTTTAATACTCCTTTTCATTTAAAGCGGCCATGTCTTAGAAGATGTAGTTTAGGCAATCGGGTTACTGGAAAGAAGCGAGAGCTCTTAGGAGTTGTTAGCATATGGAAGTGACCGAAATGAATTTTCCACGCGTCTGTGGCACGTGTTGGTTTAAAAGCACGATCGTTGTGATTCTAGTTAGTAATTCATAAAAGAAGAATTTATGCTTTGTGAAGGAATCGCACATTGTGTTTTCATCTTGATTACAGTGGAGCTCGCGAGATCGCGGCAGTGAAGTCAGCTGTAGTTGGGCCTGCCTGGGATGGGCAGTACCATGTCTGTGAAGAAGATGCCGGGTGTTGTGTGGACGGGGTGAGAACACAAATACCCGGTCGAGGAGACCACGTTCGAGTCGGTCGAGAACACGGAAGTGCCGGACTTAAGGTGCAGAGGCTGGTTGCTAGCGCCGCCCATCGACTGGCTCTAGGAAGAAAACCAACAGCTCAATCTTCCAGTAGGAGAGCTACAGAAGGAGGTGAAAGGTGAACAAAGGCAGAGGAAGGTACTCGAAGGGAGGCTTGCGCAAACGGAGGTCAAGCTGGCGATGAAGGGTAACATCCCGGTAAAGAATTACGAAGGTCACGTGGTTGGTGGGTCGAGAGTGCTTGGCCCCGCGATGATGCAGGCGAAATGATGCTGGCGAAATTGTGGACAAAACGCCATAAGTAAGAGGAAAGTCCGACAAACCTCCGATGTTGTTTCATTGCCCTCGGTGTGCGGAATTCCCCCACGGCGCGAAGTTTTTCTGGGTCCCGAATGACACCGCCTTTTGACACCACGTGGCTAAAAAGAGCAAGCTTTCGGGCTGCGAACCGGCATTTCTTCAAGTTTAGCTGCAGGCCCACTGTGCCAAGGCTGATCAACACTTGTTCGAGGCAGGTAAGATGCGTCGCGAATACAGTGGAGAACCTGATCACGTCATCTAAGTAACACAAACATGTTTTTCACCTCAGGCCGCGCAATAAGTTGTCCATAATTTTTTTAAAAGGCCGCTGGCCCATTTCACAGCAAAAAATGTATGACGTTGAATTCGTCAGATGCGAGAAAGGCTGTTTTCAGGCGATTCGCTTCTGCCATAGGGACTTGCCATTAGGAAGACCGCAAGTTCAATGTTGAGAAGAACTCGGCTCTTTGCAAGCAATCGAGGGCGTCCTCTATGCGAGGAAGCGGATGTACATCTTTTTGTGGGGTCTTATTGAGGCACCGATAGTCCACGCAGAAGCAAATTGAGTCGCCTTTTTTCGTCACAAGTACTACGGGAGAAGTCCATGTGTTTGTTGAAGTACGTTGAACGTTGCGCTTGAGGATGTCCACGATGTCAATCACTCTGCCGTCAGTGGGCGACACACGGTATGGCCGTTGTATTAAGGGTGCGTGGTAGTCGTTGCCAATATGGTGCAAAACTCTGGATGCCCCGCCCAAAGCGAAGTGTTGGGCATCGAAAGAGTCTCGGAAACGATGTAGATGGGCCAGAAGCTCGCATCGTTGATTGAACGTAAAAAGGCATCGGAGTCACAGTTCAGAGTAGGACCAAGCGCGGCGAGGTGCAGTGATGCAGCGTTCTCGCATACGTGGACGATAAGGAGATCTTCAACTGGCTAGACATGACCATGACGTTCACTGCGAACCAATGTTTTGAAACGAAGGTTTTGAAACAAGTATTCTACCGTGATTACAGAGAATTTCAGGGCCTGCAGAAGGTAGAGGCAAAGATTTTCGGTCACTTAAGAGTGTCGACAGGGCAAAGAAAACGGTGACGTCCGATAGACAGTCACAAGACACGGAAACAAGCACAGAGTTGCCGGGTGAAGTGTCGATATCAACGGTTTCGTCAAACGGGAAAAGCTTAACCTCAGTATCAGCACACTGAATAATAGCGTGATTTGGTGACGAACAGTCCCAAACGAGGATGATATCTTGCGAACAGAAAGTCAAAATGAAGAATTAGATGATATTTCCTAGATTTAAAATCGGGTGGTGCACCTAGCAAATGGTTTTATCTTTTGAGCATTTGCAGTCCGGAAGGTTAGGCTAGAAAGTGGAGGAGTGACTGTTCTCAAAGAACGACAAAGACTTTCACGTAATATAGACACAGCGGCACGAGTATCGATAATAGCCAGAATTCGGAAACACCTTTTACGGTAACTTCAATCATGTTGTTATGCGAAAATGGAGGACTTGAGCAGTTGCACGCCGGCGGAGATCTTGGCTCCAGAGCTGCGGCTGCTATTTCGCCTCAGCTGCTGGGTTAAAACGCGGGCGCGTCGGGAAAACCGAGCGGTGACGCGGAGAAAGGGAACTGCGGCTTGAAGGTATCGAGGTCGACTGTTCACCAGAGTATTAAGTTGGGGTCGCTCGAGAAGTAGCGGGAGCGAAGGGGCGTTGAAATCCATAAGCTGGTTTTGGTTGGCGTCAACGGAGGTAGGGGTCAACGGCGACAAAAACATGATTATGTCCGCAAAGTCGGCAAACAAAGCTGATTGGGCGGTTGTCGGGGATGCACCACCGCTTCGGTGTCCGAGGTGCGCCTCGAGGAAATGGTGATGCTGGCTGCTGCGCGGGATATACAAAGGTTGGGGATGGTGTTAGCAACGGCCTTGTGATGACGGAAGCATAGGTGAGCGGGCAGGTGGCGTTCGGTTCAATAGCTGACACGACGGCAGTGAGAACGGCGCAGCCACTGGTGAAAGAATGGATGTAGGTGCAACCGAAGGGATCGTCTCTGCAACTTGCTCACGAATCACCTGTTGGACAGCCTGAGGCAGTGTGCAAGAGGGCTGTGGAGCGCAGGGAATCCGGAACAGCTGACGCGAATCCTCTTCTCCCACGAACTGCTCGATGTGAGATTTAAGAGGGGAGAGTTCAGTAGAATCAGCCAATGCCGACAGCGACCCACGTTGCGGTTCTTCAAGCAGAGAGGTTGGCGGGGGAAAATAAGTTGCTTCCGGAGTTCTTACACCAGTTGATGACGTCGCTAATAGACTGTGGGCTTTATCTAAGCAGCATTCGAAACGCATCGTCCTCAATTACCATGAGAATGTGCTTCATCTTTTGCTTGAGAATGTGCTTGATCTTACGAGCCCCGCCGATTGACTTGCGGCAGAGTACTTCTCGCCCGTTATAGGCAAATGTGCCGCAGCCTACCACCTCCATGCTAGCGCCTGTCCCAAGACGAAGCTACGCCCTGGCGGAGGCTCCTAAAATACCTATCTTCATCCCAGCCGCCTCCATCTCACTAATTCCCCATGCGACAACCTTTCCTCTGTGCTCACTGCCCCTGCATGACACCTTATACAGCATAGTATGGGCGTGCCAACGCACTCGAGTTGCCTCCCGTTTCCAACCCAACCTTCGAGTAGAGGAGGGCTTCCCTAACCAACCCAATTATTCGCCCTCAATTATTAGCCAAGTAAAAGGTCAAGGGTCGTAATCAGCGCCCTTTCGGAGATCACTAGCCTCCGTTCCCTCACTATAGAGTGGCCGGGTGAAGAATGCCGCGCTCTCAGCATGCATTGCCACTGGTTTCACAATGGTAGGACCAGAGCATGCCGCGGTACAAGTGAAAACGACGGCACATGAATGGAACTGGTTCACAGCGCACACGCGCAACTCTATTTAGCGGAAGCTGCGGCGTGTGTCGCCAGTCACCCTGTCTAAGTGTTTCGTGCCAATGGAGGAAAAATCTAAACAGAAGAAAGTGATAGAGGGTGAAGAAACAAGCGAACGCAGTGCGGCAATAAAGAATCCGTAGATAAGTATAGCCAGGTCTGCAAAGTTCGCAAGTTAACATAAGTGCTTTAGGAATTCTGCTTTTGTTCCTAATTTCTCTGGAGAGCTGCACAGTCTTCCCACATTAAGCTGATTGGCACGCAAACGTCGTAAGAACTCTTAGCATTCATATCCTAGGAACACACGAAAAAATGTCATATAGACAAATTTTGATTCTCCGACAAAATCGCTAAGCGTAAACATAAACGGGTGATTATTAAGATGGAGCAAAAAAAGTACCGTGCTGAAGGACGTGGGTTTGTAAAAGCTAACAGACAACATCAAATAAAAAAGCGGATTCAGAGTGAAAAAAGGAGAAAAATTTTAAGATGACTGCCAACTGATGTTTAGCTACTTTTAAGCCAAGCAAAAACATCGTTTAAAAACATGATAGCTGGCCATGTGTACGTTGACGATTATGATCCTGTGTTCCCGATCTTAATCACAGAAAGAAAATGTTCACCGCACAACTATCAGACTTTGCGAGCCTCAAAAGCACCATAAATATCCATCGTGCTCTGCTCGAGATGGCCCTTAGACATAACAGCGCCATCAGTGCAAGGAGAGGCGCAGCATACGGAACTCCCATAGAACCGACTTCACTTCCACAACTCGTTTCTGAACCCTCGTGGATAGTGTGTATTCTAATATACAGAAAGACTACGCGACCCGAGTGGATTGTCATGCTTCCAGTTGTATCACGAAACTTGCGCTGAATAGACATAAACAGACGAAGGAAGACGGACCATGCGCATGTCATGCTGTCGCTAGTCGGTGCATTCCCCGAACGAAAGATAACGTTGTGCTGAAAGGAAAAATGGACGGTTTCATGGCAAAACAATTTTTTGACGTTACGGGATAGGCGGTGGGCTCGTTTGGCTGTTCATTCTCAAGTCGCAGTATCTCCCCCAATGTGCCCGCCTTGGCTCCAGCAAAGAGGGGCAGCACACTCACACGGACCATTCTTCCGAGATATGAATTTCAACAGAATGGGCGTAACGGCGGTGCTGGAACTCCTTGGTGGAATGCGGGCCGTGCATAACCCCAACTACTGTGTCGCGGGTGGTGACTGACGACAAGGGCGCGGGGCTGGTGCGCGCCGTACGCCGGTGCACCAGACAGCCGAACGAGCAAGGAGTGCTAGACCAACCCGCTTGCGCCAAACAATCGCCTGAACCAGAAAGTGGCCGTTTATTGCCGATATTCCTCAACCACACGCCTACACACGTGATTGGTTACCTCCAATCGCGTGTGTTTTTCGAAATCATCTAATAAAGAAGCTCCGACACAGCGGCGCACCTAGTGCATATACGCTCGGAAAAGGGGAGCCACTGAACTACACCACATAATCTCCTCCGTCAACCCGAAAGTCAGCCCAACCAAAATCTCATGGTCCTTAAAAGAGCACTGGCTGACTCGTACATAGTCTCATGGTCCACACAAAAAAAGATTCACTCGCGCACGAGCAGTGGAAGGAGTGGAAGACTGCATATTGTACATGTTCAGATTACTACAAGTTGGCAAGAACACGAGAGAGAGAGAGAAAAGGAAAATGATAGGCCGAGAGGTTATCCAGGCTTAGAGCCCGGAGTTCTATCCGACGCAGGAGAAGGGGTGTACAGGGGAAGAAAGAGGGGGAAGACAAAAGAGGGGAAAAGAGCAGGGCCACGCACACTATTGGTTTAGTGGGCAGAGTGATAACTACAAGAATATAAGGGAACATCCTTATGAAAAACTGAGTAAAAACACACACACGACACATTTCCCGTGATGTCGTGGCAGGGACCTACATCGAGCCATGGCATCATCAGATATTTTGCGTACGCGAACTAGGGCACAAAGTCGCTAAGCCATTGAGGGCGCTTGTTATCACGGCGTGCGCGCATACAAGAGGATATGGAACTTGGTGTAATGT
Source organism: Haemaphysalis longicornis (assembly GCF_048455015.1). Classification (NCBI taxonomy): domain Eukaryota; kingdom Metazoa; phylum Arthropoda; class Arachnida; order Ixodida; family Ixodidae; genus Haemaphysalis; species Haemaphysalis longicornis. Next base: position 56,397,903 of record NW_027526233.1, read on the forward strand.
AACCCATGGCGGTCAATTTTGAAGGCCCAGACACCCCCCGTTTTCCTTTAATGTATTGGTAAGTTGGTTACTAGAAGAGGTTTGCTCAAGAGAGTCCTCCTGACAACCCGAAGTTCCCCAGAGAACAACCAATTCAGATCTTACGCTGAAAGAGTGCTCTTACGTATGAGTGTCTGCCTGCAAACTTGGGACGGGCTCATCCGGGCAAGATAAACTAGTGGACTGACTGGCACAAATGTCTCAGTTGGAGAAAGAGTACAAAAATTCTTTATGCATACGGGAGAGTCTATCTTTTTCAGAAGTATGTGGTGCGGAACCAAACTCTTTAGGAATGTTTGTTAGGTTGGTTGCGTTCCACGTCTTTCCATCACTGAGCACGAAAGTGGAAGCTGCAACCAGAGCGTAAAATGTAAGTGGCTTACGATACTTCACGAATCCTTTCTTATAAAACTTCATTTTCACTACATCTCCCACCGTTATGCAACTCTTCTGCGCGCCGTTCCTTTTGTCAGAATATTGTTTCCATTTTTAAGTTTCGTCGCGACCTGATCTTAAACATGACGCAGGAAGCTGTGTAATTCTGATGCCTTTGGCGCATCCTAAACTTGCTGATGTGTTCTTTAGAGCGAGCATGACGTCCATGTGGAAACAAGCTATCGAAAAGCCTGTCACAGATTGTGGTGGGAGCCTTAACGAACCACGGAATAGTTTAATGCTTTTAGAAGAGTCTTTGTCTTCCAGTATTGAAAGCTGTAGATGTTCTTTAGGAACCTGGTTAAACCATTCGACTTGGAAGTTAGCCTGTGGAGAATAGTTATACGAGAAGACATCGCGGACGCTTTTTTCCTTCATGTAATTCTGAAAATGTTTGGAGACAAACTGTCGACCATTTTCTGTAATCAAAACCTCTGGAAGACCTTTCCTGCTAAAAGACCAGCCCCAAACCAAATGGCATAATCTGAATAATTAGATTTAGTGCCCAGAACCGTTTGAGTTCTTTTCGGGTAAGTAACGTGATACCTAGAATATGACACATTTGTTTGACCCCGAATGTCCAATCCTAAAAACGTGTGTTGGTGCGGGCTTGTTAGTACATAACTGAATACGGCAAAACAGCGCTAAAACGGGGCAAAAGAACGTGGCAAGACTGGGCGCTGTCTAACAACAGCGAGTTTTATTTCGCCGTGGCGGAATATATACCCTCGGAAAACACGAAAAGAAAGAAAGGGAGACAAATATTCACCTAATACACAAGGCGCATGTGCGAAAATAACATTCCTTGATCAAGATACCTAAGTTCTTTTTCTAGAATTTGTGTATTAGTTGAATGTTTGTCTCCCTTTGTTTCTTTTATTGTTTTCCGAGGGTATATATTCCGCCACGGCGAAATAAAACCCGTTATTGTTAGTCAGCGCCCAGTCTTGTCACGTTCGTTTGTCCCGTTTTAGCGCTGTTTTTCCATATTCTGTCCAATCCAAACTTTTGCCAAGGCCCTTCAGGCCACTCAGTACTGGCTACAAGGGGCTTAGAATTGTTATCAGCCACTTGACAGATGTGACGATGCTTTACGGGTTCTTCAACAGAACGATTCATTTGGGGCTACCAATACCGTTCACAGAGAAGTTGCTCTGTATGTACTATTCTCTGGTGATTTTCATGCGTTGACTGGGGGAATGTAGGTAAAAGAACACTACGAACGACTGCAGGGTTACCACGCGAATGTAAGCCATCCACAAGAGAAAGTGTATTAACCACACTAAAATTAGCTGTTAAGTCAGTGTTTAAGCTTTTCTTACGTGGCCAACCCTTTGACATATATTCAACAACTTTCTGTAGTGTCACATCTTCATTTGTTTTCAGCTGAATGGTTTCTTTATTGACCACTTAAGTCACAAGTAAGAATTTTTTTCATTCCTAATGATTACCTTACAGTTCTGAGTTGGTAATCTAGACAAAGCATCAGCGGCTACATTTTCTGACCCCTTGCGCTATTCAATGTCAAGGTTGTAGTACAGAAGTAAAGCTTGCCACCGTGAAATTCTCAAAGGCCTCCGACATAAGTCTCCCGAGGCTAACAAAGGAACCACAGCCTGATGATCAATTGTGAGGATGAAACAACGGCCCCACTTGAAAATATGCCTTTTCCAACTGAAACAAGCAAGCGCTTCGCGTTTTCCCAGAGTTTTTTCTCTCAGTTTCTGACAACGTTTTACATACGAAGTCTACTGTTTCAAGCTTAGAACCATGCCGCTTCTGTAAGTCAGCTTCAATTCTAACTTCACATGCATCGGGTGTAACTACCACAGGCAGTTCAGGATTAAATACCTTAATAACAAGAGAACAAGTGAGACCAACTTTGAGCTGGTGGAAACTGCCCTCGGCAGCATCACACCAACCAAACTTTTTACTTTCTCTGAGCATGAGGCGAAACCGTTTGACTAGACCCGCATAGTGCTCAACGAACATCGATTAGTATCCTGCGAGGGCTAAATAGGATTGTAACGACGATGTCCGTAGGAGCCGGAGCATGGACAATAGCCTTTACTTTACTTTCTAGAGGTAAAATTGAATCACTTGAAATTGTGTGCCCCCGAAATTGATTTCTTTCACAGAAGAAAAAAGGCATTTGTCAGTTAAATTCAGGTCCCTGTTGGCTACGCAAGTCAATACTTCAACGAGGCAAGCGTCATGCTCACGCTGAGTCTTCCCCCACACAAGAATATCGTCATGGTAGCAAACCACATTTTTGCTATTTTTCAGGACTTGAGGCAGCATATTTTGAAAAACTGCAGGCGCCGACGCCAGACCAAAGACCACACGTTTGAACCTCAAGTAGCCTCTATGTGTTATGTATGTAATAAGGTCCCTGCTGCCCTCTTCCAAGAACAGCTGATGAAGAGCAGACGCTAAGTCTAGCTTCAAAAACAGACAGCTCGATAAAACATTTGCAACAACTCTTCAAGATGCGGTAAAGGATACGAATCAATGACAATTGCCGGATTCGGCTCCCGGAGGTCCACACACAGCCTTATGTCAGCATTCTTCTTTGGACGATGACGAGCGGCGAGATCCACTCAGAAGCGTTGACACGTTCTATGACATCACAGTTATCAAGGCGTCGCAGCTCGTTAGACACCTGATCACCTAGAGCTAAAGGCAGTCGTCACAGCTTGGATGCAACCGAAGTCGCACATGGACGCCGTTGGATACCATAGATGAAGCCTTTGACGAGACCAAACTCGTCGTTAAAGAGATGCTCGAAGCCCGGTGGCACGCTCACAGGACACTGCACTGAACAAACTGATGCCAGTCGACAAGTCAGAGACGCTCCGTCGATCTGGATGCCTAGCCACTGAAGGGTGTCAAGAATCAAGTCCGATGTGCCTTTGTCGGTGTCGTGAAAGATAAAAGATAATAATGACGCAAGACCGTTGCAAAACTTGGACTGGAGCTTGAAAAGCGTCGATGACGCCGATACGTTATTTGAAAAAAATCCGCTAGTCGACAACACCTTTGGACAGGACGTGCTGTTCGCTGAAGGGACCCTTGAAGACTTCGGCAGTCATCAACGACAGTTATGACGGGGTATCAAAAGAGAGTTGCATGGTAGCACCGCTGACTTCACCTTGGCCGACCTTTCTTGGAGAAGTGCAAACTGTTGCAAAAATGCAAACACTCACATCGAAGAATGATCATCAGGTGACGGTGACACTGATCTCTCGAAACTCAGTTGACATATGCATACGGCTGATGCTAAGCAGGAAGGTGTGCAGTTGTGAAGTCAACAGCTTTCCTCGAACATACTCGCTGCACTGGCGCGGACTCGCGGCACACCGACGCGAATTGGCCCTATGTGTTGCATACGTTGCAACACCGATTTACGGTTCGGCATTTTCGAAAACTCGAATCGTGCGTCTGCCACCGTAGCGGTCGCACACATGGGCTTCAAGTGGGTTGGAGACTTGTTTTGCTTAACTGAACCGCGGATCTCTGAAGACGGTTGCGGCTGGAGGCGGTCATCTGGCCTTCCTGAACTAGAGTGATGTCGTGGCTTGCCTGAAGAGTTGTGACGTAACGGCCTGCCCGACGACCCAGCCCAGTTTTCTTCTTCGCGCCTATAAAATGAGAGGAGAGACCAAGAGCCCTCATGTCCCGGTGATGCGGTGGTGATCTATTTTCAAGATGGCGGAATGAGGCAGATGAAGCACCCCAAGCGTGAACTGCTCACGAAAGAATATGGGCACCGATGAGGATATTCGCCCCGGTGCCGCGACGATGATTACAAAGTTTCTACATCTTCCCCGGCCATATTTTCCCTGCCCAGACACATGCCTAGGTCAGTCCGCGTCCAATAGGGTCTTTCAGTTTGTTCGCTCTTGCTGGATACTCTGAGGCAACCGGTAGGCGAAGCTGCATCAGGGGCGTCTTCGAACCACAAGCCGGTAGGGTCGGTGCAGACGACGAAGCTATGCGGAAATTCGAAGTTTGTCTTCGATGCGCCTTAACTCGGATATGCACACAACCATTTTATATAAATCTCGCCCGGAAAGCAGCTTCCTAGCTTATTCATGATTATTTCTGGACGTTTGCAATTTCCTTGTTGGACTGTCATTGTGAGATGCATTCCGTTTAATAAAAAGGGCTGCTCGCAAACTCCTCGGCTCTGTTGTACCATGCGTGTAACGACAATCCTCATGGGATATCTCTCCAAAAGGTCAGTATTAGACTCTAAAGCGTCCTCTATCGATAGTATTTTAGTTGACGACACGTGCGTCTCAGCTTCCCCTTTTAGCTTTCATGGGGGTACATCCGTGATGTCAGTTTCGCAACCCTCCCGATACGTAGCCTATGGTGACATCAAGGGAGTCGGGATGATGCCTGACTTGCTCATGGTAGTGTCGGCAGTTACTGGAAAGCAAACAATATCAACGCATCTTCGGGCTAAGGATCACGCGCCGCCGACGAAGTTGTCTCATTTTCACGCTGTGCTTGCGGTTGGAACTGTGGTGCGTGCAAAGTTTCTATCGCAGAGGCTTCTTGGAAATTCATCAAATGAAGTGGGTCATATTAGTCTTGAGTCAATGTATAAAACTTATTAAAGTTTATACAGGAATTTATTACCTCGTCAATCTGGCTCGGTTTTGTGGTGTCGTACCTTTTTTATATCAATTCATAGCAGATACATATAATAAAATAAGTGATTTCATCTTGATATTCTGCATTTGTGGCATATTCCTCATCGAGGGAATCTATGTCAATAAACAGTTTGATATCTCCATTCAGCAATCTCAATATAAATACTGTTCTTCGCATTCCTTCATCGCATCATATACGTCTCTAGTCATTTCGGTCAACCCCAAAGTTGCTTCTCTGTCTCTGCATAGTTTTCGAGCAAATATCCCCTGTGTTTAGCTTTTTGTATTCAGTTTCTGAACGCGAGTCCCAGACATATGAAAAGTCAGTTGGTGTTGCAGATGAAGCGTGTATTTCGTTCCGCACTGCCCTGCGCACTCCCCTCACCACTTTCTTGGAATCGCTGCCCATTGAGAGAAATCGTTGGAGGTGAGGATCAGTCGTCGCAGAGTCCGCCCAACGCCTCGGTCACTTTCAGGTACCAGCACCGGTTCAGGCCATCACACAGGTCCATCATCGGTATCAATGAGTCCGTCCTCTTTTTAATAGGCGTAATTTAGGAAGACTCCGAATTGCAGAGGGCCTCCTTCCCGGATTTTGGCACCATATTGTCACGAAGCCAAGGACGACGCAGTTGTTTGGAAAAGAAACAAGTTTATTGGAGCGAACTTGTGCTCCCCTAACAACTGAAAAGAATACAGAGGCGGCGAGGCAGCGGTCAACAAAGTGACGTACGTGCGTCGGCGAGCGTCGCAGAATCGAATGCCCCGGCGTCTGCTCTGCAGGCTTTTTATCTTTCGGCGCGCGTGGTTCTGGAACCATCGATTCGCATCGAGAACATTGTAGATGCAAGAAGATTATTCCGGGCTGTTCACGTAAATCGGAATGCTCTCCCTATCACAACAGATAACACATGAGGCACAGAAAGAAGGAATGGAACACGCGCTTCCCTTGGCACGGAGATAACACAGACCGGCGCAGTCGGGCGGTAAAAGCAAAACACAAATAAACAAACCCAATGTATGGTTCGCGGCATTACCCCCCCTCTAAGAGTGCATCGACCCGATGCTAACATAAGCGACAGTCCGAAAATAAAAATAAAAGTTCGTCATCGTCCGTAGAAAGGTTTTAAGCGAACCACGTGGACGACTTCGGGCCGCGTACGTCGTCGTGATGTGCCGGAGTCACCATCGGGGATCACTTCGTAGGTAAGTTGGCCAACACGTCGTAGAATCTTGTAGGGTCCGAAATACCGTCGCAGGAGCTTCTCACTGAGTCCGCGTCGTCGGATGGGAGTCCAAACCCACACACGGTCCCCTGGGCGGTACTCGGCGTCTCGGCGTCGGAGGTTGTAGCAGCCGGCATCCACCAGCTGCTGGTCCCTTATACGAACTCGAGCGAGCTGGCGGGCCTCCTCCGCACGTTGAAGGTATCCTTGGACGTCGGCGTTGAGGTCGTCGTCTTCTAGATGCGGAAGCATGGCGTCGAGCATCGTAGTCGGTCGTCTTCCGTAGACAAGCTCGAACGGTGTCATCTGCGTAGTTTCCTGCGTCGCTGTATTGTACGCAAACGTGACATACGGGAGGACTTCGTCCTAAGTCTTATGTTCAACGTCGACGTACATGGACAGCATATCCGCAATCGTCTTGTTCAGACGTTCCGTTAGTCCGTTCGTTTGGGGGTGGTACGCCGTCGTTCTTCGGTGATCCGTGTTGCTGTAGCGTAAGATTCCTTGCATCAGCTCCGCGGTAAAGGCCGTTCCGCGGTCCGTGATTAAGACTTCAGGGGCTCCATGTCGCAGCACAACTTGGTTTATAAAGAACTTGGCGACTTCTTGTGCAGTCCCCCGCGGAAGAGCGGCGGTCTCTGCGTAGCGCGTCATGTAGTCTGTCGCTACGACAATCCACTTGTTCTGCGATCGTGACGTCGGGAACGGGCCTAGGAGGTCCATTCCAATCTGTTGAAAGGGCCTCGACGGGACGGTGATCGGTTGCAGAAGTCCGGCGGGTCTTGTCGGCGGCGTTTTTCGTCACTGGCAGTCCCGGCAACTCCGAACATAGTGGGTGACGTCGGATGTAAGGCGGGGCCAGAAGTACTTCGCCTTAATTTTTGCAATAGTGCCAGCTGTGCCGAGATGTCCGGAAGACGGGTCGTCGTGGGACGCTTCCAAAATTTCGTCACGAAGGTCTGCGGGGATGACAAGTAGATAATTCGTTCTTGTTCCGGGGCTGAAATTCTTCTTCACGAGGACGGAGTTTTTAAGGCTGAATGCTGGTAAGTTACGCTTGAACGCTCTAGGCACGGCGACGTTTCGTCCTTCGAGGTAGTCGATCATTACGCGCAAGTCGGGGTCGGCACGCTGCTGGGCGGCTAGGTCGCTCTCCGTAACAACCCCGAAGAACGCGCTGTCTTCATCGGAGTCTTGTGGTGGCGGGTCGACAGGGGCGCGGGACAGGCAGTCGGCGTCGGAGTGTTTCCTCCCGGATTTGTAAACGATTGTAACGTCGAACTCTTGCAGGCGCAGACTCCATCGCCCAAGACGGCCAGAGGGGTCCTTCAAATTGGCGAGCCAACACAGCGCATGATGGTCTGTTACAACCTTGAATGGTCTGCCATACACGTATGGGCGAAATTTTGAAATGGCCCATATAATAGCCAAGCACTCTTTTTCGGAGGCAGAGTAGTTTTTCTCCTCCTTCGACAGACCACGGCTGGCATAGGCGATTACGTTTTCGCACCCGCTTTGTTTTTGGACAAGGACGGCACCCAAGCCTATATCACTGGCGTCCGTGTGTATTTCCGTGTCGGCGTTTTCGTCGAAATGCGCGAGCACGGGCGGGCTTTGCAGATGTTTTTGCAGCTCGCAGAATGCCTTTTCTTGGTCGTCTTCCCAGCTGAAAGGGGTGCTGTCTTTCGTCAAGCGCGTGAGCGGCTCTGCAATGCGTGCGAAGTTTTCGACGAAGCGCCGGTAGTATGCGCACAGTCCAAGAAACCTGCGCACGCCCTTCTTATCTTTCGGCCTTGGGAAGTTCGCTATGGCTGAAGTTTTCAACGGGTCAGGCAGGACTCCCGCGGCGTTGACGACATGGCCCAAAAACTTCAGTTCCTCGTACGCGAAGCGGCACTTTTCAGGCTTCAGCGTTAACCCCGACGTACGGATGGCCTCGAGTACAGACTGCAACCTTGCGAGGTGTTCGTCGAAAGTCCTAGAGAATACCACAACGTCGTCGAGGTATAGGAGGCAGGTGTGCCACTTCAGGCCAGCTAGCACAGTGTCCATGACTCTTTGGAACGTTGCTGGTGCCGTGCATAGCCCAAACGGCATCACCTTGAACTCGTATAGGCCATCCGGGGTTATGAATGCAGTCTTCTCTCGATCTCTCTCGTCCACTTCAATTTGCCAGTAGCCTGTCTTCAGATCCATCGATGAGAAGTACCTCGCATGGCAGAGGTGGTCGAGGGCGTCGTCGATTCGTGGCAGGGGGTACACGTCCTTTTTGGTGATCTTGTTCAATCGCCGGTAGTCAACGCAGAACCTCAGTGTGCCGTCTTTTTTCTTCACGATTACGACCGGCGCAGCCCACGGACTTTTTGATGGCTGTATAATGTCGCCGTTGAGCATGTCGTCGACTTGAGTCCGGATGGCTTCACGCTCGTGGGAAGAGACGCGGTACGGTGACTGTCGGGTAGGTCGTGCTCCATCCTCGGTTATTATCCGGTGCTTCGCCAGAGGTGTTTGACGTAACTTTGAGTTCGACGAAAAACACTCGCTGTAGCGACGCAGCAAAGCCAATAACTTGTTCCTTTCATCTTGCGGTAGCGCCGGATTCACGTCGAAGGGGTGCGGAAGCTTGGTGGTATCGTCGGGTGCGCGTTCAAAGTCGGCGACTGCTAACACGTCGCTTGCTTGTTGCATTTCTTCGACGAACGCAATTGCAGCGCCCTTGTTTAAATGCTGGTACTCCTCGGTGAAATTGGTGACCAAAACGTGGGCTTTGCGCTGCTTAAACCGTGCAATGCCTCTTGCGACAGACACACCGCGGTCAAGAAGCAACCTTTGGTCACTCTCCACGATAGCGTCGACGTCGGGAGCAGCACCTTCACAGTGGACGGTGATCATCAAGCTTGCGCGGGGTGGCAGGGTGACGTGATCATCGGCGATCCTTACAGCTGCACGGTGTTCGGGGTTCGATTCCGGCGTCATGGAGTGGTCGCAGGAAAAAGTTATCGACTTCGTCTGCAGATCGATTATTGCGCCGTTGTCCGTCAAAAAGTCCATTCCGAGAATTACGTCGCGGGAGCAGTTAGGCAAAACGACGAACACCGCAGGGTACGTCGTGCCGTCTATGGTGACGCGCGATGTGCACGTTCCACTTGGCGTCACGAGGTGGCCTCCTGCTGTGCGTATGTGCGGACCATCCCATCTGGTCATAACTTTCTTCAGTTTAGACGCAAATGGTCCGCTCATTACCGAATAGTCAGCTCCCGTGTCTACGAGGGCGACTACGTCAAAGCCGTCGATGGACACCTTGACGTCAGACGCAGTCTTCCTCGAGTTCCGGGTTCGTCGGGGCGTAGTATCTCGGCTTGTGCGTGTTGGCGGTCGGGCACTGTGCGTCGTCGTTGTCGTCGTCTTCTCAACGGACGTCTCGGTCAGGTCGGGTACGCGTCGCGGCGTATAGCTGTCGTCGTTTTCGGAAGTCTCGTCAGGGTTAGGTCGGGTTGTCTTGATGAGGGCATGTCGTGAATCATTGTCTTCACCGCGTCCTTGCGTCGTTGGAGGGTTTCCAGTTTTTCGCCGTAGAGCAACTTCACCTCCAGAAGTTGCTGCTTTTAGTTTCCCCCGCGTGGGCTGGGGGACCTTCCACGGGCGAAGTCAGCGTTGCTACGGTGGTTCGGCGATTGGTATGGGTAGGGCGACAGCGAACGGTTGAAACCTGCTGGTCGACGGCTGGTGTTGGACAGGTACTCTTCGATCTCCGATGGGCGCTGGCCAGTTCGGGGGCGGGGTGCGTCGACGGAGAACCCTCGCAAACCGAGCCTCCTGTAGGGGCAGCGACGGTAGACGTGGTCGGCCTCTCCGCAGTGGTAGCACAGCGGACGATTGTCTGACGTTCGCCACACGTCGGTCTTCCTTGGGGCAGGGGGTTGCGCCGCAGGTGGTCGGGCCGGCGAGAGGGGACGACGGTACGGAGCCTCGTGACGATAGGGTGCAGGTGGGCGAGGGCGATGTACAGCAGCTGCGTAGGTCATGGCTTGCGGCTCGCGAGGTGCTACTGGCGTCGTTGAAGTTCCCAGCGCTTGCTGCACTTCTTCTCTAATGACGTCGGTAAGAGAAGCGACTTGTGGTTGCGGCGGCGTCGGGAGCAGTTTCCGGAGCTCCTCCCTCACTATTTCGCGGATAGTCTCGCGTAGGCTGTCGGCCGGGATCCGCGTGCTGCCAAAGTCGTTCGCATTGGTCGCGCCAACAAAGTTGCGGTCATACTGCTTAGCACGCATCTCGAGGGCTTTCTCAATGGTGCTGGCTTCGGTAACGAATTCGGCGACGGTTTTGGGCGGATTTCGGACAAGTCCGGCAAACAGTTCCTCCTTCACTCCGCGCATTAAGAACCGCAACTTCTTTTCTTCCGTCATTTCGGGATCCGCGCGGCGAAATAGCTGCTTCATCTCCTCAATGAAGATCAAGACGCCTTCATTGGGGTGTTGCGTGCGCGTTTCCAACAAAAGGGCGGCTCTTTCTTTCCGCACGACGGTAGTGAAGGTCTTAGTGAACTCGCTTTTGAACTGAGCCCAGTTTGTCAAGGAGCTCTCGTGGTTCTCGAACCAAGTGCGAGCCGAATCTTCCAAGTAAAAGAAAACATGCCGGAACGTTTCTGCGTCGTCCCACCTGTTGAATTTCCGGACGCGCTCCAGTTTCTCCAACCATTCTTCTGGGTCTTCTGCGGGGGCTCCTCGGAATGATGGCGGTTCCCGTGGCTGCTGCAGAACGACAGGAGGATTGGCTTGGTTGAGCATGGTGCTGGTTGCGACGTCTTTCTTCTTCGTCTTCTCCGGTAGTAGACCGAACTCGGGTGGTAAATCTTGCACGCGGAGGCTGGCTCTTGTTGGACTGGCTTGGCGGCTTCCAGAGGTTGTAGTGGGCATGAAGGGTGCGTACCCCGCACCTCCACCAGATGTCACGAAGCCAAGGACGACGCAGTTGTTTGGAAAAGAAACAAGTTTATTGGAGCGAACTTGTGCTCCCCTAACAACTGAAAAGAATACAGAGGCGGCGAGGCAGCGGTCAACAAAGTAACGTACGTGCGTCGGCGAGCGTCGCAGAATCGAATGCTCCGGCGTCTGGTCTGCAGGCTTTTTATCTTTCGGCGCGCGTGGTTCTGGAACCATCGATTCGCATCGAGAACATTGTAGATGCAAGAAGATTATTCCGGGCTGTTCACGTAAATCGGAATGCTCTCCCTATCACAACAGATAACACATGAGGCACAGAAAGAAGGAATGGAACACGCGCTTCCCTTGGCACGGAGATAACACAGACCGGCGCAGCCGGGCGGTAAAAGCAAAACACAAATAAACAAACCCAATGTATGGTTCGCGGCAATATAAAATAGAGACACCAAGGGCCGAGACGTCTCGGTGATGTGGTGGTGTTCTATTTACAAGGATGGCAGAATTAGGAAAGCGAAGCAGCTCGAGTCAGAGCTGTTTACGAGAGATTTCGGGTAGCGATGATGATATTCGCTTCGGTGCCGCGATGATGATTGGAAAGTTTCTACACGACTACCATGTGGCGCGCCCTGATTTACAGCCTGAACGTGCTCAGGTTGCCTGGGAGCAAAGGCTTGATTTGCAAGCGACAACGCCTGAAAGTTTCGGCCAATTTTAAATTTAATGCTAAAGCTTCGCCATATGCCAGGAGCCTGTGTCGTACTTGAGGGCTGGACGTCTCATGAATGATCTCCGTACGGACGCGTTCCGCCGAAGTCAAGCCAAACTTACACCGTAGGGCTTCCTTCTTGAGAACGATCACATATTCGAGAAGGCTTTCCCCTTGGAGCTGTAGACGACTTGTGAACTCGTTACGTTGTACCGTCGTGTTGGAGGACGCGGTAAAAAACCGGTAAAGCTCATCGAGGAGTTTGGCGTACTTCGAGACGGCCCGGGACGATGAAACGGGCCCAGAAACGGGCGCGGACGCCACGTTGCTTGAATCGAATGGGGCTTTTTCTTGTTCCGCGTCGGCGAAGTACTTCCATTCTCCTTCTCGACCCACGACGCTAACGAGCGTGGACGCAGGCCCAACGTCACTCCAATCGGTGCCACCGGCCGCCTCGAGGTTGTCTTAAAACTTGTGCTTCCGATTAGCCCACGGCATGGAGGGGCAGCCCCGGCAATTCCAGGAACACGGGAATGTGGTCGAAAAGGGCCATGCTGACAGGTAGGCAGCAGTAGCAGAACCCGAAGACTCTGAGAGATTCTACGACCTACGTAATACCTCGCGAAAGTCAGCACACAAACCACGCTAGGCCTCGCGCCGCTGGACACGTCGAACACTTCACAAAGATGCGTGTGTAGCGGGACCGCACTCGCTGGTTCTTTTTTCCACAACCGGAACCGACAGCCGAAGGACATCCTCGTCGCCATGATGTTGTGTCGCGAGCGGTGACTGGCCTCAAGGGCCCAATGACTGCAGCGGACCCGACGGACGGCGGCACACCAGACCACGGCACGAGCAAGGAGTGCGAGACCGACCAGCTTGAGCCAAACAATCGACTGAACCCACAAGCGGCTGTTTATTGCCGATGACCCATAGCTACACACCGACCAGCTTGAGCCAAACAATCGACTGAACCCACAAGCGGCTGTTTATTGCCGATGACCCATGACTACTCGGCTACACACGGGATTTGCTAACTTCAATCACGTGTGTTGTTCGACAACGACATCTATTACACGTCATGCGGACTAGCGCGCCCCTAGTGCACATACGCTCCATAGAACGTCGCCACTAAACTACACGTTACCAATCAGCTCTACCTACATGCACAAGAACGTTCTCACGGCTTCGAAGTCACCTGCTGCATACCACGTTTGCACAACTTCATTGCCGTCTTTCAATTGCACATTCGCCGACTGATGCAGTCCTAGCTGAAAAATTAGACTACAGTGACACTCAAAACATGTAGGCGCTAATGCAGTGAAAACGTTCTAATACGTATAAAACCACCGAGAAGGGAAAAATAGGCATTGGGAGTCCTAAATAAGAATCAGTCGGATTCCAGGCCTGGACTTCAGGCCAAAGAATTGGAGGGACCATAAACGGGTGAGATGCAAAAGCCGCATACAGTGATGTAATCATTTCGTTTAGGACTGAGCGGGGTCCTTTAAAATCTGTTAGAACATTTTCTGTGTCCTATAAGCGGAAAATGTTTTTTGGAAGTGGACTCGTTGTTTCACAGTGTCTCCGAGCGACGCGTCTTTTATTTAAACCAAGAAAACTTTCGCCCGAAAATAAGTAGCGGCATTTTGGTATCGGCAATAAGCATACCTGTTAGGTAGCTACATTGTTACCATTCATGGATGAATATTATTCCTGCGGAAACATTTGCTGCTTTCGCGAATATTTTTCTGCAGTTCACAGAAAGGTTTTGTCTTGTCGAGACTGCAAGGCAGAGATGAAATGGGACACCTCCGAACCCTACAGCTCCATGAACCCGACTTTCGCGTCCCGTTTAAATAATTCCCTGTGGTAGCTCTCAATGCACAAGCGGTGGGGGGCCAACACAACCACTATAGCACTCGGGGATTGCCCGTGTACGCACTAAGATGCAGTAGCATGTCTAATTTCAAGTGGAAACAGACGATATGCTGTGATACAAATTTCACTGTATCACAACCTATAACAATACGCTGCAGCTTGCTTTACACAAAGGCATGTTTTCATCGTGAAATAATAATGCTACGTTGGAAATGTCCGTAATGGCGGTGAAGCCCACATAAAAGGCAACGTATCATGTGGCTAACCCTGATATGCATTGGGTGCGAGCGCGGTTGCGCCAGTGAGACATCTTCATTGCCGGCGGCGCGTCATGTCGCAGGAATAGAAATATCAGAAAGCCACCCTAAATTCGATTTCAGCTCTAAGATGCGTAAGTATGCGCGAACAGGTCCTTGTGCCAAAGTAATGCAACTGACTCCAACGTCTCAGACCGGTGTGCAATGAAATTACAGTCAATATATTTATCAAAATTCCCTCGTACACGTAGAGATAACCTGGGAGGTTGCACATGTCTCTTGGGCAGTAGAATGTAGAGAAAAGAGAAGACGTGGAGATAAAAGGGCAATGATGACTGAGATGACACGGGAATTCAGAAGGCGAAGCATTCAGTTTCGCCCACCCTTCGCTGCCTCGCGCAAGGCCGCAGCAGTCGCCACCGATTAAGGAAGTTCTGCGCGTCTCCCCACGGCCTGGCATTTCGATGGTAGGGGTGCGTCTGCACCTCTGGGGTTCGCGGCGTAGCTTCAAATTTATCGGGCATTACACAAAACGCACAACGGACAACTTTATTCGCCCCAAAGCAGTAGTCGCCATATCGGACATAATACTCACGTATTGTTATACAGCAGCTGATGATACACTCCATGAAATCAGGGGTCTATTTGAAGAGTCCTACACTCATTGCACTATTGTAAGCATTGGCGCACTCCCCTCGAAAGCTGTGGGGAGTTGGATGAAATGTTCGCTCCCCAAAACTGACCAGGTATTGCTCTCGTGTGGGGCGGAGTGCAGCCCCAGGTCTGCTCCTGCACCAACCAAGAGTAAACCTGCGCATCATCTCCCTCTCTCCAGTACGAAGAGTAAAATTGCAATTTCATTATGGTCCAGTGCGGGAGTAAGCATGGAGATGCACTCCTACCATTTAACCATACCAATGCATCACCGATGTTTTATTTGTATACGTATTTCTATAATGCAGTTGTGCAAAAAGCGCCTCGGCCGTACGTGCCTTGTTACTTTAAGAGTCCTGCTGGAGCCACCGGACCGTTTCCTGTACAATGGGTGCGTACTTCGCCCACGTACCATACAAGGCCGGAGTGGTTCACTATTATCGGTGCTTTCGTCAGGGACACATAAGCTAGTCGTGCCCATTCCCTGCACCAGAACCACCGGCTACCGATGCATCAGAGCCACCAGCTACGCAGTCGGCTGTATCGCCGCAGACCGAGTTTCGGTGTGATCTGTGCCGTCTGATCACGTGCCATGCGATCACGGATAAAAAATGTCCAACTAAATGCAAAGCTATTCGTGCTAAGCGAAAGACGTGGCGGCGCCAGTCTGGTCCCAGCGGAATTCGTAAGTTTAACCGGTTCGGTTAAACGTACGAAAGGCACGGGCTCGGTAAAACGGGCTTGTGACAAGTAGGGTCACAGAAGAAGGCGGGACGCTTGGCAACGTAGAGGCGGAGCCGTAACGCGGCTCCTGCCTACTGCAGGAATTGTTTCAATAAAGTTGTTTTTAGTCTACTCTGGCAGGCTTCGAGCCTCAATTTGGGATCTTTGGCTGCTATGACGAGCTTGGATTTATTTACCGGACGAAGAACCGATGCCGAGAAGTAGAGGTAAGCCGTTGGTTAACCACGTTTTCTTATCTTATGTATTTAACCAAGCAGAGTTGCTCTCTAACTTCCGTCAGCGTAAGTGGTTAGCCCTACATTTTTCGTGACTTCTTTTGATTGTTGCGTAGATTTGAAGGTCGCCTTTTGTACCCGTATGCAAACAGCATCAATTCTTGCACCTTTTAAATCGCTTTGTTTCGAGAAGTGTTTGTATTTTAGCCGGGTGTATTTGCTGGCTGAATGTTTTCGCATGTAAAAAGCATGATAGCGCGAATATTCGCAGCGCTATCCTGTTGTTCTTGCTCGGTGGCTAGGCTTAGAGTGACTGCCGTGCAGTGGCTGGCTGCTTTCAGGCCTACAAAAAATAGGCTGAGTGATAAGAGTGCGGGTGGCGCGTGGCCGTCTCTAAAATTACAATAAGTTTTGTGACCGCCGCGCGTACAGCAGCAGACTCAAATTCTGTCCAGACAGGTTTCTTGCGTTTTGAGTGAGGGCACGATGGAAGGAAACGGGACTAATCAGGACGTACGCCCCGCACTGCTTAGGGGTAACTACATGTGTCTACGGCGATGAGCGGCGCGAGAAACGTGACTCAATGGGTAAAGCAATCATGTATTGTGGGCGACACTGAAAACATTTTACAAAGGCCCCCGGCAGCGGCACCACATGGTAGGCGAGGGACCGTCGCCGTCGCGGGCAGCGACGGGGACGGAGGGAATTGGCGGCAATGCATTATTTTTTTACCTTGTTGCTGTCGCCCACACTGTTCGTTGTACCCAGTATGTTGTGTTTTTTGCGTCCCTTGTCGCCTTCGCTACACTTGGTTACCCCTTTTATTTTCCAGTGTTCTGATCGCTAAATAAGGAGACTATTGGTTCTCATCAAATGTTGCGATCTGGAGCGTGTAAAGAACGAAGCGTGCTCAAGAATGAAGAAAACAGTACCTATGTGAACCACTAGCAACTTTTTCACACTGAACTTGCGAACGTATAATGTGCCGCACGTTGCAGTCGGCTGATGACGAGAAAATCCAATGGAAATTATGCCGCGATTATAACCCTAAACAAAGAGTTAGCTGTATTTAAATTTTATTCAACGCTTTTATACCGGGAACTATAGCGGGGTACACAATGGAAGCTACGAACACGTAAACATAAAAGCACTAATGTCTTTGGTGCGCAGTGCGTAGGCAGACCGAGCTGTAGGGCGCGCTGTCTGACATGACATTGGACAACTGGCACAGGAGGGTGGCTGCATCAAATGTTACCGCACATTCACATCTAGACTGGTCACCGCGCCAAGAAGTAATGCATTCCAAAACGGGCTCACAGTGTCCTTTCCACGCAAACACTAAACTATCACCAAATAAACTTCATTTAACATTGTTCAACCCCGTCAATTCTTTTTTCATTGTAGATCTTGCCTTTTCTGTCTCCCTCTTTCTGCCGATGTAGGAACAAGGGGAAGACGGCAAATGCTGGAAGAGTTTTTTTTTTAACATAGAGCCCGGAGGCGTCAGCAGGAGGGGCCGTCGTACTCAAGACACTTCTCTTCACAGCCTGGGACATCGTGGATGGGTTTTTATTGTGCTGTGTGTGTTCGGGCTGTTCAGTGTGTAATACGTTTCAAAGGCTAAGCGCATCTTCTTGCTTCTGGAGACGTTACTTCAGTTCAAGCTCAGTTCCCTGGTCGGTACAGTTCTGAAGGCCGCCACCAGCATTAGGGAACCGTCAGCTCGAGCGTGCTGGTTTTTATACCAAGTTATGTCTTTATTTATTCTTACTAGCGCATTCTCATTTCAGAACCTCCTCTGCTAAAACACCTAGTGGCAATGTTTCGTGCGGTTTCCTTTTGTCCCACCAACATATATATCTTGTAGAGTTTCTGTGGCAATGTCTTTTTTATCTTTGTATTGATGGCATCTTGTAATGTGTTATAAGTAATGCACGCTGAATTATTTTAGTGCCAGATTTTCATTTCCCAACATATATTTGTAAATGTTTAATGTGTCTAAATAAGAGCTCGCTTTCCAGTGTATGTTATGCACTCACTGATGTAATAAAGCCGTTTTATTTTAGTTCAATACTGTTAACTGTTCTCCCACTGCTGCATTCCTGCTGATTCATTTCGTGCTAATGCCAGTATTTTTGGGTGGTAATGTCACTTGTGCTGTCTTAATTTTATGTTTGTAGTTTGTGTTTTCAGTTGCTTGATTAAATTTTTATTTTTGAATTTTTCTTTAATGTGTCCTACATAAAATGTATGTCTCCTTCTGTGTGGATGGGCAGCAGGAATCGTTTTTCATGGTGTGATATTTTAATTCCAAATAAATTGCTTTTTCTGTGAAATTGCAAATGCACCGATTGTTGGGATATTTTCTTGAAAAATAAAGTATGGGCTTGTCTTTCCGTCTTTTTCATGTTTCACAATAGCTTGTCCTTTTTGTTTGCTTGTAACTGCCTACAGTACCTTTGTGGGGAGGGGGGGGGGTAGTAGCAGGCGGAGCGAAAACACGCTGCCTCGAGAGCAGAAGCAGAACGCTGTTTGGATGTAACGGGATGCTTTCCAAAACAGTAGTAATTCCGTTCGGCAGTAGCCGATAACACCGCATTCAATAGGGCTTATTCATGCCTAAAGGGAGTGACGGAACGTTGCCTTGGAGATAGTATTGAAATTCTCATTGAGGGTTAAAGAACTAAGCCTGCAAAGCAGCAAAGTAAATCCCCCGAGGAGTATTCCGCCTCTCGCTTTGAAGGCCACGCGCAACTACTGGGAAGAGTAGCCCAATGCTTCAAAAGAGAGTGAAATTTGGGACAAACGTTTTTCCTGCTAGACAGAGTCCCCAACACTCCTAGACTTCTTAGGGTGTAGGAAGAAAGAGAGAGAGAGAGAGAGAGAGAGAGAGGCGGAGAGGGGGAGAGAGAGAGAGATAGCTCTAATTACAGAAAAGCACATAGGCTAGCCGGAATGTTGTCGCCCACCTACTACTGTACCGGGCTGGAGAGAATGAAATACAGTCAATATAGGATATAAGGCACAAGAAAGAAAAGAAAGACAAAATAGACGAAGTGTAAAAAGTAATGTTGACTGTGTTTGATTCAGTGAGTGTGCCACGTGAAACCATTTTATGGTTGCCTAGTCTGACTATGGGTCAGAGGCGGTGATGTCGTGGAGGTAATCACATAATACGGCTACCACTTTCCGCTGAGACGAGGGAGAAGACCATCGTCCCAACGTAATTTTAACGTTGTGAAAAAGTGGTTGACGCATTCGATATTCTGTGCGAGGTTGTTTCTTCTTGACTTTAAGGTGGGCACTCCAGTAAATATGCTCAAGTGTTTTGGTGATATGCAGTTGTCTAAATAAGTGTTCGACGTTTGACCGAGGTGATACGTGTATGCATTTGCGATGGTCTCGTTGAGACATGAACGACAGAACGAGGACTCTATCCGACGCGAAACTCGCCGAACTAGGCGCATTTCAAAGCAGGATCCGCATGATGCAGGGGTGGCTGGTGGTTTTCCTCGAAATACCTGAAGCTGTTTCTTTTCCTCAAGACAAGCGTCTTTGCTAGTCTGGAGGCATCGTGCTTCGTGAAGAAAGTATACCTGCCGTTCCGCAATCATGAGCCCTTTTCGGGTGCATCCTTTGCTTTTTCTTTGTCTGGGATGACGCAGTGCGGGCAAATCTTGTGTGGTGTCAGGCGTTGCCCGCCGGCGTAGACTAGATGATTCATGTAGGTGAGGTCGCGGGATATTTTCTTCATGATTCGGATGCAGTACTACGTCGAAGATACTGCACAGTGCTGGGCGGCTGATGAGAGCTGGGCATGAACGCACAGAAAGCATGCTCTTGTAGACGCGATCTGGCGTTTTTCAGTGCGAATGTTCCCTCGCGTGCCAAGAAAAGTAATACAGGTTTGTTTTCACGGAATCCTAAAGCCTTATAAACATTTGTTTTAAATATCTTAGTATTGCCTTAAAGTTAGGCGCAGCTAATTTGGAAGCGCACCATTCTGCTTAAGATCTAACTGCCCCAATCTGCAAAACAAATCGTTGCATGTTGACCGGCAAAGAAAATTTCCGCCGCCGTAACTAATAAATAACCACATACTCGATTCAGTGACAATTATCCTTTGGCTTCCCACTGCCACTACATTGCGCTACCACATGCTATCTCCAGACATTGTGATGATGATGACGATGATGTCATCTAATATTTTGGCACGAACCCACAAGGAGGGACTGGCCAGGGCTAAACCGGTTAGAAATGTAGGGACTTCAAAATATTGGGTGCAGTAGAACAAAAGTTTTCATAGCTGCTTTCTTTCTGGAACATACCTACCCGGGGGATTGGGAAAGAATAGAAATATTTGCGGGCTTATCTTACCCTCTTCACAAAAATCACAATACTATCAATTTGAAAATAAAAGTTCCGAAATATTTCGTCCCGCTTGATGCCCTAAGTTGATGACGCGTGGAAACACAGTTGCATATCATACCCTGAATACCGAGATTCTATGGAATCGCTGGCATGTCTGGTTGCTGATGTAGGTGGCACCGTAAGACGATAAAATGCAAGTGAAAATATACACGCAAATGGAATTTCGAAAAAAAGAAGGCGGATAGAGTACTATGCGCCAAAATACAAAGAAACAAAAGCGAACAGTGAGGTGCAGATATGATATTGCTAAAAACGGAGTCAATAATAGGTGTCAGCATTTTTTGTCTTTAAATCAAGTAAACACATTTGGCCACCAGTTGAATTTTTGTATTTCTTGATCGGCATTCGGACGAAACTCGTAATGTATGCTAGATGCGGAAGTGTAACACCAAATGTCGGTTTCGTGCTGCAATACACCATCGCTTTTCTTGGACGTCTTATGCCTCATCCACAACAAAATGTTTTGAAGCGCTTACACAACGACTGCCTTATCTACCTTTCGATCAGCCCAATGCGAAGAAGTTTGAATGATCGCTGCATCATAATTCCGCGAAAACATTTCCGCTTTCAGTAAACCTCTTTGTGGGTAGCGTGACGGTGAAAAGTTTTAAAAGCACTTATAAAACTTACTATTTTCTCTAGCAAAAATTACATTGCGCTTGGTTCCTTTTGTTTCCCGAAGGTTTCTTCTCACATAAATAATAGAACCGCCGGTGTGGAGCTTGCTTAAGACAATGACGTATTTCACAGCTCTAAATATGCCTATAAACCTCTTTTTCGGACAACTTTGTGCGCATTAAAATGTCGTTGCGTTAACGCCTATACTCTTTCAGTGATGATATAGTCCAATATATTTGTGTGGGCATATGTTTATTGAGCGCACATGAAATAAAAAGAAGACGACGCTGTGTCATCGTTAAAGGTGCCCTTTGTTTGCAGCCGTGGGTTGCCTCCATCTGCGCTTCCATGGCCGGGAGCATGCCGCCAAGGAGGCCGAACCCTGCCGGCGGCGTGGGTCCTGAATGTCAGCCGCTACACACCAAATGTACGTACTCACAATTGAACAATTGTGCGCAATGAGAATACATATTGCTTTTAATGTTTTCCCGTCAATGCTAAGATTGGTGCTCTGTTATTTTATTGGATTAGACAAATTTTTTAGGATTGTTCTCTCCAACAGGGGGGCACCAGTGAGTAAACTGGTAATTGTAAGATGCAGTGTTGAGTGACCCCCGATGGTGCTACTGCTGGGCAGTTGTGTCCATGCGTGCAGTGGCGTCCAAGAACATCTTTTTAATTTCTACTATTCTGGGGTATGGTAGAGCGTCAGAGATTGTGATGTAGAGTTTCCGTCATAGCTTCGTAATACCGAACTTGATGTTTGAGCCGTACTGTACGAGAGTTATTTTAAAGGCTATAGTCTGTGTTGTGCTACTAAAATGCAGACATTTCGCCACGTCGGTCTGCCTGCCTGCCTGTCTGTGACTCAATGCCGCCACCCGGCCAAAGTGCAAAAAAATTCCCTCGCACTTCTCCGAGGGGGAGAGTGTGTAAGGCGAATGCACGGTTGTTGATTGCGCGATTACGGTGGATATCGTGATCTTAATGGGTAGTCGAGAGATTACACACACGCACACAACTACAAACTAAGATATTTGACTCGTTATTGCTGGTACCGCTGCCCGGTCCGCCATCATCGTTATCGAGATGCAGGACCAGCGACCGCTCTAGACGACGGCGCGGGCTCGACTAATACCCTCCTGCGCCACGCGGCCGCTACACGAGCGCCCTCACGCGTCGGAATGCGGAGCGCCCGCTACGCGAGCGAGAGCTCTCCCGCCCGAAGTGGAGAGGAGGCGCCCAACACCCGCAGTCACTGAGCGGAGAGAGGAGGAGGAGAGTAGCGCGCCCATCTCCCCCCGTTGCTAGGTAAGACGAGGAGCGCGCGCACCCGCAGCTGTTGCTATGCGGACGACGGCGGCGGACGATTCAGGCTCGCTAAAGAAGTGCATTCGCACTTAAAAATTTTGGCAATATTCTCGTATATTCACAGCTAATTCTAAAGGTCCACGTCCTGTGTAAGTGTTCGTACTTGTCAATATTGTTGAGCAAGAGCAAGACATTACGCAAACAAAAGGCTCAAAATCAATACATCAGGTATATTTGCAGTGTTGCTTTATTAAAAATTCATGAATGCTTGGTTTTTGCGGTAGCAAATGAAAAATATCAAAGGCAGAAAACCGTAGCTTGCTGTTTCCCGTGCTATATAGCGACGGCATTTCAGAAATAAAAAGGCAACAGCAGCGAAAGGTTCCACTAGATGACATTCACATAACGCTTTGATTAGATGGGATCCACGTTCGCTTGGACATGGCCTCCTGTATAACCGACTCTACCCGCTGTATCGGCCCGAAACACATTAGAGCAGCCCGATCACCCTGGGTGCGCCAATTTCCAAGGTTTTTCGATGGCTATGCCGATTCGAACTTCTGTTTGAAGCGGAGGTGGACCGAAACACACCTCCGCATCATCTGCTAGTTAGAAAATGGCGCTTGGAATTCATGAGCTAATAATAAAAACTAAAGGTTTATGCGTAGGGTCGCAGAACTACTAAATGGCGTTCCGTGTACTGTTCCCCCCGGCAACGATCGCCATTTCGGTTTCACTACGGCAGTTTTAGAACAAAGCGTATACATGTCCTCCTCGTGGTTGTCACTGCGATAAGAGCCACTTAACTTTTCTGTCGCTCTATAGGAGTAGATAAGTGAAAAATAATGAGCTTGATTCGGCGTTTAGTTACATAGATGGTCCATACGAAATAAATTTTGTTTAAAGAAGTCCAACGGGTTGTGGTCCCCTTTTTAACTTAACATTCCATTCATTGTTGTTCTGCTGCTTATAGTTTTTACTGTCCCCGAAAGGGTGGTACGAAACCACCTTCAACCACCCCTCGTTTGTTTCTCCGTCCCCGCTGTTCCAAGAAATGGTTCCAGCGCAAATGTAGTAGATATATTAACGACGCGGTAATTGGCATTCCCTGGATGCTCCGTAAAGAATGACGACTTCAAACTTTAGCTTAATGCGATGGTCAGTATTTGAGGCCCCCTATACAAGCTTAGGATAAACATTCAGCGTGCACTTAGCTCGTTTCTCTCAGTAGTTCTCTCCGGTACATTCATTCTTCCCTCACCAATCACATACCCTGAGCACGAGGTCACGGGTTCGATTCCCGGCCGCGGCGGCCGCTTTTCTGATGGAGGCGAAAAGCAAAAACGCCCTTGTGTGCGAGATTTCGGCGCACGTTAAAGATCCCCAGGCGGTCAAAATTAATCCGGAGCCCTCCACTACGGCGCGCCTCATCGCCTGCGTTCCGTCGGCACGTTAAACCCTAAGATCAATCAATCAATCAACCAATCACATACCGAACAACCGATAAAAATCCAGTGGGTCACAAAACCACTAGTAAAATCACCCGTAACATATCGGGCTGGATCAAAGGGAATGGAGAAAAAACTTTTGCGTAAAAATATTTATGAACGTGCAAGGTAGCCTGAGAAAGACTACCTCTTTTATAATTACCCTGTCAACTTGTAGCGTCACCCTAGCCACTTACTAGATGGTTTATTTCTGGCCCCGAGAATTTTTATACGTTTTTTGTTCGAACAGGAGTTGGCGGTCGGTGATAGAGCCAGAATCACCTTAATACAACACATTTTTTTTGTTTTCAAAGGGCCTGACAACTTTTTTTAAACCAACCGTTGTTGCCAGGTGTGTAGACAAAAGTTGACCGTGCCCTCGCCAACACAGAAGAGCCTGGGATTAGGGTGCCACCAGAGAGAACTGCGGAATTTCTGGAACTGAGCCGGCACAAGGCGTTAAACAGGGGGCTATGTATTGGAACACTCGTGCAGTAGACATCGTTGTACTAGAGACATTGTAGGTGCCTCAATTGAAGCAACGTCTCCGCCCTACGGCAGCGCTGGCATCGAGACACCCGACTTGTAGGAGTAGTGAGGCGACTTTAAATTGAATTGAGAAAACCTTTAGCGTGTTCTCTTGGGAGGAACGACACGGGGAACGAACAGCATCAGGGGTGAGCGGTAAGGATAACGGATGCCTTTACTTGGCAGGGGCGCCGTCGACTACAGCCGTTCGGCGGCATTTGCTACAAAACGAGAAGATATGCAGAAATTTTTTTCAGCTTTCGTTTAAACTAGGATGGTATTAGCGGTCGCTAGTTTGTGGTGTTTAGGATGGTAGCCTTTTCTTCCTTACATTTTATGTTAGGTTAGGTTAGGTTACGTAAGAAAGAGTAAAATTGTGCCAGACGCGGCATTGTTTTTTTTCGAAACGGCTATGGACGTCTTTTTACTGCAGCGCTTGGAGTGTCCTAAGGCCGCTG
Organism: Haemaphysalis longicornis; assembly: GCF_048455015.1. Lineage (NCBI taxonomy): Eukaryota > Metazoa > Arthropoda > Arachnida > Ixodida > Ixodidae > Haemaphysalis > Haemaphysalis longicornis. The sequence continues at coordinate 56,422,497 of NW_027526233.1, forward strand.
TCTATTCACAACAATTCTACAAGAGGAGGGCCCCAATCACCTAATGAAATCCAGGCTGCATTAGGCACCATCAGTGGTACCATAATTATGAGAGTAACGACTATTATGATAATGGCGACGACCAGAATGTTGAGATTTAAAAGCCCCACTTTCATTAAGAGCCTTGTTACGCGCGTTGATTAAACGAGGGCAATTCGAGCTTTGGTAATTTTGGCGTGGTAATTCCTATTGACAGTGCGGTGTCGGATGGAGCACTCTAGTTACTTGTTCTGGATTTTTCTAGAGAAAATGAATTTATTTCATGTACCCAAATTTCTTTAGCTCTTGTTTTGTCGTAGCATATATTTTCCTCGCAATCTGAATGGTAGCGGGATCACTACAAAAATGCCAGACGTTTCTGCCTTTTCTCCGGAAACACATTCCGGCCATTAAGTTTCGAATGCAAGACGCAATTTTTGATGATCACGTGACGGAAATATAGCCACAACCGCATTGGTCCCAACGTTTCACGAAAACTCAAACTTAAGTTGAAAGAGCAAGCATGTCTGAGAACTACTCGCAGAAACTAGCCGCTAAGAGCAATGTGTGGTAGGAATAAAACTTGGAAGCTAAAAAATAAAACGGGGAAACGACGTTCGCACCCACAACTCTAAACTTGAACGTGTGGCTTGAGCGGGGCTACCTTGGCATGACATTAGCAGGGTTTAATTTAACGAATGGTTTCAGCATTTTCTTTTGCGCGTGTTTTGGTAAGTCCGCACTGCCCTTGTTACACTTTTTTCTTGAACACGGACCTCATCTCGTCCTTTTACAAATAGAAAGTTTCTAGTAATTGAAGGTTGCAGTTAAAGATTCATATTCCCCACACAACATGGCTGTGTATCGGACATGGCATCATGAGTTGAGCTGTTTCTTTGATCACAAAAGATATTGTTTTACAGTGAAGCCAATAAACTCTAACCATTCATACGTAAACCTGTCGCCTGGGTGCACCTCTGCAAAACGTCATTATCACGAGTACCCATAGGCCCTTTTTTGCTTAAAACAACGTGCACATTTTCTACTTTTATAAAAGATAAAAAGCAGAAATTCTATCTGCCTAGTCGGTAATTATAACCAGTGTTTCAATTTCTGCAGTGACAAAAATACTGAAGGGACGTATGGAAAATGGAGTCATCTACTCTCCACACCCAAGAGTGGAAATTCCAGTTTGCTCCCTATACACAGTTGTAAAAGCCCACCTCAAAATTTCGGGGGATAAGATTGCCGTGGTGAGTACTGCATGCGTGGATACCCAAATATTTGGGAAGATCCGCACTTCTAGGACCTATAAGTAATTCCTTATGAACAACTGAACAAGGAGGCCGTTTCTCATTAAGCGCACAGAGGAAAAATATTGCTATACGGCGTTCTTGTTAACTTCGCGGCTTGAAAAAGCGTAGTTTTTCGAAAAAGCAAGACAGAATTCATTTGAAGTAAGAAGCGTCAGAAGTGTGCTTGGACCAGGTGGAAAGTGGGGATATGAAAATGACCTAGGCATTCTGAAGAAAAATCGTGAAATAGTTGATACAGCAATAAAAATATTCGCTATTCTGAATGGGGAATTAGGATCTCCTGCCCTTCAAAGATATTAGGACATACATTTTGATTTTAAGGGAACGCACACCTGGAATCCAAAGTAAACATCAAGTGCAACCCCCTGAAAAGTTTTAATAGTTGCAGTGAATCAATATTTGATGTGATTATTCAACAAAATGCCTGAGGTTTCGGATCCTAAAAACGTGTTTCTGCACAGATGGTTAGTGCGACTGCATTATAGGTTCGCCAGTACACCAATAGAATTGTTTTTATCAAGCTATCTAGCTTTGCTCTGAAATTCAGCCCGAGTATGGCGTCGAAATATAAACTGCTGGACGCATTTTAACAAACTGTCTACCACAAGTTGAATGCAGCATTAGCACATTGACAAGAAAAACGGAGTTTTATGCATGCCGTCGCTGCTCTGTCCTGTAAAAAGGCTTGATAGCTTCCTCCCATAAACCTGTGGTCTTTATTTTCAACGTCTCGTTATAGCCACAAGCTAGCAAAACGAAACTTTCATAAACACGAACACTGCTATAACTTAGCCTTAGATTTACCTGGCAAACAGGTGAATGCGACAGAACATTGAAGGTTTGAGTGCGGTCTTCGGTTCTGGTATTAAACATTGTCACAAGATCTTAGATGGGATATCCATGTGAGCCCCGTCACATCAGCTGCATTAAAACGACTGTTCTTTTTTCGTTGGAGCCTCGATTCTGGGCCGCATGATACTAGACTTCTCTCCTAAAAAACATTCGTCGGACCCGTCTTAGAATATGCAAACGTCACGTGGTTTCCCTTTACAAACGCTCGCATAAATGCTCTAGAAAAAGTAGAAAGAAAAGTGATAAGATTTGTCTATAATAAATACCGAATAACAGACTCCCCCACGGAACTTTTTAAAAAGCAGGTCATTAACAATAAAAACCAAACTAAACTTGCACGTCAAAAATTGCTGTATCAATTAGTTCAGAAACAGCTGAACATAGACAGTTCAAATTATATATCCTACACAGAAACGAGGCCAACACGACAAGAGCATTTGCTGACACTGAATGAATATCCGTGCCAAACTGACTGTCTCAAATATCCTATTCTACATCAGCAATTAGAGAGTGGAATAATTTGCCCATCAGTATAACAAACAGTCAATCATTGGAAACCTTTTCATCCCTGCTCGAATGTTATTTATTGTCTTGGAATGACGAATTGCGTTCTTTGTCCACTGTATGAAGTGCTCACTACTTTTCTTTCAGTAACTACTTGTTATTGATGACGTTTGGTAAATATATAGTTATAATTGGTATGGTACTGATGTAGTCATAAAATGTATTGCTGTCAGTTTTGTCTCCCTGGTAATGGTATATTTCACTTGTGACGCGATTACCCTTGGTATAAATCTTGTCATTTCACGGTGTATGTGCCCTTCCTGCCTTAAGCCCTAATTGGGGTTGGCAGTATATGTATATAAAATAAAATTGGGGCCGTCTTTTTGTAACATCAAAATGATGTCTCTAGAGAAAGTGGATGTACGCTTACCTTATTTATCCGAAAACGATCGTTGAAATACTCGCCCCCAGAAAGTCATCTCATAGCTGATAGTAATAACTGGCGCTTTAGCAAAAAAAAGCGTGCAAGTGAAAAAATGCAGCGAACGTCAGGGGCATATCCTACAACGTAGCAATCACATCGAACAAACAGAGCCAACAATACACATTAGAAAAACTTTCAAAATGAAACTATATAGTAGGTATAATAATATATAATATATAACATATATATATATATATATATATATATATATATATATATATATATATATATATATATATATATATATATAGTAAGGAAATGAGGGGCTCGTTGAGGAAATACAGAAAGATAAGTCGGCAGTCTACAACGCCAAAGGAAGCATAGGGGTGTGGTTAGGCTCTTTTTTTTTAGTACGGTTAATTAAGGTAATATTTTTTTAAATATACGGAAGAAAGAAAGAAAGAAAAACACGCGCCCAGAGTGGGAACCGAACCCACCGAACCGAACCCACAGGCTGTAGACGTTCTAGTCACGCCCCGGGGGCTGAAAAAAGAAGGTCCCCTTCTCCCCGTGTAGTCTGAGTGGCGCTGGCTACCGCCCTCAAGCGTCAAATACACTTCTAGTAAATATAAATAGCCCAGAAAGTGAAGGAGAACACAGTCGCCCAGATAGCCGAATTGGTAAGGCATTCGAGATATAATCGAAAGGCGTGGGTTCGGTCCCCACTCTGGGCGCGTGTTTTTCTTTCTTTCTTTCTTCTGTATATTTAAAAAATATATTAACTTCATTAACCGTACCAAAAAAAGAGCATAACCACACCCCTATGCTTCCTTTGGCGTTGTAGACTGCCGACTTATCTTTCTGTATATATATATATTTATATATATATATATATATATATATATATATATATATATATATATATATATATATATATATATAAATATATATATATATATAATATATATAATAATAATAATATGTATTTATGGGTAAAATATTATATAATAGTATAATAAAAGGTATAATAATACTCTTGTCCAGTATCGTTCTCTTGCGCCTTTGAAGATAACTCGGAAGTGCACGAAATGTAATTAAAGCTCTTGATGCAAATGACATGATCGTTTGGATGGGAAGAGATCAGCTCGAAGTCCTGGAAGACAAAACTGGTGGCCCCTACCATCAAAGAGTATGCAAAGAAGTGTGGCTTGCGCCGTCTTGCCAAATATAGCTGCGGTTTTTGCTTAGAACACGGCAATATACAATTGGCCTAGTGGATTTTGATTCATATTGTAGGACTGTACACCTAAAGATTGTCATCCTCTGCCTGCGAGCTCAGACTGCAAAGTGTGATAAAACACCGCGGTCCAGAAGAAACCTATGGTCATTTTTAGGAACATCGTAATTTCAGCTGTATGCTCGGGCACAAAACAGTAACCGTGAGTTGTCCAGTTTTTTTATTACGGTAGTAGACACGATGGTATCAACACTACATTACAAGAAAAAGTGAACTCCCCTTTCGCGACAAAACACGAGGATGGAACTGTGGTGGGGTCCACATATCCACCGATGGAGGTAAGGTGGTCTTCCAGGGTAGATACCTGTGCCTCCATGGTGTGTTCTGGCCACTTCCAATGAAGGACACGTTCACCGTAAGTGTTCTGTGCCCCGTCTTAGCAGGAGCCATGCAGGAGGGGCATTTCTGTGCGAACTGGGCATGGTAGCGTGGTGGCCTCTGCCGTGTAACAGCGGCAGAGAGGGCTAGACCAACACGACGTCTTCGCAGCAAGACCTCCTCCCTGAGAGCGAGTTAATAGGGAAGTCTGTTCTACACTGTGGATCTAGAGTGCCTGTGGCGTGACGAACATCGTTCTATTGGATAAATTGTCCAGGGACATCTATTGCCTATAATGGCAACGGTCGTGGAACGAATGGAGGGTGGCAGACACCATCCACTGCAATGTGACCGGGGGTGTGTTTCGCCAGACCCACGACAGCCAAACAGGGCAGCCGTACGTATCCAGTATATCATGAATGTCGCTCGAGATAGCCGACTAGGTATTTACTCGATGTAAAGAACATATGGCCGCCTTAGAGTTTGTATAGATTTGTAAAGTAGTACCTCAGGTGCTTTAAGAAGAGCAGGAGTTATGGCTGGTAAGCCGTCCCAGGTGGCTGTAATCTTGGCCAGCATGGCCGGGCACGGCATATTTGTAGAAGCAAGTTTGACATGCCTCTGAGTGAGGAGGGGGGGTGCTGTAGTAGTGTTGGGTTCTTCAGGTCTTCTTTGGCCCCAGCGTCCACAAATGCCTGCACCATGTGAGGTTAAGACTCAGCCGCCAGTTATTGTGCGACCGCGAAAAGCCTGTCACAACGCCCGCTGGGTAGATTGTGAAGTCGCTTAGTGGCCTCTTGTAGGTCACCTGGTGGTATGGCCAGGGTGCCCTGAAAATGACGCAGGTTTGGCATTTGGGTAGTGAACGATCCCTGCAGTTGCCTAACGCCGCCGCGCCAGCAACAAAAGTCAGTTGATGCATGCGGGTGGAACGACGCTGATAGACTAGCTCATCCAAGGTGTTACCTTGACCTCAAGCGTGAGGAGCGGGGATCGGTGTTATCCTTGCGAGGCAGGTAATGGTACGCATTGCGGCTCGGCTAATTGCCTCAATTCGGGCCCACTTCGCTAGGTTCACGTGTTGGAATTGAGCCTGGTAAATAGGCCGAGTCGGGAGCAAAGATCGCACCAATAAACGGGGCCACTTTTTAACAGGAGCCACCAGAACTCTGTGAGTTGCGTCGGATAAGGTGACGTATCTGTCCCGCTTTTACGCGAACGGAATGTAGCCACATGGACGCTGACCAACACACATAAATTTCTAACACCATGACACGATGTGAGCTGCCAATGCGGACATGTCGGCCGCACAGTTGTAAAGCGATTGGAGACACCTCCAGTCGGCAACGGCCACAAGAACTGGCCACGGGGAGAATAGCTGTACTTTTCACAGAAACTGTTAGCCAAACATATTCATATTATTTCTGTGTGTCAGACAAGGTTTGTTGGAGGCACGCCATTTTGCGAGCCAGGTCAAACTGTACAGTCCACACTGTAATATCGTCCACGTACATAAGAAAGTGTGTGTCATGAATAGAGCGAAGATGCCAGGCAAGCGGTAATATCATACGAAAAAGAAAGTGAGAGATCACCGATACGTGAGGCACTCCACGGAGAGGCGTAAAGTTACCACAGCTTGTCCGACCAATGCGAAACGGAAAGGATCCTATTGTGAGGATGTTTCGGAGGAAGGAGTAAACCTTTCTCTGAAGAAGGGTGCCTCCCAGAATTAATACTAGGATGGCTCAGGCTACTGTGATCCTCAGAAACGCTGGGCGAGGAACGTGGTATGAAGCTGCAGTTCGGCTTCGTGATTCGATTTTTTAAGACCCTTTGACGTAGAGGCAAAATAAAAAAGAGCTGCAATTTCCTCAATCAGTGGACATTCAAGAGTTAATATCTGGGCAGAAGGTTAGAAATACGAGCTTCTCCGAAAAATTCTGATGTTTAAGATGGCCAGCCAAGCTTAGCACTCACGTGGTTTAACCAGGTGGCCATCTGGCAATACTATGTCTACAGACCTCTTGGAACACCTTATAACTGCTATATAGCGGATAAGCTTATATCAGGTTTCTATAATATGAGAATTGTGCTGCTTTTTCTGCGAACTGCTGTGTGATTAGGTTCTTCCTTGGCGCGCATTGCGATTCCGAATGTGTTTCTTTTTCCGGGCCGTTATTCTCGTGCCATCCCCTTCGGAGAATGTCCCTGCGGACGACACATACCTAATAGCAAAAAAACCGCCAGTGTATAGGGCGGCTTGATGTTATTTGTCCGCCATGTGGCCTAAACTACCACCTGTACTTTCACGGCGCTGCCACGCGAAGAGGCGCGCTTGAAGTTTGCTTTAACATTACTTCTCCTGCACTTCGACGCTTCACTCATGCACCACAACCAGTTCGGTCCGTGCGAAATCAATGTGGTGTTATTCCAGTCTGTTTTCGTGCGGTAATCTTTATATTGGGCAGACGGGGCACTAGTTCAATGTTTGCCTGCGCGAGCATAAAAGCTCGTTAAGAGGAGTTCCTTGTTCGTATTTGTCTACCTATTGCTCCACGTGTGTCTGAAGTTCGCAATATGGTGGAACGGTCATAAACTTAGTGCAACAGCGATTGCAGCACAAGGGAAATTGGGAAGACTTTGCAATCCCCAAACCTGAGCCTGTGTAAGCGTGCCAGCGCTTGCGGTCCTAGATTGTGAGATTAATTTCCTCGAGATTAGATGATAATGCCTGCTCGCATCTTTCTTCTCTCGGTCTCTTTGTATTACGTGTATACAGGCGCGCGCATGCCCGTGTTATTTTTTGTGAGAATAAAATAGGTTCTTAGTCAGCGCTCGTCCTGTGTCTCTCTGCACCCCGTGGCGTCCCGAGTGCTCTTAGATATGAATCCGAAACAACTGACCCAACGGCCCCTTTTGTTTCACTTGTACCCATTGGTGAAGGGAGACTGATAATAATTGAGCTTGGCCATTACGACGCCTTGCATGTATGCCTGCGTAGCCCTTTACGCAGATAAAGGGTTAATAATAACACGTAGCCGATGTGTTGTTCATGCTTACGGAGAGCCGCAAAATACCGGAATAAAAACTAATGATGGTAAGAAGAGAACACGCCCGTCAGTAGGACATGACTGCATCCACGTCATCTACATCATAAAGAGTGCTTAGGTGTTTTCGTTTATTTTATTCTTTTTTTTTTTTGCAAATAGCAAATGCACCAGTTGGAGCAAGAAAGTGTTTGGAATAATATTATAGGCTTTTCTGCGACAGTTTAGCGTGCACAAAAAAAAACTGAACCAGATTTTTAATAACCATTTATATGGTGTGCGCCCCACTATCTGCCTGCAACACAGCTCCCATATCAGATGAAAGAGTTCTGATTTCCGGAAATCCGCGTAGCATTTGCAGGTTTCACGAAACGATCACGTTATAGTGTGATTAGTTACGCTAAGAAACCATACACGAGAAACAAGACACGGACAGGCAAAAAACACGTGCTAACCTTTATTTGCAAATACTAGCATGGTACAATAATACATCGTACATCGCGTGTTGTTTTTATCGCAACTAATCGTGTGCTAAACCGTGACTAACAATACCAGCAAGAAGTTATTCAGAAACAATAAATAATTTACTTGCTTTGGTCATTCTAGTGACTGCAAAGAATAGCGAATTAGATGACTCAAGCTGGCTAAAAATATCTCTTGTTTGGCATTGGTAGAGAAGACCCGTTTTGTTATTTTTGATAAGGAACCTTGGTTCACAATAAATGTCATTTTTTCTATAAATGTCGCAGATGGACTACACCAGGACCTACACACGTGCCGAACTCCTTCGCGTGATGGAGCGCTATGCCGCTGGATACCAGGCCCTGGGAATAAAGCCGGGTGATCACGTATGCATCCACATAAAAAACTGCGTGGAGAGCTTCGTAGCGATGTTCGGTATTATCTTCGCTGGAGCAACTGTTATTCTTGCAAAGACGTCTCTGACGCATGGTGAGTATCAAAGCCACTCAATAACCAAGGCCACTTAATAAATGCTTTTTCGGGCGCACTAGTTCATGGCATCAAAAAAATTACGAGCTCTAAGCACGAGGGCGGAAAAACACTACACTGGATCCGCGTTCCCTACAATAAGTCGGTAGTGCGCGCTCGTCGAGTCTACTCGTGTTTCTCTGTTATCGTGTTTCTTTTAATTTGTTGATGCAATAGTGAACCACATTGACAAGTTCACTGTACCGGTTTAAGGTGTTTTATCCTATAGTCATCGTCGTTTTCAAAACAATTGGAACTACGTTTTATTTATGGATCAAATTGACCTAAATTGAAATTGCCCTAAGTTACTATACTTGAGTTCCAGGACCTTAGTGGCTCAGTTTAAGCACGCGCTGTGAAACACCACATTCCTTGTATAGCAGGTGCGCAGACTTTGCTCTCAGCCACTATGGCAATGTTAATATTCGTATTTTTGTATTGTGCAGAGGAAACAGCCTAATTGCTCATAGTAGTTAAATTTTCTTAGTGATTTGAATGGCAAAGCAGTATAGCCGAACCTGGAGATGCTGATTGACTCATTCACTCCTACATTTTCTTGGTGTCTTTTTGCATTTCTTTTTCTTTTTTTATGCTGCTCTTCGACGGACTTGCTGTTCGACGGGCAAACTAAGGAAATGTGACTCAGCATCTTTCCTATGCTCGCAGTTCTCAGTCGCCGCGGTGCTCTTGTTCAACTCACGTGAAATCACGGTCAACTATCATGCAACCTTGAACTACACTGACTGGTACCGGCATTTAACACGCCCTGAGGTTGTGCGAACGCAACACTATTGGTTTCTACTGTGAGCTCTGGTTAGATTTTACATATGTATTCTAACATGCTTTTCTATTTTGTCTTTCCGATGCCTGTTCAGAACAGTGAAGACGCGGTATAGAAACACTGTACATTTTGGATTATCGCAGTAAAATTAGCCTGGAATATAGGCGTACTCGGTTTGTACCCATGCGGCGAAAACCTGAATCTTACAGGAGGCCAAACCAGAGGGCAAATGCTTGGCTCACTCTTAAGACGGTATAAAATATTAGGTTACCAAAGACGCTACCCAATCGTTAGACGCAGAAGCACAAGAGGGATAACCTCGTCATTTTGCTTTTGCAAATCGGGAAAGGTATGACTACTCCAAACAAAACTTTCTCTCGTAATGTGTTTTGAAGGGTTCGTGGTTTTCGCTACTGCTTTGCCTTGCACAATAATAGGGCTTCTATAGTGTAGTAGTAACATAAAACAATAAGCCGGCCCTACACTCTGCTTTGTGAATTAAAGTGGCAGATGACGCAGATTACCCCAATACTTGTCAGCTGTGCGAGCTTTTTATCAATCACGACAAAAAAATGAGTGATGTTCAGCGACAGAATTTACGTGAGAGGACATATAGCATCAACATATAGGGTGACCTTTTTGATATGTTTTTTAGTCTTCAAATGGTGTTCACCATTGCCGAAACAGCTCACAAATTCTTATGGTACAACAAAGGCGCGACAAAACAATGCTGCCGCTACTAAAGAAGGTTTTATCCATCGTTCCTCTGACCTATCAGTCATTTCTAGACATCTAATTTGCACGTAACCCCGGCTGCACTTCGCATTTCCTTTGCTTAGAGCTGGAAAATGAACACGCGCTTCTGTGCGCGCAATTGTTTGATGATGCCGTTCAAGGCACTATACTTTGCAGCACTGAGATTGCTAACATTGTCAAGCTCATTCCCGTGGCGCCCACAACACGCACTAAAACCGAAGGAAGTTGGGCGCATACTTGATGAAAAATTGCTACTTGAGAAATCTAGCCGAAAATTTGCACTGCGTGGCAATGCGCTTGTTAATGCACACGCAAAGTGAGCAGTAGGGACCAAACGGGGTTCACAAATCGCTGTTGTCGTGCACGCATAAACACCCAGGTGGTTGTGTCAATAATACCTGTCGCCGCATCGCTCTTTGCTGGGAAGTATTCTGAGACAGAACCTTAAATCAAGTTAACACTTTACTAACCAACTGAGTGCGGTAAACTATAGAAGTTGGTGTACATCGTTAGGTAGCCCTTGAAATGGACGACAGCGGAGAACACAAACGACGGCCAATTGACACTGGAAATAATGCAAGTTTTCTATATAAGAAAGAACAATGAAAAGGGTGTCAGCCATGAGTCCGTGGGACTATACATGACAAAAAATTTCTGTACTTATCAAAAGCATTCACTTAGGTGTTTTGCGCGTTGTTTGTTGAATGTGTATTATCGGCGACAAATGAAGCGCGAACACAAATATTTGAACCTGAACACACATATAGCGCGATTTCTTTCCATGCAAGCCAAAATGACGCGTGGTTTAGTTCCAAAAACAAAGTTGGGAAAAGCGGATTTCCAAACATACCAATAGCGTGCCATTATATGAACTCTACGCACAGTATCTTTCAATTTTGCACGTTGTGGTTTATGTTTACGTGTTCGTGTTTCATTTGATGCATTGTAACCTTGTGTTTATTGAATCTCTAATCCTGTACACTTTTGTGTTTATCGAACTGGAGTTTTGGGGGGTTGACCTGGGTGCGTGTTCATTCCGAGTTTATATTTGTGCTTATGCCAATATTAAAATCAGTTGTGGTTTAGCGCCGTCGATGTCTTCTCTGGTGTTGTCCCGTTTCAAGCCCTACATCACGATGTATCAACAAAAACTGGCCCAACTGTCGATTTAACTGAAGTTGGTGTACGTTGATGATGAAAACACCGCAATGGCAGAAGAGGAGAAAGAAAGGGAAAACACAGACATGGCACAAAACGACACGGCGAACAAACGATAATGCGCATTTTTTAGCAAAAGCGTTCAATACGAATGTGATAGAACGTACTTGCGGGCCATTTGTGAAGGTATCAATCATGTCTCCATTCTCATGCATAGTGTTTTCGTATCCCCTCATACGTTGACAAAAAAACTGAACTGCAGAAACCAATGGGCTAGACCAAAGTGTCCATACTTTTATTTAACACAGGTAAGACAACAAGGGTTCTGTGCAGTAGAAGATAATACGTTTGTTGTCTCAATCCATAAAAAAATTTCGCAATCTGCCATCGACAAGTCCTTTCTATATATATTTGCTAAATTTTAACTTTGTTAAGGTCGCATAACTAACCACTGTTCTGTTGCACTTTGTCGGGGTCCTAATTTTTTGTTATTTTAAACAGATGCTCATTGCTGTTGTATTTAAATGAAAAATCATGGTAGGATCAGAATGCGCAAAATCTCGCAGGGCCATTAATGAGATTGCTAAGCTCTTATAAAGCAGAAACCACTGGAATGAGGGCTTGAATTTAACGTAATTTTTAAGAAATAGTGCATACACAGGTGGCTCCATCTAATGTAAGCTTAGACGTTTTATTACTTCGAGTTATTCAACCAGGCCATGGAACTGATGACATGGGGTGCCTGCCATGATAATTTTGCAGATTGAACGAGACGATAATTCCCGAGTCAAGGAATTAAGTTAATAAAAAAAATCCGGTTTCAATAAAGGCACGCACGGTACTGGAAATAGCAATGGGTTAGTTTCTAAAAAGTTCTGTGAGGTTTTACTATAGCGATTATGTATTTCAGGCCGAAATCTTCACCCATTCAAAACAAATTAGATATATGTTTTTTTTGTTTTATTTAATTAAAATCGCTCTTACGCGGGGGGAAATTTAGGCAGGTAAAGCTTGGTTTTGTTTAGCGGTGCGCCGAACCAAATCCGTGTACGCGTTCTTCAAACAGAGGCGAAACTGGCTGCAGCACGCCATAGGCTTGATAGTGTAGAAAGCCTGGGTTTTTTGTGGGCTGTAGCGAGCTTAAGCTAAGCTTGAAACACATTATATGCGTGGGGTACCGGGACTAGTACGGTTCAACATTGGGACTCAGGTCACGTTCTGAGGATTAACAACATGAACTTATAGCCGCAGGACATTGAAACCAGCTTTAACTTTAGCTTGAGTGTTGCAAGGCGAAAGTTGAAGTAACGCTACTTTGACCCCAAATTGTGGCGTTTGTAATAGCACGGCGATTCGAGTTTGAGCGTTGTCATCCAAACCCATCATGAAAAAGGGCTCATTCTACCCAACGCTACGTAAATTGCTTCTACGGGTGACGTCATGACACATCAAGAGAAATTATGCAGCCTCAATTACTGTGTTCAAAAAGATGCTCGCACATTTCTGCGGATAACTTAGGGAAAGTGATGCATATCCACGGAGTTTTCCGTAACACTGCTGGGAAATTGGACAAAATTTTAAAGTCATGCAAGAAATACGATGCAGTACGCAATGTTCACGGATGTTGCTCTGACATGCAATCAATTATTTGTATTATGGGCCGGCAGAGCGGGTGACACGAACCGGTTAATCCGGGTGAGCGATCCATTTACAACATTTACATGGCGGGAGTAAGAGCTCCTCGCAGGAAGGTCGCCAGCCACTGCTTTGCCTTCATCGGTGGAGGGCGATGTTTCCGTGGAGCAGTTGCCACACGTGCCGCGTGACTATACACACAGCGCAAGTGCAGACGAGGATGAGTACATAAGATCTGTTCACATTTTCCGGACGGCAGTTTGCATACTGGAATGCAAATACTGGTGTTCAACGTACGGAGAGCTCGTCTTAGAAAAATGGGGTTTCTGACAATGCTTAAACTTCCAGCAATGTATAGTGCACTCGTGCAAAACTCAATGGTTAGCATTGCCACACCCCTAGGCAAAGCGCTCGTTAAGTTCTCGGCACAGTAGCGTGCCACCCACACGCACGACACCGAGCCTCATGATAGTTTCTTGAAGACCAATGACGCTGACGTTGGGCTTACAAAACGTATTCTCAAGGAAGCCTGCAATGTTCAGTTTTTTTTTCAGCGGAATGGCCACGTTATCACGTAAAAATAACATCCGCTGGCGTCTGCATATCTTCGCTATCATGGAACACCTAAGAGGTCTCTAAAGGAACCTTCAGCTCTACCCCGCTGTGCATATAATTTTCTTTCATTTCTAGTTTCGGAAGTTTGCTTCCCCAGTAATCTCAAAATAAGGTGGACCATGGCAAAATATTTACATTACGCCCTCACGGATGGGTTCGTTGTGATTGATTCTTTGGGATAGTGTCCTTCCCCTAGTGATTCGACAGATTTTGACTTGATTGGCTGTGAAAACGGCACTAAGCTGTGCTTTCAACCACAAGGAATTAATGCAACCAGCAAACCAAAGGCCCTGCTTAATGCCCTATGTAAAATATGTCAGTTCCACAAGACTGCAGATGTTTATTCCACCTTAGCTGTCTGCGTCCTGTGATATTTATGTGCCTATGTTTAGCAGCAAAACGCAGCAACCCACGCGAATGCGTTCACTGTACGGCACATTCGGACGTGTGTGTTCTAATCTTGTGTTCCCTAAAAACAGAAATTGTGGGGTCGGTCGAGCATCCCACACATAATTTCCCTTAGTAAGACCATCATTACAGGTGCATGTTATCACATTCATTGTACAACAATTGTTTGCATTTGTCAGTTAAGAGCGGGGGACACTCACGTAAGTTAGTTTTCAGTACCACTGGTGCGATGGCCACGTTACACGTTTTTGACCAGTTGCAGCCCTGATTGCGCGTGTTTGTTAAGGCTTTATGCCATTCGCAAAAAAAAATTTTTTCATACGATGAAGGTTTCAAGTGTGGGCTGATGTTGATGTTGTATTAAGATGAGAACCTGAAGTACCCCCTTTTTTATAAAAAGAGCGTTGTTAATGTTGCTGCTGTTATTGCTCGGTAACGAATATGGAGGACGGTGCAAAGAGTAAATATTAGTGGCTCACGTTTACCCCTCTAACCGTGTGGACCACGAGCGAAAGCAAATTACACAGTGCTAACGGGAACGTTACCTCTAACATTTCCTGCGCCGTCAGTCTGGCAACATCAACTGCGAGATTGTATTCGATCGTTCCTTCATTTGATTCGCACCCATAGGCTGCTCAGCCGACGTGCCATCGATGGCGAGAATGGTAAACTGTGTACCGGCAAATCAGAACTTCAGTGTGGGTCCATTTTTGTGCGTTGCTTTAATGTTTGTGATTGTAAACTCTGTCAGCGCAGCATCTCTATATACAATTGCTGAAAGCGGTTGCCTATTCACTTGGTTAGTATGTCGTGAACCGCAAATAGAGACGCGCCAGCCGCCGATTAAGGCCAAGGCAGTGGCGTAGCAGCCGCTAAACCTTCGACTATAAAGGTGGAAATGTTGAGGCAAAACTCGGTGCATAACAAGCGATAACACAAACGCTGCTGGCATATCGGTGGCTGAAGGTCATGGCGACGCAAGGAAGAACCTTGAAAGATGTAGCCTAGTGTAGCTTTTTTTTCTGAAACGCAAGTGTGATCCGCGGCAATTTGAAACCACGACAACACAGTAGCAGCCAAGTTTACTACGAACGGTTCCATGTTCGCACATTGCAAGAGTATAACGAAGGTTTTTGCCGTTGTTGATCCAATATGCGTGTTACGTATTAACTAGAGCCGTTTTTAGGAATGGGTTACTTTGATTCGTTAATGCACGCGCTCTCCGAAATTCACAAGTGCAATGGTCAAAGCCGCATGGCACGTGAACATTTTCCATGTGACTAGAACTGGTGCACACCAGCCGTGCGTAACCCTCACTCTAATGAAGCTATGGTTTTTGCTAGGCTGGGTTTGCTTGCTTATGTAATTAGCGCAGTAAGAAGAAGCGAAAGCAAAGAAAGCCACGCGTACACGGTGTAGCAAGAACAAGCGCGTGGAAGTAATTCGTGGAAGAGACCAAAAAAGGAAAGAGAGAAAAATCCTGCAAATACAAAGGAGTGTGGAACAGTTGTGCAAATGTTTCTCCAGGCTCTCGCATTGTAATCATGAAAAGTACCGTAAGGGTCCTTATTTTTTGTGCGTGGAAGTATCGTCCTCACAGATGTGGGTAAATATATTCTAAAATGAAGAAGTTTAGGCAGTGGATAAGCCAACAAACATTTTATAAAATCACCAAACTCGAACAGACAGTTCTTCTTGATATTGCCGCGAACCATACATTGGGTTTGTTTATTTGTGTTTGCTTTTACCGCCCGGCTGCGCCGGTCTGTGTTATCTCTGCGCCAAGGGAAGCGCGTGTTCCATTCTTGCTTTCTGTGCCGCATGTGTTATCTGTTGTGATAGGGAGAGCATTCCGATCTAACGTGAACGGCCCAGAATAATCTTCTTGGATCTACTATGTTCTCGATACGAATCGACGTTTCGAGAACCACGCGCGCCAAAAGATAAAAAGCCTGCAGTGCGGACGGCGGGGCATTCGATTCGACGACACTCGCCTGTGCAAGTCACTTTGTTGACCGCTGCTTCGCCGCCTCTGTATTCTTTTGAGTTGTTAGGGGAGCACAAGTTCGCTCCAATAAACGTGTTTCTCATTCAACACAACTGCATCATCCTTGTCTTCGTGACATCTGGTGGAGGTGCGGGGTACCACCCTTAATGCCCACTACAACCTCGAAAAGCCGCCAAGCCAGTCCAACAAGAGCCAGCCCCCGCCTGCAAGATTTACCGCCCGAGTTCGCTTTGATGCCAGAAGGGCCCAAGAAAAGGAACGCTGCAACCAACACCATGGTGCAAGAAACAACGTCGCCAATCGTCCTGCAGCAGCCCCGGGAACCGCCATCGTTCCGAGGAGCCCCCGCAGAAGACCCAGAAGAATGGTTGAAGAAACTGGAGCGCGTCCGGAAATTCAACAGGTGGGACGACGCACAAACGTTCCGGCAAGTTTTCTTTTACTTGGAAGATTCGGCTCGCACTTGGTTCGAGTACCACGAGAGCTCCTTGACAAACTGGGCTCAGTTCAAAAGCGAGTTTACTATGACCTTCACTACCGTCGTGCGGAAAGAAAGAGCCGCCGTTTCGTTGGAAACGCGCACGCAACACCCCAACGAATGTGTCGTAATCTTCATTGAGGAGATGAAGCAGCTATTTCGCCGCGCGGACCCCGAAATGCGGAAGAAAAGAAGTTGCGCTTCTTAATGCGCGGAGTGAAGGAGGAACTGTTTGTTGGACTTGTCCGAAATCCGCCCAAAACCGCCACCGAATTCGTGACCGAAGCCAGCACCATTGAGAAAGCCCTCGAAATGCGTGCTAAGCAGTATGACCGCAACTTTGTTGGCGCGGCCAATGCGAACGACTTTGGCAGCACGCGGATCCCGGCCGACAGCCTACGCGAGACTATCCGCGCAATAGTGAGAGAGGAGCTGCGGAAACTTCTCCCAACGCCACCGCAGCCCCAAGTCGCTTCCCTCACCGACGTGATTAGAGAAGAAGTGCAACAAGCGTTGGGAACTTCTACGCCATCCAAGGTACCCCGAGAGCCACAAGCTATGACATACTCCGCGGCTGTTCGTCGACCCCGCCCTGCTCCAACACGCCGTCAAGAGGCCCCGCCGTACCGCCGCCCACTGTCACCCGCCCGACCCCCGGTAGCCGGAAACCAGACGCCGAGGAAGACGGACTTATGGCGAACTCCAGATAACCGTCCTCTGTGCTACCACTGCGGAGAGGCCGACCACATTTACCGTCGCTGCCCATAAAAGAGACTCGGACTGCGTGGTTTCTCCTTCGACGCACCTCGCCCTCTCCCTGGCCAACGACCACGCGAGATCGACGAGTATCTATCTGAAACCAGCCGTGGCCCAGCGCGTTTCGACCGTTCGCCGTCGCCGTACCCCTACCAATCGCCGAACCGCCGTAGCAACGCTGACTTCGCCCGTGGAAGGTCCCCCAGCCCACGCGGGGGAAACTAAAGGCGGCAACTTCTGGAGGGGAAGTTGCTCTACGGCGAAAAACTAGAAACCCTCCAACGACGCAAGGACGCGCTGAAGACAGTGATTCACGACATGCCCTCATCCCGACGACCCGACCTAACCCTGACGAGACTCCCGAACACGACGACAGCTACACGGCGCGACGCGTACCCGACCTGACCGAGACGTCCGTTGAGAAGACGACGACAACGACGATGCACAGTGCCCGACCATCAACACGTACAAGCAGAGATACGACGCCCCGACGAACCCGGAACTCGAGTACGGCTGCATCTGACGTCAAGGTGTCCATCGACGGCTTTGACGTAGTCGCCCTCGTAGACACGGGAGCTGACTATTCGGTAATGAGCGGACAATTTGCGTCTAAAATGAAGAAATTTATGACCAGATGGGACGGTCCGCACATACGCACAGCAGGAGGCCACCTCGTGACTCCAAGTGGAACGTGCACATCGCGCGTCACCATATACGGCACAACGTACCCTGCGGCGTTCGTCGTTCTGCCTAACTGCTCCCGCGACGTGATTCTCGGAATGGACTTTTTGACGGACAACGGCGCAATAATTGATCTGCAGACCAAGTCGATAACATTTTCCTCCAATCACTCCACGACGCCGCAGCCGAACCCCGATCACCGTGCTGCTGTCAGGATCGCCGACGATCACATCACCCTGCCACCCCGCGCAAGCTTGATGATCGCCGTCTACTGTCAGGATGCTGCTTCTGACATCGACGCTATCGTAGAGATTGATCGAAGGTTGCTTCTCGACCGCGGTTTCTCCGTCGCAAGAGGCATTGCGCACTTTAAGGAACGCCAATCTCACGTTTTGGTCACTAATTTCACCGAAGAGTACCAGCATTTAAACAAGGGAGCTGCAATTGCGTTCCTCGAAGAAACGCAAGAAGCAAGTGATGTGATCGCAGTCGCCGACTTTGAACGCACACCCGTAGGAACATTCAAGCTCCCGCAGCCATTCGACGTGAATCCGGCGCTACCGCAAGAACAACGGAAAAAATTATTGGCTTTGCTGCGTCGCTATAGCGAATGTTCTTCGTCGAGCGCAAAACTACGTCAGACCCCTCTAGCGAAGAACCGAATAATAACCGAAGATGGAGCCCGACCTACCCGACAGTCACCGTACCGCGTCTCTTCACACGAACGGGAAGCCATCCGGACTCAAGTCGACGACATGCTGAGCGATGGCATTATACAGCCATCGAAAAGCCCCTGGGCTGCGCCCTTCGTACTCGTAAAAAAAAAGACGGCACATTAGGTTTTGCGTTGACTACCGGCCACTGAACAAAATCACGAAAAAGGACGTGTACCCCCTCCCCCGAATCGACGACGCCCTCGACCACCTCTGCCACGCGAAGTACTTCTCATCAATGGACCTGAAGACGGGCTACTGGCAAATTTAAGTGGACGAGAGAGACCGAGAGAAGACTGCATTTATAACCCCAGACGGCCTATACGAGTTCAAGGTGATGCCGTTTGGGCTGTGCACAGCACCAGCGACGTTTCAAAGAGTCATGGACACTGTGCTAGCTGGCCTTAAGTGGCACACCTGCCTCGTATACCCCGACGACGTAGTGGTATTCGCCCGGACTTTCGACGAACACCTTGCAAGGTTGGAGTCTGTACTCGAGGCCATTCGTACGTCGGGGTTGACGCTGAAGCCTGAAAAGTGCCGTTTCGCATGTGGGGAACTCAAGTTCTTGGGCCACGTCGTCAACGCCGCGGGAGTCCTACCTGATCCGGCAAAAACTTCAGCCATTGCGAACTTCCCAAGGCCGAAAGACAAGAAGGGCGTGCGGAGATTTCTCGGGCTGTGTGCATACTACCGGCGCTTCGTCGCAGACGTCGCACGCATTGCCGAGCCACTCATGCGCTTGACGAAAGATAGCACCCCTTTCAGCTGGGAAAACGACCAAGAAAAAGCATTCGGCGAGCTGGAAAAACGCCTGCAAAGCCCGCCCGTGCTCGCTCATTTCGACGGAAATGCCGAAACGGAAATGCATACGGACGCCAGTGATATAGGCTTGGGTGCCGTCCTTGTCCAAAAGCAAAGCGGCTGCGAAAGGGTAATCGCCTATGCTAGCCGTGGGCTGTCGAAGGAAGAGAAAAACTATTCTGCCTCTGAGAAAGAGTGCCTGGCTATTATATGGGCGATTTCAAAATTTCGCCCATACGTGTATGGAAGGCCATTCAAGGTTGTAACAGACCACCATGCGCTGTGTTGGCTCGCCAATTTGAAGGACCCCTCTGGCCGTCTTGGGCGGTGGAGCTTGCGCCTGCAGGAGTTCGACGTTACAGTGGTTTTTAAATCCGGCAGGAAACACTCCGACGCCGACTGCTTGTCCCGTGCCCCCGTCGACCCACCACCACAAGACTCTGATGAAGACAGCGCGTTCTTCGGGATCGTGACGGAGAGCGACCTAGCCGCCCAGCAGCGTGCCGACCCCGACTTACGCGTCATAATCGAGTACCTCGAGGGATGCAACGTTGCCGTTCCTAGGACCTTCAAACGCAGCTTACCAGCATTCAGTCTGAGAAACTCCGTACTTGCGAAGAAGAATTTTAGCCCCGGAACAAGAGCCAATTACCTTCTCGTCATCCCCGCGGACCTTCGTGACGAAATTTTGGAAGCGTGCCACGACGACCCGTCTTCCGGACATCTGGGCACAGCCCGCACTATTGGAAAAATCAAGGCGGGGTACTACTGGCCCGGCCTTACATCTGATGTCACCCACTACGTCCGGAGCTACCGTGACTGCCAGCGACGAAAGACGCCGCCGACAAGACCCGCCGGATTTCTGCAACCGATCGCCGTCCCATCGAGACCATTTCAACAGATTGGAATGGACCTTTTAGGCCCGTTCCCTACGTCACCATCACAGAACAAGGGGATTGTCGTAGCGACAGACTACATGACGCGCTACGCAGAGACCGCCGCTCTTCCGAGGGGGACTGCACAAGAATTGGCGAAGTTCTTTATAAGCCAAGTTGTGCTGCGACATGGAGCCCTGGAAGTCCTAATCACAGACCGCGGAACGGCATTTACTGCGGAGCTGATGCAAGGAGTATTACGCTACAGCAACACGGATCACCGAAGAACGACGGCGTACCACCCCCAAACAAACGGACTAACAGAACGTCTGAACAAGACAATCGCAGATATGCTGTCAATGTACGTTGACGTTGAACATAAGACTTGGGACGAAGTGCTCCCGTATGTCACGTTTGCGTACAACACGGCTATCCTGGAGACGACACAGCTGACGCCGTTCGAGCTTGTCTATGGTATAAGGCCGACTACGATGCTCGACGCCATGCTTCCGCACGTAGAAGACGACGACCTCAACGCCGACGTCCACGGATATCTTCAACGTGCGGAGGAGGCCCGCCAGCTCGCTTGAGTTCGTATAACGGACCAGCAGCTGGTGGATGCGGCCCGCTACAACCTCCAACGCCGAGACGCCGAGTACCAACCAGGGGATTGTGTGTGGGTTTGGACTCCCATCCGACGACGCGGACTCAGTGAGAAGCTCCTGCGACGCTATTTCGGACCCTACAAGATTCTACGACGTGTTGGCCAACTTACCTACGAAGTGATCCCCGATGGTGACTCCGGCACATCACGACGACGCACGCGGCTTGAAGTCGTCCACGTGGTTCGCTTAAAACCTTTCTACGGACGATGACGAACTTTTATTTTCATTTGTTCGGACTGTCGCTTATGTTAGCATCGGGTCGATGCACTCTTAGAGGGGGGGTAATGCCGCGAACCATACATTGGGTTTGTTTATTTGTGTTTTGTTTTTACCGCCCGGCTGCGCCGGTCTCTGTTATCTCTGCGCCAAGGGAAGCGCGTGTTCCATTCTTTCTTTCTGTGCCGCATGTGTTATCTGTTGTGATAGGGAGAGCATTCCGATTTAACGTGAACAGCCCAGAATAATCTTCTTGGATCTACTATGTTCTCGATGCGAATCGACTATTCGAGAACCACGCGCGCCAAAAGATAAAAAGCCTGCAGTGCGGACGCCGGGGCATTCGATTCGACGACACTCGCCTGTGCAAGTCACTTTGTTGACCGCTGCTTCGCCGCCTCTGTATTCTTTTGACTTGTTAGGGGAGCACAAGTTCGCTCCAATAAACGTGTTTCTCATTCAACACAACTGCATCATCCTTGTCTTCGTGACAATATAGATATATGCTCGCTCAAGTAAAGGTGGTTCCCATATTTTATATAGGAACACCAGCGATGCCTTTGGTTTTCGACCGCCAAAGGGACGTTCTCAAATGGCGCAAGCGTGCTACTTGCGGAGAGTGAAGTAAATTGTTAAAGGAACGGACAACCGATTTTTGTAGCGTATATGTTCTCTAGCTCATATGGTAGCCAGCGTTTTATATAGCCCGGTAGCCATCAGCAATTTCTAAACAAATTGGCGGAAATAATTTTCATTTGGCAGCAAACGTCCTGAAATCGGAAGGGTAGTGGTTCGTAGTGTCGAAACTTGACACTACAATATGTATCGCTGTCACGTGACCTGCAAACCTAGCAGCTACTGTAACTGCTGAAACGTTTATTTACGCATTAAAAAACTTTTAACACAAATATTTGTACTAGGTTAAATTGTGTATGTATTTCTAAACAATATTTTGAACATTTAAAGACACGCGGCCGCCGTCGCTGGGTTTCTCTCAGTGTGGCTAACTGAGACTTCATGCCCAGAATCAACGGCAACGCTCAGTAAACAGACCCAGTGAAGAAGCTTTGACAATTCTGCCTGAATCAGGGGCGTTTGTTCTGCCAAAATATTTGATTTCAGTTTCCAAATACGCCAACGGGAGGTTAAAAACAAAACTCCCACCTCCCCTCGCGGGAACCCTGTGTAGATGCGACGCATAGGCGGAGCGGCGGAGGGACCGCGTTTTATAGCTGGCATAACGTTTAGGGGACGGCGTAAGCCGGTCCCAGTCGGTGACCACGTTGGCGTACTTGTAAAGCAGCGTGGACTCTAGGTGTTTGAGCCAAGCGTGGATGTTGCTTCGCCGGAGAACGGCACAGCGGTGTTATGCGCAGCGCGCCCGAAGGAGAGGAAACCGCGGAAGAGAGACTACTGCACATGCACCGGCCCCAGCGCTTCTGCCGCAGCTAGACGCAACGTGCCGCGGCTATGACGCAACACAATCCAACACAATCCACATTAATCCAATCCAATCCAAATTCAATCCAATCCCATCTAAGCCAATCCAAGCCAATCCAAGCCAGTCCAATCCAATCCAATTCAAGCCAATCCAATCCAATGCCCCTCGCGAGAGAGTGTTCGCTATCGGAGAGGAGAGGGGGTAAGTGGCGGAGAGCGCATCTGGCGCGGCGATGAGAATGGGGGAGGGATGGACAACGCCGCCGCCGCCGACGACGACGACGACGCCGGAGCGACAAGGCAAGTGAATCAGATGCTCTGCATCTAAAAAACGTCGCGCCCGGGCAGAATCGAACTTCCCACCTCCACAACCTGAAGCAACATTGTACCTATCCTCTATCCCAACAGATGGCGCTTTCGTGCAAAATAGACCATTGCATTAGAAAAACACTTATAGGAACAGGAAAGCCTGCGATTAAAAGTTTTAGCTGGGGACAACTTTTATATATCGTTTTTGATTTCGCATACAGACAAACATATGTTGCCGAGCTACTCTATGTCATGGTTGCCAGCATTATTTTTAGGAGGGACACATACGGCTTGTAGATCTAAAAATTTCGATTTAGAAAAGTTCTAGGGCGTTATCAGCAAAACCGTTTTTCGTTAATGTGCTATAAGTGATGCCCGTTTATTTGGGTAGAGAATATATACTCGACAAAAATCGGCTGTCTGTACCTTTAAAGCAGTGAGAGTACCGGCTAAGCCGAATGAAGATGATTAGTAGCAAGAGGGAGATAAAGGTAATCCAGGAAACTAAGAGCATGACAAGAAATCCAGTCGCGCGCTTGAGCGAAATCGGATACCACGAGTGGTTGATTTCAATTGAATTTGCTTCTCATGGTGCACTGTATGAATTACGTGTCTGCCCTCTCGGTAATACACTCTCTGTCACACTAATACCGCACAAAAAATTCATAGCGTTAAAAAAACCTTACCGGCAGACAGTAAACAGAAAAGAAAATTGCGGTGTGGAAGAGAACCCTACGGCGGTTTGTTTAAACGTTATTTCTTACCCACTGCCGCCCTTGGTTGTGCTCGAAAGCGATGTAAAAGATTCTAAAAATCGCAACACTACGTCATGTTTCCTCATTGGTAGAGACAAGTTATCTCTTGCAACCGGGTAGGTGTATGTCCTCGCTACCATGGTAGTCCGGTGTTCCAGGTGCTGTAATAGCTCTTAACATCACGGGAAGGGGTGGTCTGCCCATCGCGCATGACTGAGAACCTTTATGATATCAGTTCAAAGGGTGCGGCCCACCGCACCGTTATCGTGGTGGGCGCGATTATACGTTGTCGATGTAGGCGGTTGCTCGCGTCTTACTTTGTGTTGGAATTAGCAGACGTGTAGTAGTAATGGCGCCGAGTTCATTGCAAAAGCTCGCTGAAACACACTCGAATTGCAGATGACGTAATGTAAACTATGAACACGGAATAAAAGCATTTTATTTATCATGAACTGAGTGTTGTACTTCTTTAGGCTACAAATCTATTCTACTTTCGACACGCCCAGTTCCGCTGGGCGTATCGACCATTGAGTGAATACTTGCTCCAACTACTATAAATACTTCTTTTGTACTGCTGGCTTAATAAGAATTTTTGTTTGCTTACATATTGACCTACTTTTCACAGTAATTGCACGGTGGTAATTGCCATTATACAGAACACGGAAGCCTGTCAAAGTTGGGGGGGGGGGGGCTGTACGATTAGTGCTAATGATTGTTTTGTACTACTTCGTCAGATTTACCGTGGGATTAAATATAATAACAGAGGCATTTTGGTTGCTTGCGTCCATCCAAACAGATTGCCGTGGCTAACGACTTTTGCTTCTATTTAGTGTCAGTACAGAACGTTTGTTCCGTCAGCGACTTCCCTGAGTAGCACCACCATCACAACACTAATAACAGAATATTGCTGGGAAACGGTCGCTCATTTCTTTGACGACTGGTAGATAAATGTATGCGTTCTTTTTTTCCACGCGACCTTTTATTATTCGCCGTAACTGCCGTTGCTTTAAATACTTCATTCTTAGCGTGAACAAGTCTGCCTTTTTATCTAAATGAAGCAATAATTTTTATTTTGCAGGGGAGCTGCTGTACCAAATGAAAGATGGGGATGCAAATTACATTCTAACGGACGAGCCCCACGCTGAAAAAGCTCGGAAAGTGTGCGACGAACTGAAATTCACAGATAAGGTGATTATTTGACTTTGTCACAAATATGCCACCTAACGCACAAAATTATACCAATACAATGTGCCAAGTAATTATTAAGGCGCCGGAAGGATTTCAGACTTCAGCAGCTACATTACTACTAGGAGACAAAATAGGAGACAAGATTTGATTTACTGGCCAGGGTACCTAAGACGACGCATTTGTTCCGTAGAAAATTTAAAATTTCTCGAATGCGAAACAGATACAAATGTTTCTGTGTAGTCCAAAGAATTCCACCACTGTCCGGCTGCAGACAGAGGCTAACGTGTCGTGCCGGCTCAGTGGCCGAGGAGGTTAGGGGTAGAATATATTTGGAAACGAATATCAATACCCCATTTCCAAGGGGGGTGGCAGCTGTGCGAACGGCATAACAGAAGTACGGTGGTTGTTCCAAATTCGTGGAAAGAAAATATCTGACCGAATGCGTAACGACGTCCAGCAAGACGCCAGAAGCGCGCGAATTCTGAAACAAACGATAGCGATGAGGCGACCTGGAAAAAGAGGTTATTTGCTCTACGTCGCCGCATGTTGGCACGCAGAGAGTTCCCGCTAGGTTAGTGCAAATTGTACCCGTGCATTCATTTACAGCACCCTCCACGTCCGGTTAAAGTTGCAATGCTTACTCGGCGTTGGGTTCTTTGTGCCCTGTAGATGAACGTAACGAAAGACTTCGCGCCTTGCCAGATTGGTGTGAAAACCGTACACTGTAATAAAATGCCCATTGGGTTCACTGTGAGCCAGCGCACCGACTACTAGCGACACCTGCCCGACACATCAGAAGCCAGCGCCGCAAGCGCACAGACTACGGCGACACCTGCCTGCCTCATCGAAAGCGAGCACGAAGCCGACTAGAGCGGGTGTGCGGCGCGCGGCCGGCGGTACTAGCTTGAGAGGCTCCTCGAGGCGTCTTGCTTCGCTAATAAAGTTATTTTTCTGCCTTCGAGTGCCTTGGTCGTGTCTCGGGCCCTCGCTGGCCCACGCCGCCCCTGACAACTGGTGCAGTCGACCACGAACCGTGCCTGGAGCATCGCCCCGTGAAGTTTCATCGCCCAGCGCTCCCTCTGTGTGCAGGTGCTACCGCCCACTTGGCCAGAGCCATTTCGTGCTTCGCCCTGTGTTTCGCCGACTGTCGTGTTGGCGCCTGCCCGCCCGATGAAGTAACCTGCCTTCAGTTCCCAAACCGTTCGCCCTACTCGCCCTCTCGTCTCGTAACCAGTTGGCTGCCTTGTACCGCCATGCCGCTCGTGAATTGGAACGAGGCTACGCCAGAGGACCTCGCAGGCTCTACAGCAGATTATCTTCTTGAAGAGTTGGCTCGCCGAAATCTGGACGCTACCGGGCCGAAGGAAGGAGTAGTAAACCGCCTTATCGCCGATATCGTTCAAAACCGCTCAGCCACGCCCACATCCCCAGACTCCACGGCGTCCACCCAGCGCACTGACACAGCACCGCCTCCGCCGAGCTCCGATGCAGCACAAACTACCGAGTTGTTGACAGGTTTACTTCAGCAGCTCCTTCATGTGTCGCAACGCGCTGCAGTCCCTGTTCAAGTCACAACTGTTCCAGACCTGTCCGCATCGCTTCCTACTTACAGTGGGGACGGCGGCATTTCAGCGTCCCACTGGATTGAAGAGTTGGAGCGAACTCAAAACCTTGCTTCGTGGCAGCCTTCAACACTACTCGCCGTCGCCATGGGCAAACTTCGTGGAGCGGCCGCTGATTGGAAAGCCATCATTGGCCGTCAATGCCCGACGTGGGAAACGTTCAGGCAAGCGTTCCTAGATCGTTTCAGCACCAAGCAGACCTTGCTGCAGTGGCAACAAGCAGTTACTTGTCCGCGTGCAAGCACACGAAGAGAATCTTGTCAACTACTCTCTGGCAAAGCTGAAGCTCATCTCTGGATGCCCAGGCACTCTCTCGGACACTCTGCGCATAGAGTACGCCCTTCAAGGCATTGCCGACTCGAACCTGGCCACTACTATAGCAGCACAACGCTCAGCGACCGTCGCAGCATATATGGACATTGTTACTCAGCTTGATCAAACACTGAGCCATTCGGCCATTCCATTTTCACGCCCAGGGTATCTAAACGCCACACCACCCACTCCAAGCCTACAGTCGCCTTCCCGCAACTCAGCGTACATGAATCCTCAGGCTGTGTCAGACAGAACGAGCCGGCCACAGCGAATTTCAGCCCTGCCACCAGACCAACAAGAGTTCCGATACCACACCATCTCCGCTAAACATGGTGCTCCTGCCTACCGTCCTGGACAGAACTTGGCCGAAGCTGTGTGCTTCCAATGCCGCCAAAAAGGACATCTCGCATCCAAGTGTCCATCTAGAGCTTCCGCTCCAACGTCTAGTACACATTCTTCCCCAGCTCTCCACAGTACCCCTTCGGAAACCCTCGATGGATCACTGGTCCAGTGCGCCCTTGTTACCACCACAATTGCTGGGATTGGTCAAGTGGATGCATTTCCCGACAGTGTATCGAAAGTGACGCTTGTTTCCCGCTGCCTGGTCATCTCTTTGCCCCTCTTGCCCTGGACTAGACCCCCTCTAGTCGTCGTCGGTGGAGAAACAGCAGCTCCAGCTGGTGCCGTATGTTTGAAGGTTTCTGTCGGACCTATCACCGCCTTGGTTGAAGCAGCCGCCCTCCATAATAATGCTGTGCCACTTATATTATGTGAAGACTGGTTTTCTGCAAGCCATGCACAATTGGTGTTTCAGCCACCCATGCCAACTGAAATTCGCCACGCACCCACAGGAACGATTGTTCGGTGCCATGAACGACTGTTGCCCAGGATATCGAACGCTGTTATGATCCAGGGGTCCTTGTTCAATCACCATATGCCTGGACACCACAGCTCAGCACGACTCCAGTGTTTGCCACTCCCAGGACCAGATGAGCCGCCGTGGTTAGCACTATCTTGCCAAGAGGATGTTCCCAAGCTTCCATATCAACCTCACCGTCCCGCCACAGCAAGGACACTGCAAGACCGCCTCCTAACGTTGTCCCAGAACCGGGCTACTGCAGCAGGCAATACTGAGGAAGCCCAAGAGAAACGAAAGGAAGCGTATGATCAAAACCATAGGGACCACTCCTTTCACGTCGGCCAGTTCGTTTCGGTGCGCCGCCAAGAGCCTGTAACAGATGGTACTGGAAAGTTGGCACCCAAATTCAAGGGAGTATATCAAATCACTAAACAGAAAACGCCTGTTACGTTTGTCGTTAGCCGCATATCTGGTCAAGGGCATCGTGATCGGATCCAAGACAGGGTAGTCCACGTGTCTCAACTCAAGCACTATGTGCAACCTTATGTCGAGCCCTACATCCTATAGAGCCAAAATTTGTCTCTGTGTGAATGTTCCACCTCTCGCAGTGATAGTAAGGAGCCATCTCAACCGCCAGCCTCTCCTGGACCTGCAGGCCTGACTCCGGCGGTACCCTCATCTCGACCCCAGCGCCAAAGGCGCCTACCCGAGCGCTTGAAGGACTATTCCCTCTCGCAATGAAGGCAGCAAGCAGTGCCACTTCCGTGACCAAAGGGACTTGGTCCAACAGAGAGGAGCCGGATGTGAGCCAGCGCACCGACTACTGGCGACACCTGCCCGACACATCAGAAGCCAGCGCCGCAAGCGCACAGACTACGGCGACACCTGCCTGCCTCATCGAAAGCGAGCACGAAGCCGAGGAGAGCGGGTGTGCGGCGCGCGGCCGGCGGTAGTAGCTTGAGAGGCTCCTCGAGGCGTCTTGCCTCGCTAATAAAGTTAGTTTTCTGCCTTCGAGTGCCTTGGTCGCGTCTCGGGCCCTCGCTGGCCCGCGTCGCCCCTCACATCACATTTACCAAATGTTTGTTTCAAGTTTTTAATCCACTTTTAGAGGACGTTTTGAGTAAAATATAAAAACAAGGCTAAGACCTTGCCACAAAAATTGAGACACGTACACCGGTATTAACTGGCAATGACCCTCGTTATTTTCACCCCGTTATCAACGTAGTTTACAAAGCTGCCACATTCTTGCTCGAATAATAT
This sequence comes from Haemaphysalis longicornis, assembly GCF_048455015.1. NCBI lineage: Eukaryota > Metazoa > Arthropoda > Arachnida > Ixodida > Ixodidae > Haemaphysalis > Haemaphysalis longicornis. The sequence continues at coordinate 56,451,557 of NW_027526233.1, forward strand.
TAAAAGTGCATTAAAAGGGAAGGGAGGCATTGACATGCATCAAATTATTGACTCGGTTCAATGAAATACACTCATAAGAAATATTTGGCCACGTATTTGCTCTTCTCGTTGCAAATTTCCAAGCACGATTCTGGTCGCCTGGCGCCCCTACCAAGTGAATGCACAACTTCTCTTTACCAGATACTTCTCATGCTGTTTCTCTCACGTCTAATTCCTTTCAAGATAGCACGCTAGAGGTTAGCTAAGGTAAATTTATTTTGACCGCGTAAAGTGCTCTAAGTGGGATGCCTCGATACCAGCGCTGCCGCACGGATGAGATGCGGGCGAACCGACGCCTCCGACTACAACGTTTATAAAAGCACGTTGCCTTACCCCACGAGCGTTCGAAGCGAACGCGGATATCTAGTGGAACCTGTCGTTGCTGTAGCGGTTAGATTTTGTCGACTCCCGCCAGGTAGCGCGGGCAACAGCAGGCGATCGTTTTCTGTGGTTATATGTAGTATTTTATTTAATATCACCTAAAGCAAGCATCCCTAAATTTTTAATCAAGGAACACTGCAAATGTCACTTCAGTATTCACTTTCTGCCTTATATTTGCGTTATGTCTTGCCCATGTTCAACAATGTTGACAAGTATGAATATTAACACCGGAATTAAACGTTTAGATATGGCTGGGAGTATATAAGACTATTACGTGGGATTAGTTTCGCTTTGGGCGGCTGCCTGAATCGAGTGACAGTTAGACAGACATGCAGACAGACCGAAATTTTTTTTCATTCATATAGTCCAAGAAAGACTGTCGTCTTTAAAAAGCTCGTAAAAAGGAAGTAACGGCTGTATTAACTAATTCCTTATGAACTTCACTATCCCCCACAACGGCAGGTGGATTTTGCCAAAAAATGTGCAACAGTTACTAGTTTAGGCTGCGCACCTAGTAACTGCTGCATGTTCTTGCTCACATAAACTGGTAGTTTCAAAATTTTCATAAATTATAAAACAATAAGTACAGGACCTTTTTAATTCCAAATATTGATTAAAAAGTTTTTCCACATCTGCATGCTTTTTGCGAATGTTTACAAAAACATGCATAATTTTAAAATTTTTGCTTAAATATTTACTTTATGTACAAGTCTTCTAACTCTACTGAGGACGTTCTGCTGCTGGCTATAAATGCTAAAATGCCAAATGTCATTACAACACAGAAGCAAAACAAAAAATTACTGGCGTACCTCTTCTTATCGTTGCAAATTTCAACAAAAGACGATAGCCTTTATCGACATTGGATAAGTAAATGCCTCCCTTCACTTTACCCACTTATCCGCTCAAGTCATGTTGTTCCTCTTGCGTCACACTCCTCCCAAGGTAAAAACGCCAAAGGTTTGCAAAAATAAATTTGCATTTACCGCATTTACTGCTACAGGCCGGGTGCTTCAATGCCAGCACTGCCGTACGGCGGAGACGCTGGTGAATCCAGGGCCCTATTTCAACTCTCATAGAACCACGTTGCGGTACTCCACATGCTTTCCAAGCAAAATGTGGAGCCTACCCAGTGGAACCTTTTGCAACTGTTGCTGCCTATTTCATAAAATGCCACGAGAAGCTATAGTAGCGCGGGGGACAGCAGGCGACGGTGGAGTGATTTTTTTCTGCAGTGGATGAAGAATTTACTTTCGCAAAAATCAAGCATCTATGCATTTTATAAAATACCACTGCAAATATAACTTATTTAATATTTGGTTGTCTTATATTTGCGCAATTTCTGGTTTATCTTCAACAATGTTTACAAGTATGAACATTACACCGGACGTAGACTGGTAGATTTGGCTGTGACTATATAAAGTCCTGTCTCGTTATTATGAACACCTTCGTTACCAAAAAAATTGTCTATAATGTGAGTCATCCATAGTAATGAATCAAGGTTAGAAACATGAACATTAATGAATATCCGTTTAAGCAAAGCTCATTTCAGGAATAATCTTCCAAGGAAACATAAGAGAAAGCTCGGTTCGTTTACGATTAACACCAGCCATATCCTCTACCAAACTGCCTAAAGAAGCCTTGCCTTTTAAGCGCAGCGAATACTGGCATGAACTATTATCGTCCTGATATCTTGTCGAAAAAGAAAACTGCGCATAAAACGAGGAGACATGAGAAGACTGCTATACACTGGGCGCAGTCGTGTCTAGTCATCTTCTCGTGTGTCCTTGTTTCATACGCAGTTTTATTTTTTGTAATGTTTGAACTAGCCCAAGTTTGTATTAAGTTAGCTTGTCTACTATGCCTCAGGACTTGTTCTTTCCGGCATATCCCGCCCTGGCCGATCTTACTACTAATTACTAGCGACCATTGTGCAAAATGCAGTGCCCTGCTACACTGTGAAAAAGGGTGATCAGCGTACCTGTCCAGCATAATAATAGAGTCGTCTAAGCTGCGGAGTTTCATTAAATTTGTTTTATCAGATTTCTGCTAAAACAACACTTACAGACATTTATTTGTAGCCAAACTGCCACTGTAGACAGCCATTTCCTGGCAGCAGACTAATATTCTGAAACGTTTACAACTTCAGTGTAAACTAACCATCCGTTTGCGACTAAGTGAAACTTGGTTAACAGTAAAGTTGTGTTATTAGCCCGTTCTTTATTCCTGTGTTTTGGGATGCTTTCGATAGCGCAAGAGTTACAGCCATTTTTTTCTATTCATAACTTCTTAGAGTTGGCCATGCTGAACGGTGCAACAACACTGTGGAGCGGCCAGTTTAGAAAGACCACGCTTACACCTATTCTCTAAAGTTAGGTTCCTGTCTTAACAATATTGCAATGCTTGGAAATCATTTTGATAAGGCAATATAAGCCGTCTTGTGACGAGCACCATACCATTTACACATACGCACGACAATCGCACATACAATGTTCGCAGTTAGCGAGCGCAGGTAGTTTATCCTGAACAATTGCACTTGTTCAATATAACGTTCTGGATGTACAAAAACTCCGTACAATAAGACAATCACATCTGTCGTTTGTCCCAAAAAGGTGCTGAATGGTTAAGCCAAAATTTGTGCAGGTTTGTGGAAATATCCTTCGGGTAGATAGCCTTTCGAACAATTTCAATGAAATACGAGAGCAAATTGTGCTATCCACAATAGCTTCCTCTTTTGATTCGCGATACTGCTGCAACCAACAGACGACGAAAACAATCCCTTAGCTGGAGATATTGTTCAGGCAGATAGCCTTTCGATCACGTTGTATAAAACGCGTCCCAAAATTATGCTCTCCACAATAGCTCCCTCTTTTGATTCCGGAGCCAACTCTAACCACGACCCGACAAAAACAATCCGGAATCTGTACCCCATCATAAAAATTGAGCCTCGGCCCCCTAGTGATCAAAATAAAGCCCATTATATCTGACTAACTTTTAAGAAATCAGCTCAATCTACCTGTGAACCTTAATTTACATTTGTGTGGTGCAAGGAGAAAGATTATTTCTTATGTTTTATGTTGATCCGAGGTTTAAACTTGTTTTGGCGGATATATATGAACTGCCTACCTTTGAATGCAGGCCAAGGCCAGCGAAACAGAAAAACTACAATCTAAATCAGTTTTTTTCCCTCAGGTTGTACTCGGTTACACGAAGTCTGAAAAAATTTGTCTGTACACAAAAACACTCGAACTTACCCATTGGTAATAGTACTGGTACACCAACACGTTCTCCCGCATGCTCGTACTCAAGTTTTACTCTCTTTTGCTCATGCGCATTCCGTACTCACGAGTATTCGTGTTCAATGTGTACTCATGAGCACTCAACTCATGTATATTCGCCTGTACTCGTACTCAATCTGCATTTACAAGCGTACTCATTCTGTACACATTGTACTCGTTCTCAATCTGTACTCCCTCGCACACAAATTCAAATGTACACATATTTATTTGAATTCAAAAGCATTTCTACTACTTTATTCCCGAAATCAACAACTTGAGTTCGATGTGCCGCACGAGGTTTAGGGATTCGACTGAGCCAGAGAGCCAAAGAACGTCTCCAGCAGGTGCCATTGTATTATCCGGTTCCTTTTTAACTATATTGCATAACTTAAACAGACCAAAGCCCTTTGGTTACTAACTCAAAGACCGATGAAGATTGACTTCAGCATGAGTAGTGCGTGCTAGCAGTCTCCTATGAAGCAGCGTTAAAGGCTCCAAAAGAATGTGCAGCAAAGTCGTCCATTCTCGGCCGGGCTTTCACTATGGCAACCCTGTGACTAGCGGTTGACGTGAAAGGCCACACCGAACCAGAGTGATTAAAAAGAGCCGCAGTTTCCCCCGTTATTTACAACTCATCATATTTTCCTTTACCGGGCGCTACAAAATGCGTAAGACTTGTGCACACACTCTGGGAGCCGAATGAGTTATCCAACGCAAACGTTTGTAACTCGCGAGTATATGTAATCAAGAGTACGGCACTTGTGAGTACTTATATCACGAGTACATGCAGTCGAGAGCACTGTATTCGTGAGTACTGTAAGCACAGGTAGTGTACGCCTAGGTAGATTACTAACGTCGGTACTCACTTATCATAGTCATCGTTTTTTTTCTGGGTCTGTAGTCCCGCATCTCCGACTTACATTTCGTGCCTTGGTCCGCACGTTCTCATCATCGTACGTACTTGTTTAATAACCAAAATAATTGTAGTCACCAGTGAGTACACTAAACTATGCCGCATGATAATTATTGTGAGAGCAATATACGAAGCGCAAAGCTTGGAAGAGTAACATTGACTGTAAAAGAACGTACGACTTTACCTACAAAAATGCTTCCGAGAAACCACAAAGCAGTCATGGCTTTAAACAAACAATAAAAGTCAGGGGCATACATGTTCTCGTCAGAGTGGTTGTAACCGGACGGTTGAAAGTTTTACTTGCCTTGTGCAGATATCGGTGGCCGCATTGCGTATGGCAAGCTAAAAATGAAAAGGCTGCAAGAGCATGAAACATCCCAGCTGCATTGCACGTGCTGTCTTTATGGGACGTCGATAATATGTTGAATCAGAATGCGAAGACTTTTTTGTCTGCTGGCCACGGTTTTTTTCCGTTTAACCAATAGAGGAATACTTTTGAGAAGAAGCTGTGCGTATTATAAAAAAATGTCTATTTTCGTTGCACTAGGGTGTCACTTTATTCATGAAATTTCTTTGAATTCTTTGTTAAGCATACTCATCCCGGCGTCTGTAGCAAGTTAGCGCAATTGAAAGGCGAAACGATGAGGAGAGTGTAACAATGCTATGAGCAAAACATCTGGGGAAGGAGGTGCTTTCAAGGTTCGGTCCCCGCGCGGGCTTTGTTATGGATGAAGTGTAAATATTCTAGATATAGCCTTCGCCCTTCTCGTGGTTCACGTCCGTGGTAGTTCCAGCACGCAAAAATATTAATTTCATTCTGATGAGAGGAGGGAGGTGATGTTTTTGACATATCCACTTTGCCAACTAGTCTTTGGAGATATCGTCTTCGAAAGTGAGACAGTCGACTCTATTCTCTAGCTGGCATGACGTTTTCTCCAGGCACCTGCTTAGGAAATGTTTACCAACAAGCTGATTTTTTTCTTTTTTTAAATAGATATTTTAACGCGTTTCGTTCTACCAAATCCCTTAAAAAACGTGTTCAATTAACACTTCTAAACCTCAATTTCTGAAAATATATGGCGGCACTTTTTCGTGGCGACCTCCAGTAATGTTAACACCGCATTGCAGGCAGTGGCGTTAAAATCTGCTGAATTCATACTACTATAATAAGAAGTGATGAAACTCTGAACGGGGAATGTCGTCAGTATGTACACACCCATCTGTATTACGGTCTCCTCTGATAGCAGCCGCAGTTGTGCCGCAATGTTACTGAATTTATGCTGGACAAATATCCTGCTTTTGCGTTTCAGTGCGTAGCAAATACTTTTATATGACCGTTGTAACAAGTCCAAGTTCCAATTCGTAAATAATATTGCCCATACACTAGGCCAGACGTAAGCTTTTGTCGATTGAGTGGCATCTGCTGCCAACAGATACGACCGCATTTCTTTCTAAATGGATCACTACTTGGTGCTTGCAGGTTCGCCTAGTACTCGGCGAAGCACCGGGCTTTATTTCCGTTTCAGGTTTTGCTCTCCTGGAGGAGAAAAATTTTCGCGAGGTGCCCGTACCCGACCCTCGGCAGGAGCTGGTGGGACTCATCTACACCTCAGGCACCACGGGACTGCCAAAGGCAGTGGAAGTGTCGCATTACTCCTTCGTTGCAAACTTGGTGCAAAACGCGTGAGTTTTCATGTTTGTTCGACCTAAATAACGAAGATAATGACCAATGCTTTTTTTATTTCAAGTGAGCGGTTTTTCCATACAAAATTTCGTGGCCTGTAAAAAGGTAGTTTGTAGTTTTCGGGTGTAAATTACTTCAGCAAATTTGCCTAGTACTGGTTTCAGCAATCTACGCATCATTAGGACGCCTGATGCAGTCTTTACAATTTGCAACCATCAACACAAGTTGTGTTTTCATGGGGCGCATCAGCTTATAGAAGGAATAGAAATTGGCGGAACAATCAAAGAGAGGCCCAATATTTACCTTCCTTTAACAATCTTTTTCTCCTTCCCAGTCACACTTGATATAAAGTGAAATAGTATGTATTTTGGTTACTCTTACAACATTGTACTTCCCCAGAAAGTATTTGTTTCCATTTTTTTGAGGTTTAAATAATTTCTGTGTTTGTGAATTGATGTATAATATTGCATAGGAATTTTGCGATGAAAAGCTATAGTCGAACTTATTTCCGGCGTCAAAACAGTATTGAAAGCTGACACGGCCATTTTTGGTAAATAAACTAATAATATATCATCGGGGAACCAAATAAGAACTTTTGTGCGTCATTTTATCTCCACCAAAGATTTTGCTAAGTTGCTTCATAATGTTTATTCTCGAACGATGTATCTTTATGTCAATTTGTACACGGTACCGTGTGCAGGCCTCAGATGTGTAGCACCAAAATGTTGGTTCGCTCATTTCTCAACCCTAAAGCATAAGACACACTACATTACAAACAACAGCTTCATTAAAGACATGATTCCTTGGTACGTGATCATCTTGTCGTACGCTTTTTTGCTAAGACGCAGCGACACCATCCAGCTTCCTTTGCCCACATGTAGTTTCAAAAAAGAACACAGTCAGCATGGAGCAATGTATTGTGGGGACATATTATCATTGCAAGTTCGGTACCACCCCGTTTGAGTGACTGCTACGGTGCTGGCGTGCTATCGTTAATTTCGTTTGTTACTAGATGAATGCATCGACTGCATTTGTCTTTATGCCCGCTCGAGGCATCACAACAGCAGGGCCCTGCATACAATGGCTGTGGCACAAACTGTCACCCACAGCAAACAGAAGCACTAATTGTCTTTTTGCTTCAACATTACGGCTGTGCAACCGACCCTTCACCACGCCAACCCAATCGAGGGGCTAGAACCAACGCTGTTTATGCGCATATCTGTGCTTTGGAAGTTGGGGTCCCATTTCAACTACCAGATAGACGCCGTCAACGCTGCTGATTAGAAAAGTTTATCATTTTAAGAAAGAAATTGTACACGGAACCTATAAACGAAACGGAATACCCCAACAAGACGTACCACCCAAATATGGTTGTTGCCCTTTTCGTTTCAGAGGAGCGAATAGGGGACGCAGCTACCTCCATTATGTTTTCTTCCAAAATCGAATGTGCACCCAGTTACCGTTGCAATTAGGTCGTCGCGTGGTGCATGCTTTATGAACACTAGTTCTTGTGTTTACCTAAGGCAAAACATGGTGGGGTCAGCGAACGTTATTTAATTTGGTGGTAAAGAATAAATCAAAACACAGATACATAATAAATATGGGGCAAAAGAGCAGTGTAACAAAAATAGTACATTGGGTTATAAAAACTGTACAAGACATACCTGGATTTCAGTCTTCGCAATACTGCACGAAAGTGGCTGATAGTGCTGATTGTTATTTTTCGAAATCAGAGTTAGTTTTCATTGTTTGGGAACGTTTGCATTGTTTTTTGCGAAAACTCAAGCGCTCAATGAAGACGGGTAGCAAGTTACTTCAAAACGCCGGCGATAGCCTCGTATATTAAGGAAAGGAGCCCCTGGGATAGTGCCTGACTTTGCTTTGATTGCCCACCCCAACACATCACTTGGCTGAACATCAGAACGGCTCTATCGTTTGTTATTATACAGTGGGGCACTTCGAGATGTGTGTTAACACTTCAGTTTTGGCCATTTTCATGCGTAAACTTCTGCGTATTGCCAACCGTGCAAAGGATACTTTATGCGCACAGCGGGCAGTTGCTTCGATCGCTGGTATTGCGGTCCTAGTTTGAAGGTTTTAAATATTAAACAAACGAGCTTATTCGGCCCGCATTTATTTTTTCTATATTCGGTCGGTCAGTTGTAGTTCTTTGTCTAGACGTCAGGAATATATTTTCATTTGATTTTATGTATTAAACACATAGAGGCCGGGAGGCAAACTCTTGCACAATTCAATAAGCTCCTCAATAACCCACAAATAGTTCACTGGATTTCTTGCTTTCTTTCGAACCAATCTCAATTTGTATACTTTGATTCCGTTGCTTATTCCCCGGCCAAAATCCCTGCTGGTGTTCCGCAGGGCTCAGTTCTCCGGCCTTTGTTATTGTTGCTTTATGTTAATGACTTGCCTGATATTGTTCACTCTAAGATTCGTTTGTACGCTGATGATTGAGTTATATATCATGTAATTCACTCGCCCAATAATCACATCCTTCTCAACGATTCAGTTGCATCTTTCTGCAACTGGTGCCGTTCCTGGCAAATGAATATTAACTACAAAAAAACCGTGTTCACGTCCTTTACTAATAAATTCGTCCTTTCAGATTTCAACTTCTTATTTAATGGACTGTCCCTGCTGAGAGTTTACCAATATAAATACCTTGGCGGTCTTTTTACTCCTAACCTGTCCTGGTCCCTCCATATTGATTACATTAATTCTAAAGTCCTAAAAAAACTTGGTTACCTCCGGCGTACACTATCTGCCGCCCCTAGGGATACAAAACTAACTGTGTACAACACCCTTATCCTCCCAGTGCTCGAATACGCGTCACTTGTATGGAACCCCTACAACCAGTGCGAAGTAAAACAAATAGAATCGGCACAGAAAAAGGCCATTAGATTAATCTTCACGCGATATGACTCTGCTTTTTCACCTACATCAGCATTACCATCTTTGAACCTATCTCTACTTTCATCGCGAAAGAACATTGAGTCTCTCAAGTTATTATATTCTATAATTTTTTCGACGTGCGAACTTTCAAAAGATCTGTACTTAACATGTTCCAGACCTTCTTCAACACGCCACTACCATCCTTTGAATCTGACCCCATTCTACGCCCGTTATAACACGTTAAATTTAGCTTCTTTCCACGAACTGTTGAACCTTGGAATAACTTATCCGGTGATACACTTTCTTCGCTCTTTAACGAATTCTTGTTATCCGTAAATACCCTTTGACAGATTTTTTTGCTGTTTATGTTTGGTGTGCACTGTATGCACAGTATGCACAGTTTTGCACAGTAAGTTTGCTGTGTTCTGTTCCTTGCCACCATGTCTTCATTATGCCACCATGTGATGCCATGTCTGGCAACTTTATATTTGACTTTCCTTCGCAAAGTATTACACCATATTTGTTTTGTACTGGCCTGTTCCCAGCTCCTTCCATAGCCCTTACGGGTTGCGGTATGTATAAATAAATAAAGAAAATAAATACGTAACAGGGGGGGGGGGATAAAAGAGATTCCAGGGGTGTAATTGAACAAAACATGCAGAAAAGAAGCATGCAAACACGACAGCCGGAAAATACACACAAAGAATACCTAAAATAACCTAACAAAAAATGTACAAAAGTAATGGTTACAATTACAAAATTACAAACAGAAATAAAAAATACTAAAAGTAGTTGAAGAACCAATAGCACCATAAAACACAAAAGTAGAATATCATCCTTACTATATCGTGGGAATGTCGGTTCAAGCTTATCTCCAAAGTGTTTGTTATGGGTTTGCGGGGCATCGTCGGTGGGAAAAGCGTTCAAAAGAATAATGGTATTAGGAAAAAAAGTACGGCACCAATGCTGACGTACCGCCCGTTATCGGAGCTAATGGGCTATGGCGGTTTAGGCGGTGTGATATTCTGTAAGTAGTTCTTAGTACGTGTGTCTTGATTGTGGCTGATAATTGTGAAATAAAGTGTGAAGCAAGCATATGCGATTAATGACGCGGCGTGATTCAAGGGTCGCGAGGGAGACAGTTTAAGGGCACTGACGCTGACATGATTTTAATATAAAGGTCATAAAGCGGGCAGCGCGGTTTTATATGGCTTCAGGTTGTAGGGTAAGGTATGCTGGGGATGGATGCCAGAATGCTGATGCATATTCCAGTTTCGACCTAACGAATGTTAGATAAGATAGTGTTTCGATTTCCTGAGGGGCAATTGTATGATTACGGCAAAGACAACCGAAAGTACGCCCAGCTTCCGAGCAAATGCTTTCGATATCCGGTGCCAAAGAAAGCGATAACGTCATGTGCACCCGAAATATTTATATATGACTGCACTGACCGGGGCATTGTTGTCGTGACACGTGCACTGCGATATGGCATGTCTTCGAGAAAATGGGAGTGATTTGCGTTTCGATAGGTTTATTGGCATGTGCCATACGATACACCATGATGGAATTCTACCTATGTGAGATTGCAGGTTAGAATGATCATCATCGGCGTACATGGTTTAGTACAATACGGAGTCATATGCCAGGAGTCTTAGGTTTGCTTTGATGTTGATGGAGACATCATTTATGTATATAAAAAAGAGTGGAGGCGATGAGCTTGCACCTTGCGGGACACCGGACGTAACGCTGCTTAGGCAGGACTTGTTCTCATTTGCCAAGTGGAATTCTGTGCGTCCTTTTAGAAAGTGTTCGACCCATGATATCAGCTCAGACGGGAAGTTGAGTGATGATACATTAGCAAGCATTTTGTTGTGACTGGCATGATCGATTGCTTTAAAAAAATCTAAGAAAATGGCGTCTACTTGATGGCTATTGTCCATTTCTGTAGTATATGAAGTACAAATACGGCAAGCTGGGTCTCACATAATAACCGCGTACAAAAGTCATGTTGGTGCGGAAGTCATTGGTGCGTTTTCGTGTATTTTTGTTTACCCCTGTAAGTAGATTGCTTAATGATAGAGAGCGTAGACGAAATATGTTGAGGTGAAGTTTAAGACAAGGCACTCTTAAGGTTGTTTTATTCTTGTGACCGCTACAAAGTGCGTAATTCAAATGAAAGCGGCATTATTCCCACCATTTTGTTGAGACTGTCGCCGGTGGCTGCAATATTTTGCAGAATGAACCACCACTATCAGGTTCCTCAAACCACGAAGGCTTCGTTTGCATAGAAGATGGCGAGTGGTAGAATTGAGGGCTTGCATCTGATATTACATGTAGCTCAATTAAATATCCACCGGTCATGATTAACAATGCTGGACCACACAGTAGCGGGTGACCTCACCAAAGGATGAAGGCGGCAAGCGAAAATTAGACCAGCTTTCTTGGAGACAACAGCAGCGGTGCCATGGTGGTGATTTTATTCTGTTCACCCAGACAACCCCGCAATACAATTTAAAGCATACTGGGGTCATGGCTGATAGCTGCGACATGGAGGAAGCTATGCGCTCCTCAGAATTGTGTCCCGTGTTCTGGCAGTTGCGCGCAAGAAAACCACAAACAGGCAGTTGAATGACACAAAGCTCGTTCCACTTCCCTCCACCTCAACAGCCGCCTTTGTATTGGAATATCGTCAGTGACCGTTTTGCACGCACACCATAGGCGACTAACTGCTGTGCGAGTGTTGATGCGCGCATGCTCGTTGCGATTTCCGTCATTTCTTGCAGTCAAAAGTTGGTAGCCAATTTACTTTTCGCAACGCCATTCCTATATACAGCGATAATGTAGGTGTTTCGCGATTAGCTGCAATAAGTAGCCTTATTTCTTGCAGAAAATGATTTTCTTAAAAAGCGATAACATAGAGCTGTGTGGGAGAACTCATCGACCTCGCGTAGCGTATCTTTTGGGACAGACGTAAGTGGGACACTTTATACTCACTCCTGGCCACGTCTACTCGTTTGCTTTCAGTATTCTTGCCATTTTTGAGGGCAACTTCTTAAAGAAGCACAATATTTCAAATGCTGGCCTGAATAAACATGCTGGCTTGACATTGGGAATTTAAAGGGTATTTACTTTTAGTGTAAAGCAAAAGAAAAGGCCGAGACAATAGGCCATGAGGCCTGTCATGTTTTTCGTCCTCTTAGCAGATTGAAAGTCATCAGCGAGCACGCACATGAACTAGATATAGAATAACCATAGGCACAGAGCCACCCGAAATGGCAGTCTATCTTTACACACATCCTGCACAAAAAGGAAACCAAATTCACAAGTAATGCAATGCAGGAAGTTTGTGATTACGTGTAGCCCGAGGCACACTTGAGAGTAAAACAAATGATAATAACAAGCAATCAGGAAATACGTACAGGTGCCGCAAAAAATAAAGGGAACACCTGTTGCAAATATTGAGGGGATTTCTCTGCCAAATGCCTAGCCAGCAGCTTCTAAATGACTATTCAAGAAAATAATTCTAAAACGAGATTGCACCCCACGTATTCTATTTGTGCTGGCAGCCGATCAAAAAGAAAATATTTTAATTCCAGGAAGGCCTGCCCCGAATAATTTTGGGGCACCTGTACACCAAAAAGACGCTGCAGTAGCGTAAATGCAGCAAAAAAAGAGAAACCTGTCTTTGCAGACATCCTATACTCAAAGAAACATCAACTGAAAAGCTTTGGTATGCAAGAGCGGAAGGTTAGGCGAGTTGGCAATACAATGCATTGGCGGGAAGCGCGAACTAACACGAGGATAGAGAAGAGAATGAGAACATAGACGTGGCGAAGCGCTACTGTCAACTAAAATTTTATTTTGATACGACACCACTTATATACAACAACATGGTGTTGTTATATACATGGTTATATACAACAACACAAGGGACCTATCAAGTAGCCTAAAAGATAGCCTTAAAACTATACATTGTCACTAGAAATACAAAGCCATTTTACGTCTTCTCGTCCCAAGCCGGTAGATACATCAGTTCTAGGCCGACACAGAGAGCACACTATCTGAGAAAATCTCTAAGCCACGTAAATTCTTAGATTAGGCTACGACTGCATCAGCGTTCCGTCCGTTCACTTCAGATGTGGTTGAAGCACACGCTAAGCAGCAGCTACCGATTCCCGCCGTACACCCCAACCCCAAACGTGAGGTCTGTAGTGTACACCCCACAGTTACTCTGCGTATTTTAGAAAAGTGGTGCGTACCGGCAGAGTAGCACGTACTCGCAGTGTCGGATTGCCTAAACATAGAATCAATTACAAAAATGCTTCGATGTGAACCTTCGTCGTCGTTAGACGGAAGTGTGCAAGATTTCTTTTGCTTCAGCTTCGAATTATCGAGGGTTTCGATCTCTTGAATTTCGCGTACAATATCTTGTACCGACACGCCACTTTTGAATTTGTATAAGATGCCAATTAGGCGCCTTCGAATCATAAAACGTACACTGCGCCAAAACCCCTTTCTAATACACGTTTACTTTTGAACCGAAGGCTTCATCGATTTAAACAGAAACAGACGGAGAGTTTGGTGTCTAAGTAACAAATAATAGAGTAGTGATTTTACAAAGGGTCACGAGCTACGTCTTTTGTTGCCCCATCAGAACATACAAGCGGCAATGGTCACGCTGCTCCACAGCAGGTGCCGTGAATGTCGGAAATACGTCATAGGAGAGCAAACGCCTACATACGCTTGTTAAGAAAGTATGAATAGAAATACAGAAATCGCGCCTGGCGCGCAAGTTTTGTGAGGCACGACCGGGACGAATGGGACTCCACATGTCGCAGCATTATTATTTTGTGGCGGTCCGCTACCTACTGCAAATACCGCAAACTTTTGCGGCCGAGTGTACCTTGTTCTTTAACAGAAATCATCGCCCATGAGAAAAGAAGGCATACGTGTTCGGCGTAGCGTTGTGACCTGTTCTTTAAAGAAAGATTATGTTTGAGAGTTCTGTTATTTTGAATCACGCATTTCACGTTATACTGCGTCCACCAGATCTAAAACTGCACTATTTACAGGTCGATCGTGCCGGGCGAACCGACGGACATATTTCTTGGCTGGAACCCCATCACGCACATATCAGGATTTTTGTACATCATGGCGGTTGTCTGCGCTGGTGCGTCATCCGTAATTGTTTCTCCGGCGCTCACCTATAACGAGTTCATCGAGGTTTGCACCAAATACCAGGTGTGGTACCCTAATACTTATGTGTAGGTACAACTCCAGTGCAACTACAATTTAGTGTTTGCTTGACTTATTTATTCAACTAGGATTTTGTGGTGGTCTGAGCTATAGTCCAATATATTCTCTTGTACACATTCTTTTCTTGGACAGCACTCTAATATTTTGGCGAGCATGTGTATTTACCAACAAACGCCTCGGCAGGTTCTGTATAAGGGATCATATCTGGACGATCTAAAGTTTATGTGTATAATCAGGGCGAATTAATTTTAAGCAGAGCCATTTCGTTTTCAATTCAGTCTGTCTTGTTAGACGGGGTGGTTGCTAATACTTTTAAATGCTTATTTTCTCTAAGCGTTCCCACCTAGCAGCCAAAGTATAGCCATTGTTCCATGATGTCGTATTTTCAGTGGAGGAATGACCGAGTTGTTCTCCGTATTTGCACTCCCATCGCCTTCATTGACCAGTTGCGACATCTAAATTAATTTCGTTGCTTCCGTTCTATTAGCCTCAGCCCGTCATTGCATACAGTTCGTATTAGAACAGTTAAACTACGATCTGAGCTGATCAAGATATCCTGCACTGGCCACTTTCGCAGTGCACGCAAAACTTCCCTGCTTCTCACATTGCGATGGTAAAACAAAATAAGGAGGTGCGCGCTGAGTTTGTGCCCTAGGAAGGTAAAAAACGTGAGGACTTTCATTGAAACTTTTTAACCACGGGGTTATGTTTTTTAAAACGAGTTTGTCATGAATAAGGAAGAATCCACGGGACATGTAAGTCGCCTGCAAGACAAAATGTCTATGCATGTTTCTGAACGATCTGTCTGGATGCTTAAGAAGGCGCAGGGTGGGTGGGTACGCGGCGATCAGCGAAGGTACTCAGACAGTGCGCAACTCGTCCTCGCTACGAACTCGTGTCTGGGACGGGACTGCTTGTAAAGCTGTCTTCGAGAGGACTCACTGTCCATCTTGGGGACGATACCGGTGCTAGAAACCTGGTACAATATTTTTTAATTAGGCCATTCGAGGCAAATGCACTGGTACTAATTTTTTTTTGGCAGTCATGCCTACTATACCTTTTAGGCTAATGCTTTATATGTGTACAAAATATTCGACGCAATGAATGAAAAATTCACGCATCTCCACGAAGTGAATCATAACGAGTGAGCGAAGCACTGGGGATCGTTCTTACCGTAAATCACCCGTGGCATTGCCCACTCGCGTATGTAAATGAGTAAACAACGCGTGTGCACAGTACATACAATTACAATCCAATCCAATCCGATAGAATACAATTTTTTCTATTTTATTCAATCCAAATGCAATCCAATCGAATTCTCCATGCGCATGCGCAACACTGTGTACACAGACACAAAGCGGCAAGCCACGCATAAAGCGAGGTCCTAAGGTGCTTCGCCCCTGAAACAAGGTAGTGTTAGAAGTAGGCGCAAGATACACACGATTTGCATACTTTTAAGGGTAAGTTAGTGTCATGAAATTCCCAGAACGCGTTTTTGATGAAGGAGGTTTTAACAGCTGCCAATAACCTTCGCCCTGTCCTTGTATTACAAATATTTAGGCAGAGCCACTTCCAACTGGCAGTGCCTCGCAATATTAATATCGGTTAACTTGCTTGCTTAATCTGAGCCAAATACAGGCACTGTTTAACTAAGTGCATAACCCATATAGTTGCGCACTCCGCTCACCGTCCTCACAGGTTTCATCGGTGTTCACGTTTGCTAACCGCCTCAATGGCTTGGTCAACGAAATGCTGCGGACCAACACCTGCCTTGAGATGGTTCGAAAACTACTTTCGGGAGGAAGCCTGGTGTCCGAACAGCTGGCTCGCAACGCTGCGAAGGTGTTTCCCAATCTCATCAACTTACGGTGTATCTACGGCCTCAGTGAGGGCATGGGTATAAACTGCTCACCTGGTGTAGACGAGATCAACTTCACAGACATTGGAGTGCCGCCGCCCAATGCTCAGTTGAAGGTAAATTTTTCCCTAACTTCAGATACTAATAATTTTCTGGTACATGTGGATCACTCACTATTGGGACATGCCTTTGCATAGCAAGCTTTCCGAAATAATAGAATATTCTGTTCGTAGTTTCGGCTTTTGAGATAGGTGAACCAGACTTAGCTTTGGACCCAGTCAGGAGTGATTACGTAGCGCAATTTTGTTACGAAAGGGTAATTCAACAGCTCACTGTATACGGCCTCTGGTTAAACAGGAAAACTTTCTATTTGGATCTTCTGGCCAATGTATTGTGTGAATGTCTATTTACGGAATTAATTTGTTGTGACTGACAAAGCAGAGTGTGTTGTTGCGTCCTCGTAGACGCAAGAGTAAACAGCAAGGTGGCAACCTACCCGTTTATTATATATGGCACATCAGGGGAGCTGCTAATGCTTCTGGCAGATGCACTCGGACGGTGGGTCAGGTATAAGATGGTTGAATGTATCGTGCACGTGGGGGCGGGGCATACGCCGCCGTTTACGAAATACCAGCTCACTAAAATTACGTCCCGCACCCCAGGAGGATCCCACAAAAAAACCAAAAATACACACCTCAAACAAAAAATGGCTCGCCTCATTCTATACCATGCTCTCAAAGAATATGCGCTGCCAGTTACCTGGAAATCGCAAGTTGCTCTGGAGCAATATTTTCGTTTGAGATCGTCCGGTCTTACTTAAAGAGTTAACGGCTATACCTCCGTATTCTAAGAAGGCGTATTTCGACTCATTCCGCACATCAAACGTGGACTTCAAAGCTCGGGCTATAGCATTGCTAAAGCAAACTCAACTCAAAAGTTGCAGTCGCTGTGTACTCGGATGTGGACGGCCACTATATTAGCATCGGAGGTGTAGTTACTCTCCGTATCAATCCTTTGCAGGAAAACATACCTGGAAAATGCTGTGCTCTCGTGAGCGCGTATCTTGCGGCGTGCCTTGCGGCGTGCCTTGCGGCGTGCCTTGCGGTGCCTCCACCGAGCGTCCTTGGCAGCGCAGGCGCAGGCAGGCAAAAAAAAAACAACTGGCAAAAACTCAAGGAGCGAGAAAATGGCGAGATCTCGTGGGTGCTTACATCGGAGCGACCGCCGAGTCTTTGGCTGGCGCAGTGGATGAAGAAAAAAGTACAGCGTGATTGTCAATGGCTACCGCGGATGCAAAGAAACAGTTACAAATATAATGCTAGAGGTGAAAACACAGCCTGTTTGGGTGAAGGCACTGCGGCTGCCGCACTCTCTAGAAGTCTTTATGGAGAATAAGGGACAAGGCTACAAGTGTACCAATCCTTCCTGAGGCGATGGCAGATCCCGGCGTCGCTGCCTCATGTCCAAGATGAAGAAATGGTGGAAACCTACACTGCTTAAGATGAATTTGAATGCACCACTGGCTGCGATGGAGACAAGGAACTCTTCGATTCATATGACAACGATTACTAGCACCTTAACTATGCAACCAAATAGTTATACTGAAACGTATCTACGCCTGAGCCAATTCTCACGTACAAGAGCTTCAAAAAACAAGCGTTTTGGATGAGCACAAGCTTACCTGAATTTTTTTACATTAAATATCAACCACACTACATGCAAACACGAAAGTTAATTCTCGAAAAATTTCTTCTGATGAGAAGAATGCACGCGCTGCTAGCGACACATACACCGCTCGTTGGTTTTAACTTTTCATAGTAAGGCTTCAGTATGTCCTACATTTACTTTAAGAGGGTTTTGCTAATACACGAATGGGTTTGATAAAGAGAAATGCCGAAAGACAGAAACAAATTTGACCATATCATCACGATGTGTTCCAAATAGGTTGCTTTCTAAGTGAAACTTCTAGAAAACGACAAATATTTTGTGATTTCTCTGGGGAAGGTGCGGATAATATATTGAAGAATTAAGCGGTAATTTGCCCTGATGGTCTATCTCTCTGATTTCGTGCAGTTGCTTTCAATTAAGGATGGCAAACCCGTGGGAGTCAACGAACATGGCGAAATCTTTTTGCGTACCCCAGCCATAATGCGGGGTTACTACAAAAAGCCCGAAGCAACGGCGGAAGTTTTGGATGGAGAAGGATGGTTTAGAACTGGTAAGTGTTTCCTTCGCTTCCCATAAAACTCAAGAGGTTTGCGTCAGTCTTTGCGATCATGCTGGTTGGTGCTGTGAATTGCATATGCTGCACTCCTTCCACACCCGGCTTATTTTGTGCCAGCTGCACATAAAGAGTAGTTGGAATAATGAAAATATGACAGTCCTACGTTCATTCTAAAAAGAAGTAAGACAACTTAGATAAGTTAACCGTTTGCGTATTCCTCCTTGAGCAGTAGAGAACACGGCAGCACTTCAAAGGCGTTTGCTGCCTTTGTTGAACTCCTTCTACACTTACCAACCAAAGTCAGAAACAAACTGATTGACTGATATTTTCTAGGTACATTGTTGCTTGGTTTATTACTAAACTTGTTTACTAACCGGCGATTGTTGCAAGATTTTTCAATTGCTTTCAGAAGATAATGCCAATCGCTTTTCCGAGCTGAGGAATTTCATTTTATACGCTGCATTTTGGATCCATGCTTCAAATCATCTCATTACCGCCTGTACATAGTTCACTTGATGTCCACGTACAATTCGTGCTACTCACCGCCGTTGGTACTACTCACCAGAAAATATTTTTCTACGTGTTTGACTTCTTTTTGTCGTCGGAAGCCTGTAATACCTGCACCTGTTTGGGCTGTGAGTCACTCATAGATGTACTTTTTCAGTTACTGGCAGTTCGGCGCCCGTTCACTATCAAAGAACCGCGGGCCGTTAAACAGTTATTCTTTTCACGGCATCCAACCACTCCCCGTACAGCCGAATTCTTGGTATATATTTTCTCTAATTCAGCTCTGATTTACTGTTACGGGCGAACACTCAACTTGATCTTCCTTATTTTCAGTAAGGAATTGCGAAGTGCTCAGCAGGCCACCATTTTGTCTGCTGACCCAAACCGGTTACCACAGCAATATGATACATACACACTATTAGACGCATTTTCGTCCGTGCTGGCGGCATGGAGTTACTTCTGCCAGTGCTCACCTTCTCCTTAGGCACCATGTCGCTTTGCCTGACTCCATCGCCGCGGTTATCCAAAACCGCGTGTATCTTCCCTTCATTGCTTATGGCTTCCCAGAGAAACACAGGTAAAGGGTGCTATCAGGTGCAAGAGATGAGGCTACTGATGAATACCATGGCTTTTTCAGACTGTTGCCGTTTGTGTTGACCGTTCAAGCGATGCCCGCTTGGTCAATGCACCCAACAAAATTTCCTAGTAAAGGTATCTACTGCCAAGCCACATCTACAGGCGCCAAACCCTTAGATTTGTTTTCCTTTAGTTGAAACACTTCCAATATGGACACCTGTCCTTTGGTGAAACAGCAAGTATTAGGCGCAGCGTAAACTCAACCTATAAATCACTATTCTACCACGTCCTATCGTTTGTCTCTGATTCCACAGTTGGTTATGAGAGTGTCAAGAAATTTTTGGAATGGCTATATTAGAAAGTTTATGCAGACCGTGCTGGTGTACCGTCATTTTATAAAAAAAAACTTTTCACGCTCGAGATACTGTGGCAGTTGCTGCTACAATAACATAATAACCAAAAAGACATCTACCTCGCGTCAATGACGCGCGTTGCTGTTTTTTTTTGTCGTCTGACTTCCCGTCAATATATCTGTTCCCTAGATACTGGTTGATCGTTATTTAAACCCTTTCTAGGCAGGAGATGGCGTACTCAAAATTTGGTGGTATCGCTGAATTATAACTGTTCATTTTAAGTCTCTACAAAGAGGAGGCTTTATGCTTACAGATGCTTCTTTGCTACAGATGCTTTATGCTTCTTTGTCCGTGTCTACTATGCGCTTTCACTTCTCATGATGCATCACCAACAGGCACAAACCAGACCCCTCTGAAGAAGCGAACGCAAAGTTATGCACGCCGTGCTTCGTTGGCATAGAAATCGTATGGCCGTGAAGTGGTGTGGCTCAGACACGGGCCGACATGCGTGCCCTTCCTACAACTCCAGTACCAGACAGTACAATACGTTTTTTCCTTTCCTTCAGACAATTGATACGAAAAAGAATTAGGGAACCCGGCAAAAAATGATATTGCATGCCTGCCAAGAAACGCGACTGAAACTGATGGACAGCTAAAAGAATTGAGAAATGAACGATTGATGTTTGACACAAACATTTATAGCGAGGAAGTTGGCCAAAAAGTGTGGAAGTCACGTTTAGAGCTTTGAGAGCACATGTTTGTAGAGACGCAACTACAATCCGGGGGTTTCCAATTTTGAGAAGAACGTGCGCACCATTCTGACAGCAGATGGATTTTAATGCATGCATTGCTACATTGAAACGACTATAAATATATACGGACAGGCGTCTATATTAGCAATGTAAGGGTGCATATAACAGAAGTGGCGATTTGGCAAATAGGAGAGTACGTTTGGTGTAAATGTCCTCGTTGCTTTGCGTTGCAAAGGCCGGTATGTTCTAAGCTATTGTCAGGGAGGGAGAAAAGCACGGAGTTTGAAGCGGAAGATGACAAAAAATTCTCTGACCTCAAAATTCCTACAGAGTGTAGAGGGGCAAAGCTAACAAAGCTACAGAGGGCTGTCCCAGTGTTTATCTGAAGTTTTAAGACTCCTGTACATCGCATAGCATCTGTAAACACCTATGTGTCACTTCAAGCTACCATTCATGCCAAGCAACAAAGGCGCAGACACTTTTTGCTGGGGTTTACCACAATACGTAATCAATTGGCGCCAACGCCACTTCGCGAAAGCTACGGTCAGTGAATGACCGGTGGAGTAGGCCCAACGTGTACATTTCTGCTGGCGGAACTGCTGTTGGCGCTCTCCCTGCACAGTTCGCTGTGCCATTCTTCGCAAGCGACGTTTCCGTGTTCCTTTCTCACTTTTGGCGTTTCCGCGCTCCCCAAGGCTGCGCTAGGTCACACTCACTCTGCAAGAAAAACCAGACCTTGCCATTAATTTTGCTTCCTCACACTTGGCGCGTGTGCCCTCTGTGCGTACGCTGCGACAGTGTGCGTCCAATAGGCCACAAAATACGAGACCAATCGAGCACTGCGCGAAAACTATCGGGGCGACACCTTTCCGCCCAGAGCTGCTGTCGAAACAGCTGAGTTCACGGGTGTGTCCTGCGTATTCAGGCACTGCTTGCCCATTTCTCCGAAGTTGGCGGCAGGGCCATGTTTCTCTTGCAACCGGATGCCGCGCATTTTGCTGCACGCAATGACAGCGTGACAATTCTTTACACGTCCGGTAGCGTGCTCAATGTGAGGGAGGTGTGCGATGGTTCGGGACCTGTTCTAGGTAATATGTGTCAGGATTTAATGTGAGGATCAGCCCAACGAAGACGGCAAGGGTGACAGACGGTACAAGCGAGACAAGAGCCTGTTTCATCTGCCACTGGCCTCACCTTCTTTGCGTTAAGATTTCATTCAGGCATGCACCAACTCTATAACAACACGTTTTATTGAAATCTATCAGGAGCTCGGTTATTATAATTGTGGTGTCCTTTCCGTCGATTGGAATTCGAGCAACCCGAAGGTAAATCTTTGCGTGACAGTGAACGGCCAACAGCCTGTATCCCAAGGAAAAGACAGAGAATATGGACCAGGTGTAGGGGAAATCTTCAATGCGGAGTGAGTTTCGGCGAAGGACAATTACACATCCACATCTATTGCCATACAGCTGCATTGAGGTAGATGTCGGATATTCCTTCCCAGAGAGCTAATACGCAGCTTTACTGCATGGCTTCTCTACAGGCGAAGATTGTTCTTTCTTGATCTATCCATGTACATTTGTTTTTTTTTCTGACAAATAAACGTGCCAACTCCGCCAGTTATGCATTTGTGAGCATAAACATGGTGTCGCATTGTTTTCTACATTCAGGAATTTTCATTCCCGTTGGGGCTATTTTTCGGGGGATGTACTGATTTCTCCATCTTTTGATGGCGCTTTATGAGGCATTTTTGAGTTGTTTTTGTGCTAGATAATTATTTCTTATAATCTTAGTTTCTTGTTTTTCTCGGTATTCAAAAATTTCCGTTCCCCTTCACATGAAAAAAGTTCAATTTACCGTATAATAACAATCAAAAGCGTTAACTTCGTAAACCTTCATATTTCCGGGGATTGCGGGTGTTACACGGTTGGTGCTTCTGGTACTCTACCAGAAATGCCAGCTTATTAGAGAAGCACCTGGGAGATGTGTTTCGGTTCTGCACGAAACAAAGAATTCGGCGCAATCAGCACGCTGCGAAAAATCATTCTGCGACATGCCCCTTCCAGGGAAAATGCTTCTCAGAGAAACTCTCGAGTGAAAGAAAGCACTGACGCCTAAATACAGAAAGTATATATGCGGCGACGTGTGAGGGACCCCCATGTGCAACCCGCTATCTGGACAGCAGGTGCTGGGACGGAAGATGTCACACCGATGGGTTTTGCGCTCCGCTGCCTTTGATCTGTTTTATTATGCGGCCGCATGTAGTCACCAAGATGTGTTAGACTGAGTTTAACGTCCTTAACGTTCCCCTTCGTGATGCTGCAAATTTTCTTCATCTGTTATTTTTTTTCTCATACGCAATGGTTTCTGCCGAGCACCCTCGCGACAAGAAAAATATTCATGCTAATCTACCCCGTGAATGTGGTTGGAAACCAAAGCTGTAAACGGCACCCACAACGATTACCCATGCGACGCCACATAAACACACTTATGTTGCTCCACAAACAGCGAAACCAGACTTAAGTTGAATGCACTTAACCACACCCTTTATAACTTCAAAGACATAGTTTTGGTAAGGTCAAATCAATGCATGATGAATGAACAGTGGTTTGTAAAGTTGAATTCGTGTTGCACTTGAGAGAAAATTCTTTTTTATGAATTTAAAAGACGCTCAAACCCGGCGTTATATGATATCACTTCTCCGTCTCTGCCGCCACGGGCGGAAGCGATGAGATCGGCGGCAGAGACGTAAGAGGAGCAGGAGGAAATACTGCTATTCCGATTTCTCACCTGGTCAGAGGAGTAGTTCCGTCTTCACAGGAGCCCATATGCACTCCGCTCCGCCTGTGTGCCGCTTGCCCACCAGATCAAGCTGGGTTGGCAGAGAGTGGCTGGACAATAACATCCCGCATTGCTCTTGGTAGTTGACGGAAAGAGAGGAGGACGCTCAGGGCCATTGTCGCACACCCGATTAGGTGTCTGATTATTGCCACTTCTGAGTAAAATCTGCATTCAGCGTCGTAACAGTTCATGTGCATTAAGTGAAGACGCGTCGGGTGTTGGAAGGAGCCGGATTGTATAAGCCGTTGGATAGTTTGTTGTTCTCTGGAAAGGTCACGGTAGGGCGAAGGTTGGGTCTATCTCTGAACGTGATAATGCTAGGTTTTGTCCCTCAACTAGACAAGCGGCTGACTGTTTTTGTGCAGCTCCATTGTACGGCTGTAAAAGTGCAGTCTTGTTGGTGAGCGTATTCGTTGCCCTCGATGGAAGCGTGAGCGGGTGTCCATATGAGCTGAATGGAAGCGGTTGGGGAGTTGTTTTTTAGCACACACAGGTCGGGACACCATACCTCACTGATAATTACGGTGGGCTTGTTGGGGATCAGTGACAACGTTTCGACACCCTGGTTAAGTGAGAGTCTTGGAGATGGCTGCGTCTTCTGCAGCCGTGATGTCTTGGTTCTTGAGTGAGACACACACAATGATGTCGGTTCCGCGTGATGATGGCGTACTGCTGCCCTCGATGTTGGAAGACGTTTATGTAGATAAGTGCATAATGTCCACCGAGTGTGTTGTCTAGTGCTTTAATCCTTGCTTCTCGGCGACCCTCGTCGGATGAGGGGTTAATATTTCTAAGCAAAGGGAGCGTCTTTAGTTCTTGTCCCTAAAAGCCTGGTAGTACATTAAGCGGACTGACATTCTGTGGTGCCCAGCCAATCTGGTAAATGATGCATCGACCCGCCGCAGTTCTGCTCAACCGTAGCTGCTTCTTAGAACGATGACCCTGTATCAGCTCTTCCACCGTGTTATGGAGCAACCCGCGATGCAGCCTCTTTGTGGACGCACTCATGGGAAAACCAAAAGCCTGATCAACCGCCTTTATAATCATTATAAAAAGCATGCTAACATCCTCCTCGCCGAGAAGAAGACAGGGCTGGACGTAAGTGATTCTGAAGAGGACAATAGTGCGAATTACTGGAATGGTAATAGATTCCTTGAGGCCTCCCTGTTTGGTGGCAACCCGCCTGTTCATGTGAATGATTTGATTGATATTGTGCTTGAGCCACTGCAAGGGTACATCACTTTCGGTGTCGGCCTTGGGATGTAGGCCCACGTTCTTGAGGCTGGGGCTTGGAAATATTGCCTCTCTCTCAAGGAGTATTTGATTGTGTTCCTTGATGTGCACTTTGGCGTGAGGGCGGGCGACAAGGAGCTGTGATTTTTATGGGGAACAGGCCACAGGCTTCAGCACACTGGCGTACTAGAAGTGAGATGCCCTGCGTTGGTGTGACCTTCCTTGAATTTTTGCAACTCCTACCACATGCGCAATGCGTGCACAGGTCCGCTAAACGTGCCGTGGGCGGAGCAGAGCGGTGCGAGAGGTCGCGTGACGCTATCACGTGGCATTCAGCTAGAATGCAGGTGGAGAACACGTATATGTGATTGGTGAGGGCACCACTGTATTCCCCATCTCCGCTTGGGCTCGCAGCTAAATCGATAACACAACGGGGTCTCGCTTTGTTACTCTACTAGTTCCAGTTTCGATTCTTCGCGGTACCAGTAATTTCTTTTATTTGTTCGCGGGCGTTTTCTTTTGACACTAACGCTCTCCAAAAAACCCTTGCGTTGTAGAGTTAGAAAGCTTTACTTTAAAACACGTTTCGGCCAGGTGTACACAGCTTTGGTGTAGATATAACCACGCAAGTTCGGCAAATGAACAGTAAACCTTTCGTAATCACTCCTTCATACGAACTGCTAACTTGGAAATTCCCATTACCACCATCATCGAACAGCAAGCTTAATCTATCAATAATAAATGAAATTGTACATGAACTGGAAATCAAGTAATATTATTTCGTAATTAAGGCTGTATCCATGAATAGGCCGCGCGCACTACAGAGAAAATAATTTATACCGTTTTTGTTTCGTTGTGTATTGCATTTCAGAAGATAGAGTAGACGACTAGGTTGTGCTTGGTTTTTCATTTTGCTTTGGTACTAAAGCATCGAGAATATTTTTTAAGGTGCGGAGTACGTTAGGACCGCACAATGCCCCTACGCGTCCGGGCGCATAGCATCTACAATAGCAGAAAATTACACAGGTGCCGGCAGGATTTGAGCCTGTGCCTGGTAGACCAGACAGGATTAGTGTCAGTCGTCTTACCTATTCGGCTACCACCATGAGTTTCTAATCCGAGTTTCAATCGGCTTACTCCCGCGCCTTATTTATTATAATATGTATCATAATATTATATTCATTATTATTTATTATAAACTTCATGCAGCGTAATTTGCGATCGACATTTCTCTCTCTCGTCTGTTTTTGCTGGGCGTAATGCTCACAAAGGAACAATTTTGTTCCTTCGACGCTGTATAAGAGGAATTTTGAACTTTTTGTACTAGACAGTCATGCCCTCACGACGTACATTACCTTTAATGCACAGATAGACATCCGATCCTTTAACGGGGCCCTGAGAAGGCCCTATTCCAGCCGAACATAGTAAAGCAAACGTTCTCTGCAGATGGCCGGGCAGACCGGCTGGAAATTCGGTGTGGCATGCATAACTGCAATGGGGCTGCTCGCGTCCCCTCTTTCGCTTGCCCTACGCCTGAAGGTCGTACATGCCTTTACAGGTCTTTCCAGTTGCATGGTCATTTTAATACTTTTTCACTGAAGCACGACAATGACGCTTGTGAAGTTACATATTGTTACTCAATACACCGTGGCACTAGCGCAACTTTTCTAAATTTAGCGCATAAAAAAAAGGACACCATTCCAACTATCTCTTAATTTCTCGCGCGTCGAAAACCTTCATATTACACTTTCGTCGAACCTAAATCCTGTGTGTTGTTGAGAGGCCACCCTAAAAGAGACGCTTAATTGGACAGCTAGGAGCTGAACAGAAAATAAAAATCTTGCGCTCTATATTTAAAGCTTTCTAGGCTTTGTGAACAGTTTTATCATAAAGCATATTTAGGGTGTTCGTTGCTTTCCGAGGGCTTGTAATCGTTCCACAAGGGTGGGACCTGCACATTTTCTGTCCTGCTTGAAACGAAAGCTGCACAGATTTTTCAAATCAATATTGAATTTTGTGCTGTTCAATACAGGTGATTTGGGCTACTACGACGAGAATTACCGGCTCCATTATGTGGAACGACTGAAGGAGATGATCAAGTGTATGGATAACCAAGTCGTCCCTTCGGAGATTGAACTTCTTGTTTCCTCTCTCTGCCCTGGAGTCCAGGAAATCTGTGTGGTGGGTCTCCCGCACCCTGAATATGGCGAGGTCGCCACAGCATTCGTAATTCTGAAAAAGGACTACGTGGGGAAAGTTACCGCTGATGATATAAAAAACATCGTAGCAGGTGAGCCAATTTATCGACCTTTGCTCATGTTAAGTAGCGTCTCCAAATACGACATGGTTCACGCAAGCGCGCTCGCAGAACTTGCTGAAGTGAATATTTTTCTACCATCCTTACTACTTACCCATTGGAGAGAATTTGAGAGGTCAATTCACTCGAATTGATTTACTACGCCATCGAAATGCACGAAGGTTTCAAGACACTATCATAAATCTTGGAAAAGTTTGAATTAGGATTCAACGTGCTCATGCGCGTCGTCCCATCAGTGCAAAAGCGGCACTTGCTGCCTCCCTCCTCGCCTCACGTCGCACCAGCATTTCCGCTGACATTGATTATAAGAAACTTTCCAGAATGTTTAGTGTGACCCCAAAGACACGATAAAGGGGGTGGTGGTCTTTTTTGTTAGTCTTTTATCAAGAATAACTCAAGTAGACGCCAAAAAGAAACATGTAAGCAACCCGCTCCTCCAAACCTGTACCGTGCACATCCATCGCCTGTCCTTTTAAAAAACCGAAGTTTTCACTCCGGACACAGTCGAGACGTGCCTTGTCCATCCCCCGAGTAGCTATGGCTGGGGTTTTAGTGACGACCCTATCGCCTAACGGGAGGGGCTCAACTAAACAACGGCAGGGTCGAATGTGCTGAAATAAGAGGCTTCTGTGCTTGTGCCTGCAAACTATTTTGATCGGAAGTTGCTCTTTGTCATTGAAACGTACACTTCCTTTGTCTGCAAAGCTTTCGTAAACTGCAACTCCATTGCTCCGAGTAACCAGCTTCCAGTGAATGTGATATATCGTCCCCACCCCGCGGACCCAAGGTGTGTCAACGCAAAAGTCCAGGGCACCTTAACATCAACAAAATGCGTAGAGGCAGGTTGCTCAGATGCGCACCTTTTTTTTTGCAGCTCGGTCAAGGTGCCTCTAGGAGTGCGCTACAGCGCATTGCTGCCTAGCTGTCCCGGTCATAGACTCTTTAGGCCCTGTTTCCACCTCTTGCTACCGCTGGTTTCTATCCTGGAGCTAGTCCTCGCTCTTTGGTCCGCGGCGAGTGCCTTGAACGCGCCGAGTCAGTGGAGTCCGCCGTTTACATCGCCGATTTAGGCGACCTGCCGCAGGTTGAGGTGACAGGACTCTGCCCACCTCCGGCCACTGCATCTCGGGTATCTCCGGACGTTTTCGATCGTCCCATCGACGTCGACCTTACGCCAGCCCAACAAGACCAACTGATGAAACTACTGTGTCAATTTCATTCTTCCTTGGACTGTTCACAGACGTCGCTTGGTCGCAGCACTACGGTCAGCCACCCTATCGACACCTTTTCCCACGCCCCTTTACTCCAGCTACCTTACCGAGTTGCCCCTTCCGAAAGGAGGATAATTGATGAACAAGTGGGTGACATGCTCCAGCGCGGTATCATTCGACAATCGAACAGGCCTTGGGCGTCGCCGATAGTACTCGTGCGGAAAAAGGTCGGCTCCATCTGTTTCTGTGTCGACTACACTCGCCTAAACAAAATAACTCGCAAGGATGTTTACCCGCTACACGCATCGATGACGCCCTAGATTGTATTAAAGGAGCAGAATATTTTTCGTCCCTTGACCTATGCTCCGGATACTAGCAAGTCCCGATGGCAGATGCGGATCGTCCGAAAACAGCCTTTGTTACTCCAGGTGGTTTAAATGGATTTAACCTCATGCCGTTCGGCCTGTGCAACGCGTACGCCACATTCGAATGGATGATGGACAATATTCTTCGCAGCCTCAAATGAAAAATATGCCGGTGATACCTGGATAACGTCGTAGTGTTTCCACCCGACTTTTCCATGCATATACGGCGGCACGGGCAAGTTTTAGCTTGTATGAACGACGCAGGCCTTCAACTAAACCTCAAGAAGTCCCGATTTGCTGCTCGCCAGCTGACGATCCTTGGTCACATCGTTTCCAGAGATGGCGTTCTTCCTGATCCGGACAAGCTTCGTGCCGTGGCTGAATTTCCGAAGCCGACTACGATCAAAGAGCTTCGTAGCTTCATCGGGCTATGCTCGTATTTCAACCGCTTTGCGCGTAACTTCGCCTCCATCATCGCGCCATTGACACAGCTTCTTGGCAACAAGACGGGTCTTTTGGCATGGTCATTAGCTTGCGACAAGGCCTTTACAAACCTACGTCGCCTCGTTACAACCCCGCCAATTTTTCGCCATTTCGACCAGTCGGCCCCAACTGAAATCCACACCGATGCGAGTGGAGTTGCTCTGGGTGCTGTTCTGGCTCAAAGGAAGGCCGGGTTCAACGAATATGTGGTCACTTACGCGAGCCTCTCACTGACATCTGCGGAGTCGAATTACTCTGTCACTGAGCCGGCATGCTTGGCAATTGTGTGGGCCCTCTCGATGTTTCGTCCTTATCTGTATGGCCGACCTTTCGGCGTGGTTGCCGACTATCATGCGCTTTTTTGGTTGTCATCCCTGAGAGACCCTTCTGGCCGTCTAGCACATTGGGCACTCCGTCTTCAGGACTTTGACATCCGCGTGGTGTATCGCTCTGGCCGGAAGCACCACGACGCTGACGCCCTCTCCCGCTGTCCGATGTTGCCTGACAAGATGAATAATTCCCCCTCTTAGTGCTTTGTATCGCTCGTTGACGTGAGTTCCATGCCATCAGAACAGCGAAAAGATCCATGGGTCATGTCGCTTTGCAACTACCTTTCAAACCCGTCGAACTCGTCGGTACCTCGAGCAATTTGGCGCCAATAGTCCCACTTCACTGTTCGTGATGGCTTGATATACAGGTGGAACTACAACCCTAATGGGCGCAAATGACTGGTTGTCATCCGCTGCCATCTGCGCTCTGCAGTGTGCGACCAGTTTCACAGTGAGCCTCAGTGTGCTCACGCCGGCGTGCTAAATACCTATAAACGCCTTAGACTGCGATATTACTGGCGTGGTATGTGTGGCTTCGTTCGTCGTTATGTTCGCTCTTGGACGGACTGTCAAAGGCGCAAGCCACCACATCCTCGTGCATCTGTCCCGATGCAGCCTTTGGCGTGCCCGAGTCGACCTTTTGACCTGGAAGGAATCGGTCTCTACGGACCCCTCCCCTGTAATTCGGCTGGCAATAAGTGGGTCATTGTAGCCGTCGACCACCTGACACTGTACCCCGAAACCGCTGCGCTGCGTGCCGGTACTGCCGATGCCGTTGCAACGTTTCTGCTCAACCGCATGATCTTACGTAACGGCGCTCCTCGGGAACTTCTCAGTGACGGGGGACGTGTCTTTCTTTCTGACGCCATTGAAGCGCTCCTAAAGGCCTGCCGCATCGTCCATCGCACGACTACTGCATATTACCCGAAGACGAACGGCTTAACCGAACGTTTTAACCACCCCCTGCGGGACATGCTGGCAATGTGTGTATCATCCGACCATTTCAACTGGAATATGATTCTTCCATTCGTAACCTAGGCCTACAACACTGCCAAGCAAGCCACCCTGGGTTTCTCACCCTTCTTCCTTGTGTATGAACGTGAGCCGTCATGCCTGCTTGACACGATCCTCCCCTACACAACCGACGTGTCTGAAGCCTTGTCAATCTCGGATGTCACCCGACGTGCAGAGGAGTGTTGCCAACTGACTCGCTCGTTCACGTCACACGAGCAAGGACCACAAACGTTCCGCCATGATGCGTTGACGCCTACCCCAGAATTTTGTCCGAATGATCTCGTTTGGCTCTGGATTCCGGCCACGACTCCTGGGCTGTCGAGCAAGCTCATGTCAAAGTATCACGGACCGTATAGTGTACTCGAAAGGACGTCGCCTATCAATTATGGGGTCGAGCCTCTTAATCCTTCCTCTGACAATCGCTGCCGTGGCCGAGAGACCGTTCACGTTGCACGCCTTAAGCGATACTTCGAGCCCGCCTTGGTCTAGTTCTCCTAAGTCGCCAGTATGGCTCCTATTTGTCCCAGGGAAATTGTAAAGGAGATGAATGGTACAGGCGCTAGTGAACGAAACACGATAGTGTGCCATACTCCGCAGCCGCGAAAGCAGCATCGGCAGTGACAACAGTAGGGAAAACACCGACGACGAAGACGACAGGCACGCGTCTGTGAACCCGCTCCAGCTTGGATAACGGTCATTAAAGGCTTTCGTCAGCTACCTTGTGCTGAGCAAAACATCCCCTTAGAATATATATATATATATATATATATATATATATATTTGTACGTGTTTAGAGATATCTTTTTGTGTATATATACGTGTATGATAGTTTATGCGTATATATACATATATATTGTATTCATTTGTTAGTACGTAGCCTATATACGTACATCGGAAGCATTTGTATCGAACAAATATTTTGTAGCGCCCTCTGGTTGGCGCTCTTAGCCTGCGCCTTGGCTCCGGCTATCAAAGACGAGAATAAAGAAACGAGCGGCGCGTGCTTGCCGCGTTGGCATGGCACGGGCAGTTCGATTCCAAAAGCCTTCCACGCAGTGTACTCTTTCAGTTGCGCTGCGCTGCGACCCCGTGGTTCCGGACAGTGGTGACCCGAATTAAGACATGACCAACCACAGCAAGCTTGCGTCCTGAAGCCCTCTTTTGCCTGACGCGTCTTCGCGGCCCCCGTACGTCGCAGACATAGAGCTCCGTCAGCTCGCCTATATTTCGGAATTCACGGCGGACATTGGGCACTTCAAAGGTACCGAAAACGAGGCTGCTGACGCGCTTTCACGCATTACCTCCATCGGCAGTGCTAGATCTGCAGTGGGCTGGGAACGCCCAGCTCAGGCGCAGATTAAAGACCCTGAGCTGCAAGCACTGCGGGACCACCCGAGTTCCCTCCGTGTGCAACTTGTGCCTCATCCGTTCGTGCCTGGCTCACTGTGGTGTGACATGTCAGCGGCGGCGCCTTGACCCTTCGTTCCGGCTGCCATTCGTCGTGCTGTGTTTCACTCGCTCCACGACATCTACCACCGCAGCATGCGAGCCACTCAGCGCCTCATTACACAGCGGTACGGCTGGCCGAGCATCAAAACTGATGTCCGCCAGTGGGCCCGTTCGTGCCTCGCTTGTCAGACAGCCAAGGTGACCCGCCACTCGAACACCCCAACGCAGCCTTTTTTGCCACCTAGCTGTCGCTTTGACCACGTGCATCTTGATTTGGTCGGACCACCTCCTCCCTCCCGTGACTGCCGGTACATTCTCACAATGATTGACCGTTTCACCCGCTGGCCCGAACCCGTACCTTACGGACATCACGGCTGAAACGGTCGCAAAAGACTTTCTTTCCACATGGACTTACCGTCTCGGCTTTCCCGGCATTGTTACCACGGATCGAGCAGGCAGTTTCAATGTACTCTGTTCACTTCCCTCAGCCGCTTGCTTGGCACTAAACACGGCCGCACCACGGCATACCATCCCTGTGCAAACGGCATCGTTGAGCGGCTTCATCTCCAGCTAAAAGTGCTCCCAAAGCGCGCCTGGATAGAAAGCACTGGGTCGATCACCTTCCTGCAGTGCCTTGGCCTGCGTGCCGTCCTTCGTGGCGACCTCGGCTTTTCAAATGCTTAACTAGTCTACGGCGCACACCTGCTGCTTCCTGGTGATTTGTTCGTCCCTATTGCCTACTCGCCCCAGCAACTTGAGTACCTCCAATGCCTGCAGGACTGCCTGCAGCACCTGCTACCGGTCCCACGTCGGTCTTGTGACCACCGCATCTCTGTGCACCCCGACCTTCCGTCTTCGACACAAAATTTCCTCAGGCCGAACGCTATAAAGGCGCCTCTTACCGCCTCCTAGAATGGGCCGTACCGAGTGCTTAACAAGACGCAGAAGTCCCCCACCACCCTGTTGAATGGCCGCGAAGAAGTCATCTCGTTGCACCGTCTTAAACCGGCCTACCTCGAGACGCCACCGAACGAACTCCGCGCAGACATCGCAGGCCTCAACACTCCACTGCTCGCCCCCAAAACCAACGCCCACCAGCCTTGCTGTCGCGTGACGTTCGATATTCCGTCTGGGCGGGGGTCCTGTAGCGCCTTCTGGTTTGCGCACTTAGCCAGCGCCAAGGCGCCGGCTATGAAAGACGAGGATAAAGAAACGAGCGGCGCGTGGTTGGTGCGTCAGCATGGCACGGGCCGTTCAATCGCAAAAGCCTGCCACGCTTGTAATCTTTCAGTTGCGCTGCGCTGCGACCCCGCAGTTCCCTACAATTTGATTGCCTGCTCAGCGTACGCCTTCTGTTTTTACGGCTTCGTCAGCCAAAGATTTTCTGTATGTCATACTATTATTGGTTATTTCGCTTTGTATACCGCATATTCCAGGGGTATTGGCATATTCCTATGCCAATCGCTGTAGCCAGAAGGGGGGGACTTGTCAAGCTGTTCACGCAGCTTTTCTTCTCTCCTCCTTCAACGCGGATGGAAATTGAACCTATAAAAACTACCAAGAGCTCTCCACCACTCGGCAGTTGTGATTCTCCTGCTGCCCTTCTGACAAAAACACAGGAGCATGGTAGCTGAATCGTCGTTTCTTCGAACAAACAGGCTAGGCGTGAAATAGGCGAGTCAATAAATACCACTTATAAAAACAATAGTAGGAACGCTTGGCCAGTACCCGAAATCTTTTCCCTTGCTATCTAGACATGATACGACACTCACAAAACAGCTGTGCTGTTGCTTGACACACATTACTCGCCTTCGACTCGCGTTCTCGCTTGCTAGATGCAAGTATGTCAGTACATTTTATTTGAAAAAAAAACAGCCAGTGGCGTGAGTAATGTTTACTCTCTCTTAGGCAGGCAGTTTTTGCGCTTCCTGGAGTAAGATCGGCCTCCTTAGCATCTTGAGGTGCAAGTTACGTATTCGGTCGTTTTGTGTTTCCAGAACATCGTATAATAACATTGGCACAAGCAATAACCATTGTTACAAGAAAAAGACGAGTACCTCTGATGAAGCAAACACGCGTGCACTGTTCACAAATGGAAGTATTCATGACCCCTCTGAACAAACATAGAAGCTTCCTCGGGAGTACGGGTGTGCGTTCTACTGTTGAGTGCAGGCAATCAGGCAGTAAAAGGTAGGCGTGAAAAGGGTCCACTTCTGATGCCTTAATTTTTTGGCGCTTCAATTCGCATCCTAATTTCATGGAAACTCTGAGGATGCAAGAAATTACAAACTTTAATTAGGAACGAAATACACAAGAGCAAATTTAATCGAATACAGATCTTTCAAGAACAATGAAGCAGTTGGAGTTGAACGCCCATGATCGAGGTGTCTATATTTGTTAAGATAAAATATTCTCACAGATTGTGGTCTCAGTAAGTGACTTCGTGTCGTATACACTATACTGAAATTAAAGCATGATTTCCGAGCCATCTCCTGGACAACGCGCGATGGGATTTTATATTGCAGTCCGGGAAAATATTCCGCGGGACATGCGACCTTGTTTTAGAAATGATAAGTACAAGTAATAACGAAACATTGTGCACACACGAGCATGATGCTTTGACGTACATACATGACAGCGTGTTTCATTACGCAGGTAACCTTGCCAAGCACAAGCACCTCTACGGCGGCGTGTACTTCCCAGATACTCTACCACGCACCGATACTATGAAGGTGCGGCGCTCGGAGTTGCAAAAGAACGAAGCATACAGGAAGGGCCAGTGATTTTGGGCAAGAAATAAGACGCCACTTTGGTGGGGAGACGTGCGTGAAGACAATTGGACAGCCTAGTCATTACTGTTCGTAATGCGCTATGAAAATCAGACATTTCGAAGCAGATCAGGCACGAAATAAATTACGTCGTCAGTGTTCTTTCGTCTCCAATTTGATATCAGATTTTTAAGAAGAGAATTTCCAGTGAAACAATGGAGTGCTGAAATATTAGCACTAACTACTGAAATTATGGCTCCGCTAGATCTGATGGCATCTGGCTACCATACCTGCACAGCAATTCTTCACTTTTCTAGTGCGCGCTACCGCACAGTCATTAATCTCATCATGGCTCGCTATCGCAGTAAACTAAAAATTTGGGCTGGTTGGTAAATATGTACGAATAGAAATAACACAGCGCTCGTGCTGTTGTTCTTCCTGGTCCCGTCCTTTGCGCTATTTTTGCTATTCGCTATGGCAGGTTCATTTTCCTAGCATTTTCGAGTGCGACTCTCGTACATATATTGTATTTATAAAAAGAAGCATGCATATAACTGGTAACAAAGCAGTTATTATGTGCATCGCTGTTATCAAAGTCACTGCAGCTGTGCGTAGAATTTCCCTTTGGTTGTATTCGCGGCGCGGCATTCCGAACGCATCACTAACCCCATACAAGTACGGCGTGTTGCCGCTTCACCGCAAACAGTAATATGTTTTGGACATAACTTCGATCTATATACCTGCATAAAAATTTTTATGTAAAGGCAGCTCGTGGATTGCCCCTCCAGGGATACGCTAATGTTGCTTCCTTAAAATTTCTGCAAATACGTTTTACAGGGACTGATACACTGTACACATTCCGCAATTTGTTTCCTGTAACTTGGGCTCTGATTAACAGGCAGGGAAGCTTGCATTTCGAATTTTGAAAAGCCCCTACTACGGCATATTTACGTTCCACCTCTTTACCCGGGCTACGGAACGTCAGTCTCTGTTTACCGCTACACCACTCGCGGGCAAGTGCAACTGAGACAGCCTGAGAGATTACCATGGTTGTAAGGCATCATCCTTGAGCAGCGTACGTTCTCTATAATCCCTTGTTCTTGGAAAGGCACACACTAAACTCATAAAATGCGGTTGTCGTTCACATACCACGCGGAGGTTTGTTTTATAGCGGCCGGAGACAAGAACATAAACGAAACGTTACACCGTCACTATCTGTGTTCTGAGGTAAGAGACCACGACTTCAATACCAAAATACGCCGACTACAACAAACCAGAAGTGGTTATGTTTTATTGCTAGTAGCCTTCACTCTCATGTACTTTCTGGACACGTTATATATAGTCCCTGTTTTTTTTTCCTTAGTTGCTCGAATTTTATTTCTGTGTAAAGTGATGGAAACATTTCTTTGTTCGTCATGATAGTTGGTTTTGAGGAGAAAAATAAAAAACCTTATAACCAATTCCTTCCGAAACACGTTAATGCGCAATGCTTGACCGTAACAAAAACTGAAATCGAAACGCAATGACGGCCAAAGAAAACATGAACACTAATGTCAAATCCAAAGTTAAGTGCCAAAATGAAATCCTAACACTACTGATTCAGCAGAAGAAAGCCCTTCTTTTCGGTCAGCTTTACGTGAACGCAAACGCTTGGTACACGTAACACTATTTTATTCTTCGATGATCAAACAAAATTAAATAGTAAGGGACATACGCCCGCCGACTTCCAACTGATACATTATTGACATGGAAACATTTGTGTATGTAATATATAGTAACACAACAGCTTAAAAGCGGACAAGCAACCAAGATATAAAACGCCCTACATTTTATCCACACACGCCGTTACCATCCAGTTCCAAAACTAGCTTCGTGTAAGTAAACTATTTCCTTCGCAGTTAGTAAGAGTGACGAAACACTGATGCTGCCTTCCCCTAATCGCACAATCTCTGCGGCTTCAATTATTTCCCTCGTGGTTGGATAGGCGCTTCCACTCAACACAGTGCATTCTTTTAAACTTCGGCGCACACTTGTGAGGCCGACAAAGCGGTGCCAAGTGCCCTGTCAGCCACACTTTCACGTTGCAATTATGTTCACGCAAGCGGTCATTTAGGCACCGGCTGCTCTGGCCTGCGTAGGGCTTTCCGAATGAAAGAGAATTACGGTACTTAATACCTTCAACACACTTCGCATAACGATTTTTATGCTGTGTCGGACGCCATCGAGGTTGCTTGGTGACTTCAGTAGTCACTCGGCACTGGCCTAGCAATTTATGTGGCACGGAAAGAACCATGTGAACGTCTACACGCTTCAATATCCGTTTTAGGCCATGTCAGGCCCCATAAGTAAAGGGCACCATTGTCGTTTCTTTTCTTTTTTTGTTTGTCGGCTGGTTTTCTTGTGCAGTGTCAGGGCCGGTGCCTAAATGACCGCTTGTGAGAACATGGTTGTAGTGTGAAAGGGGGTAAAAAGGCATTTGCACTTGGCAGTGCATTGTAGGCATCAGAAGGGCGTTCCAAAGTTTCTAAATGCACGGTGGTCACCGGAAGTTCCAGTCAAACCAGAATGGAAATAATTGAAGGAGGAGAGATCGTCTGGTTAGGGGGCGACTCCATCACTGTACCTTCATTCTCACGGACTGCAAAGGAATTGGCTTACAAAAACGAAGCACGTTTTGGAACTGGATGGTAACAGTGGGTGGATAAAGTGTTGTGCGTTTTATATCTTGTTTATCTTGTCTATCTGCTTTAAAGCTGCTGTGTCACTATATCTCGCACGTAAAAATGTTTTTTGTGTAATGAAGTATCAGTTGGAATTCAGCACTGCGTATGTCCCTTACTTGTCCTTGTATGGTTTTTTTTGCGCTCTAACACTATCATGTAGAACAAACTAGCCCAGACGTCAACCTTACTAAATTATAGGAGAACTTTATCTTGTGCAAAAGTCGCTCACTCTTTCGTGGAGTGAACCATGCGCGGCGTGGCCATCCTGCCCATGCCGCGCTTGAAAATGAACTGCCAGACGAGAACGAGCGACCACGCTTGTGATGCGGCGTGACGCTAGCGACGATGCTGATTGGATCTTATTGTGCCGTGATATTGTGCGATATCTGTGCGTTTCCGCCCACACCATCTGCGAACGGTGAGTGAGAGCTGCCCCAGAGAAAGGGAATCCAACGGTGGGGGGGAGGCTACTGTGGATGATTCAGTATAACCTCCAATAGGGCCACAGTCAAAACTATCCTTCGCCACTCCCGCCGAGTGGGTCCATGCCAAACACCTCAATGTCATCATGATCGTCCCCAGCGGCGTCCATAGAGAACGTGAATATACTTAGCTTTGCCGCAATGCGTTTCGGCATACGACACCACCGGCAGCGCAAGCCATCCTCTTCAAGATAAGCTGTAACTAAAGCCGTGTAACACATTATTATTATCCCAATACTGTACGTTCTCCTAGAAACGTAGACTCACCACTAAATTCAATTCCTTGGAAACCCCATTTCCAAATAGCTAGCTACGCACAGAAGAGGATCAGGCCACTTCCAGGTAAGTCGCCTTCCATTATCACCTAAATATGGAGGTTCGAAAAAGGCGTGTGTGGTACGGCATTAATTTTGAAATTGACCAAACTGTATCAGCATGACAACATGCTATACTTTAAAGTTTCTTTATTACGACTGTTTCGGTTTCTGATAAGAAAACTCCCCGCCTTCCAAGCATGTGGACAAAAGGCCCGGAAGTCCTACACAGCGATCACGTCACTGGATTTCGGAATTCTTTGAACGAACACTGCGAATGCAGAAATATTTATATGCAACCTACTTTAGTAGTAAGGACATATTAGTAATAAAAATTAAGAAGAAATGGACGTGGAGTGGGCTTATAATGCGCAGGGCAGGTAACCTTTGGTCATTAAGGGTAACAGAGTGAATCCATAATGAAGGCAAGCAGGGAAGAGGGTGCCCTTGTGAGGCCGATAGACTGGCCAGATGAGATCAAGACGTTTAAAGTGATAAATTGGTCGCAGTTAGCGCAGGAGCGGTGTAATTTGAGATGAATGGGAGAGGCCTTTGCCCTTCAGTGGATGTACATCGGCATTGCCGATGATGATGATGATGAACCTTCAGTAAAATTCAGAAATCAGCCGTGGCATTTCCTTGATGATGATGATAGTTGGGTTTTATTTTCGCAAGGCCGACTATGGGCAAAGAGCGCCAAAAAGAAGTTACTGAATTATGATGAGATTGTTAGAACATGTGACTAAAAGTAAATATGATGCAAAACAGCTGACAATGGAGATGGCTGGTGTATAGGGCCAGGATGATTACATGTGATAGGACAGGAGCTGCAGAAAGTTCACCTCAGCTAAAAACTTAAAAACACGCTGACTAGAAAACATTGGTTCGTCGGCTAAATATATGATGGGTGCAAAAGAATGTGTCGTCTGTATAATTCAGGGAAATGTTTGTGTCGTGTTGTTTCAAGTGCTCTGCATGTCATTAGTATATGGACTACGGATAAGCCCTTTCCACACGTGCTACACGTTGGTCCCGAAGTTCCAGTGAGCAGGTGGGAGTGCGTCGCATGTGTGTGGCCTATCCGCAGCCTAGCCAGGGCAACTTCAGTGTATCTGTTGTATGAGTCAGTTATGTAGCGTCCCAGTTGTGGTTTTATTACGTGTAGTTTGTTGTCTGTTTGTTGACTCCAGTGTAGTTGCCATGTGTTGCGAAGGTGTCGTCTGATGTGTGTCTTTAGGTCGGTGTAAGGTACTGTTGTTATGTCAACTGTGGTCATGAGAGCAGCAGCACCAGCCATTTGATGAGCGTTCTCATTGCCAGGGATCCCACAGTGACCTGGTACTCAGCATATGGTTATTTCTAAATCTGAAGCAGATGCAGTCATTATGACCTTGAAAAGAACATTGATTACATAGTTTTTTGACGACCTTCCTGATGACAATGCCTGCACAACGCTTAGAGAATCTGTGTAGACGATGGACTTTGAAATCTTATGTTCGAGGATGTGATTTGACACTAGTAAAATGCCATAAGCTTCTGCCATGTAAATACTGCTGTGAAAATTTATTGTTTTGATAACTCTAAAATTTGGTCCGTGCGCTGTACAAGAGACAGTAGAACCAGTTTTGGACACGTCGCTATAGAATTCTGCGCACCTGTACTTGTCCTGCAGGAATAGGAAGTGCTGCAGAATTGCATTCCTGGGTACCCTATTTTTTTCTACAAGAGTGATCGACAGGTCGCATGTCACAGGACGAAGATGCCATGGTGCGATGAAATTATGAATGGGTGTCTTGTGCGTGTCTGAAAGGGGGACATTGAGTGCAGAAGCCTCCTCCCTAACTCTGAGAGAGAACGGTAAGGGAATAGATTGCCTGTTTAAAAAGAGTTGTAAATTTGATGTATCGTTCATGATGGGATTAAAAGGAAGGGTGGTCAGAGACACGATCTTGGATGCATACAACAGGTCAACATACTCCCGCTGATGCCCTAGGCACCATTTGTCGCACTCGACATAAAGACTTTCAACAGGGCTATTGCGGAATGCGCCACATGAGAGGCGAAGGCCAAGATGCAGCACTGGGTCGAGCATTTTCAGTGCTGTTTTTGTAGCCGACCCATACACGACACCGCCGTAGTCGAGCCGAGACCCCACTAACGCTGTATACAGGCGCAGCAGGAGTTGTTTGTCGGCCCCAAAAGATTGATGTAAGAGGACCTTAGGAATATTCATTGTTTTTAAGCATTTGCATTTGAGCTGTCTGATATGTGGGATGAATGTAAGTTTTTCGTCGAATAAAATACCTACAAACTTGTGCTCCTTGTTCACAGGAATTGGCACATTCGCAAGAGTAATGCCTGGGTTCGGGTGGACGCCACGCCTCCTGGAGAAACGAACACAAGAGCTCTTCGAGGGATTAAGATTAAAGCCATTCTTGTGAGCCCAGCCGGCAAGTTTCTTGACGCCGAGCTGGACTTGACGTTCGCAGATGAACAGGTTACACGATTTAAAGGATATCTGCACGTCATCTACATACATAGAATAAGAAATTGTAGGTGGCAGGGCCTTTGCAAGAGAGTTCATTTTTACTATGAAGAGGGTGCAGCTCAACACTCCACCTTGCGGCACGCCATTTTCTTGCAAGTGAACATTTGACAGTGCACAACCAACTCTGACGCGAAAGGTTCTCTCCGACATATAACTGCAAAGGGTGTTCAATATGCTGCCCGCAACAACAATTGACTTTAGGTCACTGAGGATACCGTACCGCCGAGCGGGGTCATAGGCTTTCTGTATGTCGAAAAACACCGTAAGACAAAATTTTTTATGCACAAAGGCATCCTTTATATATGTTTCAAGAGCTAACAGTTGGTCGTTCGTTGAACGTCCCACCCTGAAGCCTGCATGGCAGCTCTCGAGAAGACCGTTGTACTCAAGGAAGTACACGAGCCTGCGATTTATCATTTTCTCGAGAAGCTTGCACAGGCAGCTGGTCAGGGCAATGGGTCGATAGCTAGCAGCAGAGGAAGAGTTCTTCCCTTCTTTCAAAAATGCTACAACTGTGGCCTCCCTCCAAGACTTTCGAATGTGCCCCGAAAGACATATCTTGTTGTAAAGGTGAAGGAGTGTTACAAGAGTGCCTGTGTGTAAGTGCTGTATTATTGTACATGTAATGTTGTCTGGGCCTGGAGCTGAGGGTTTACACGTGCTTAGAGCAGCCGTCAGCTTATGTAGTGAAAACAGGGAGTTGTAAGAAGTCTGTGATTTGTTGTTGTCACGTACGCACTTCTTTTCGCAAGAGGCTTTATGTTTCAGGAAAGTGTTTGTGTAGTGTGCAGAGCTTGACACGTGTTGAAAGTGTTGTGCAAGTGTGTTAGCCTGATCTTCTAGTGTTCCCCAGTCGTGCTGACCAAGGGCAGGCTATGTGTATGTTGTCCTTTGAGTTTACGTATTCGTGTCCATACCTTGAGTGTGTCTGTGTATGAATTTACGGATGTTATGAAGGAGCGCCAACTATCCCGTTTTGCCTCACGGCGCATGTGCTTTCCCAAGGCCTTTGCTCTTTTAAAAGAAATTAAGTTAGCCGACGTGCCAAATTCAGCTTACAGCATCCGGAAATAAAGTCTATCCCCTCTTCCTCTGCCGGAAAGGAGGCATTTCTACAGTAAATGTAATTTAGGCGATTGTGGGGAGTCATGCGCTTTCCGAAGGGACAACACCAAAGTTGTTCGAAAGTCGTTTGGAAAGAGGGTCTTTACTTTGTGGTATGAGTTCCGCAAACCATTGTGCCACCGCTGCACGCTCTGGTTGAGATATTTTAACAAAAAGAATGGAGCTGTGTTTATCAATTTATTACCCTTACACAGAACCTAAAAGAAACCGTGGCGTATTATTTTTTCATTCTGAAAAGGAAACGATCCGGAAGTTCAAAAACGGCAGCTTCATTATACTTGTTCTTAAATAGCGTTCCACAAATTTGAGTTCCGTCTGGAAAGATTGTACTGTTGAATTACTGCAGTCGTGGTGATATGTCGTCATTGACAACGTACCTTTGTCGGCCTACACAACTAATCGCACTCTGGCAATACAAGAAAAAATGCGTGATTTCTGTAGGTGGTGACGTCGAATAAGACTCATAATTCATCATCGAGTAGTGTGCCAAAACAATATTGCTCCGATCACAATTGCATTGCCACAATTACCAGGAAGGTATTGCATTGAGGAGGCATAGATGTTCAGCAAAAAATTTGCTGTCGCAGCCACGCAGATGTTTGATTTAGTGAGAGAAATACTTGGCGTGGTGGCGGTCTGCACTTCTTATTCTTCTTGTATACTTTCTTAGGCTGCTGTTTGTTCCAATCGCCGCTTTCACTTATTAAATCCCCCTTCCATCTGCAACCTGCTTAGTGTCCCGTCATTTTGGTGGAGCCTGCTGGTTAGATGTTCATGCACTTTCATCCAGAAGATTTTTTGCGGGCAGTTTGGGCTCGGTGGACACAACAAACCGACCACACAACAGCCGCCTGCGAGGCTTTCAGTATGCGTTCGGTGGCCGTGCAATGCCAATTTGTTTTATGATGGCTTCTCCGGTGAGCTAGACAAGTCTGAAAGCCCCGCCGATGGTGCTCCATGCACCGCGCACTTTCACACTATTTCACGATGGCAGGTTTGGAGACACCGAAGACGGGCTCGTCATCTTCAACAGCCTGGCGGCGTTTAACGAGTGGCATGATGAGTGGAAGCTCGAAAACGTGTACATTTGTGTCGAGGAGGCTCGCAGGACGTGGTTGGAAAACTCCAAAGCTCTATGACAACGTGGC
This sequence comes from Haemaphysalis longicornis, assembly GCF_048455015.1. Taxonomy (NCBI): domain Eukaryota; kingdom Metazoa; phylum Arthropoda; class Arachnida; order Ixodida; family Ixodidae; genus Haemaphysalis; species Haemaphysalis longicornis. The sequence goes on from NW_027526233.1 coordinate 56,494,635, forward strand.
AAAAATTTTGGTGGCAGTTGCTCGGTACTTACAGCGACAGCAAGAGGAAAGAGAATGCTGAGCTGGCTCTCCAGGTTAGAGTGCAGAAGCCAAATGAGTCGCTTGTCTGTTTCTTGAGGACATGTCTCGGCTATTAGGAGAACCTATGCTAACATGCCGGAATGAGGAACCTGCGTTTTTTGTTGAGCGGAATAAAGCAACAGCTGTTGGCGGTGCTTGTACGTGATCAATCCAGCGCGTTCGCTGACTTTGCCCGGGACGTGAACATGATCGATCACGCACTGCAGCAAAACTGTCACCACTACGGGCGGCAGGCCAACCCCGCAACGGCACACTGCCATTCGTTGTCCACCGGTGATAGCAGCGCAGCGGACCTCCGGGAGAATATAAGAATGATTGTGACGGAAGAACTGCAGAAGCTCTTTGGGAGGTCACCAGGCAAGCGTCGTTGCCATTTCCAACGTAGTCTGTAACGAGATTCGGCGGGTGATGAGGGTGATGGGGATCTGCGCGGAGCAGATCCCCATGTCATGGTGTACATTGACGTGATGGGCACAACTGTTTCCGGGGTCCCGCAAATACGGCCCCAGCTGATGCCGCTATTCCAGCGGCATTCGGGTCGTGCTCTGCGAACTCAGCCAGCCGATTACTAAAAAAAGGAGACTATACGGCGCACGGCATACAATTAGACTCTATGTTATTCAGGTTGAAGTTCAAGTTGAAGTTTTTGTTTAGATCATAAAGATGCGGGTTGGCTCATGCAAAAAGTGAAAAGACGTTCACTTGAAGGAGCCCTAGCCTCCCTTGTGCAAGGCATCAACCCAAAAGCAGTTACAGCAACCATCACAACACATGCTGTACACTGACGAACATTTCAGGCTATCACAAGTGTACAGTTCTTCATGGTAACCTTAAAGGTTCCACAAAATGCACATGATATTTTTATTATTTTCCCAGAACAACACGACATCATATAACGTAAGTCTACAATGCCTGTGTACTAATACAGAAAGAATAAAATTGATTAAATGAGAACATTCCCAAAGTTCCAGAAACTCCATTATGGCCTGTGACAGGGATGTTAACACAGATAAACTATGCGAAGAGAACACGTAACACAAAACTCCAAAACAAAATTTGGGCTCTCAACCTGTTCAGTAGGGGCGGAACAGCATAACCGAGCATTTGGTGACCATATTCCGTGCGAGAATTCAGTGAAGCCGGACATGTGAAGCTGGATATGTCCACATCATTGCGTTTATCGCGAGATGGTCCTACGAGGGTTTTCGCCAGATGCTCCACGGCCACGCTACGGTGAACGCCCCCACAACATCCAAGAGTACCTGGCTGCCCACGTGCGCCCTTCGCAGCCTGCGCAACGCCGCGGGTGTCGGGCAGCCTTGACGCCTCGTAGACGCCCAATGCCTTCGACGCTTCACGGCACCTACACGCCCATTGTATGCAGGGACGACCATTGGCTGGACCGCGAGTCCTGACAGGGGAAACTAAACCCTGTGTCCTCCGGATGTGCGGTCGCTGCCGCTCAGAAAGGGCATCCACGAAGTACCTGAGAAACCCCCCCAGAACCCGACTCTACCTCAGAAATTTACACCGACCACTTGACGCCACAAACGCCACCGACGCGCCATCACAACAGCAAAATAGTTTCGTCCGACATTCCGGTTGCTGTCCATAGTCGTCCCTTGACGACTTTCGTGGATACGAGCGCTGATTTCTCCGTGATTTGTAGACGGCTCGCGACTAATCTGAAGAAAATAACTACACCAAGGCACAGTCCGCAGACCCGTATGGCTGGTGGTCATCTGGCGGCGCCGATCGGCGTATGCACGCACGGGATCCAGATACGTGGCGTGCATTTCTTTGGCTGCTTCCTAGTGCTGCCGGATAATTCCAAGCAGGTTATATTGCTATAAGACTTCCTTAACATGTGGGGCGCGATTATTGAGCTTATAGATGTACTCGTGGCCTTCTCGAGACAGTCAGCTCTCAACAAAGTCAACCACCCATGTCGGCATGACACATTTCCGACGAGTACGCAAAGTACGGCCCAAGGTAGCTGTTTGTCACGGTACAATGTGAAGGCGATGCCACCTACGATATCATTTACAAAGCGTGTCCCGTTAAGTAGGCCTAACTTTGCGTATTTTGAGGGCTTCTGGAGCTCCGCAGCCACCGGACTGGAATTCTGATAACCAACTTCAGTAACGGGGAACTCCAGGTGAGAAAGACCACCTTAGCCGACCTGGATGAAGTGTACGACTGCGCCCGGACAACATTCGTTGATTCAGATGGCGACAAATGGTAAGCAGCACAGCTCTGCTACGGTAACCGCGGAAGCCGCTTACAACTTAGGGAATATTATTCAGGTTTTCCCAGCCCTGGTGGCAGACCAAAAACAGCGACCCCTCAGCATCATCGGCTCTTTGGCTAACTGATTTTCATCATCGTCGAAGGTCCGACAGAGAGCAGTCATAAAGCACCACTTTGTGGCAGACGAATGCTAGATACCTGTTTGTAAACAACCGTTTAGGGTCTCACAAAAAGAGCGAGATGCATTAAGGCGCCAGGTCTAATACAGCTTGCACGACAACGTTATACAACCTTCGATGAGTCCTTGGGCGTTATCTAAGGTTGTAGTGGCAAAAAAACATGACACTGATTTTTCCTGGACTACGATAGGATGAATTAAATTACGAAGACTTTATTAAATGGGCTCATGAACTGAAACCCTTCCCGTTCCACCCTTTTTCGGACTGACGACTTCTTGGACCGACTACACGGTTCCAGGTACTTCTGATCCATCGCCTTTACGCAGCGCGTATCTGCAGATCCAAGTGGATGAGCGCGAACGCAAAAAAACTGCGTTTATCACCCCAGATGGGCCTTACAAGCTCAAGATGCTCCTGTTTGATATCTGCTCTGTCCCTAAAGGACCTTCCGAAAAATGATGGACACTGTACTGTCGGACCTGAAATAACAACATCCCCTAGTTAACCTAGATGACGTCATTTTCTCTCGGGCGTTCGACGATCATCTGCATCGCCTGCATGCCCTATTGAACGCGACCCCTTCAGCGGGGCTTTAGCTAAACTCAGAGAAATGGCCCTTTGCGTTTCAATAGCTCAAGTTTCTTGGCCACATGGTTACCCCTGGGGGAGTTAGCCCGTACCTCACAAGGCCGCGGCGGAAAACGGATTCCCGACGCCCACGGACAAACTTGCGATGCACCGGTTTTTGCATTTCTGCGCATACTTCCAGCACCTCGTTGCTAATGCTGCGTTGCTTGGTTGCCCCGCATCTCACTCCTCTAACATAGCTGGACGTGGCATTTGTTTGGAACCCTTAGCAGAAGAAAGGTATCGATCAGCTGAAGCCGAAACTGTCAAGTAACCCGTGCACTTTAACGAAGAAGCCGACGCAGAACTTCTTTCAGACCCTAGTAACGTTGGTGTCGGCGCAGTCCTAGAGCAGCGGCATGGTTGGGGCTGAACGCGACATTGCTTACGCAAGTGACATGTTACCACAACTGAGGCAAACTATTTCACGACCGACAATGACTGCTTGGCCATCATATAAGTAGTCCAAAATTACGTCCGTACTTATCCGGCCATATACCCGTCAGGATGACTCGCGCGGTGGAGGCTCCGACTCCACGAGTTTGAGATGAGTTTGAGGTGGTATACAAGTACGACAACGACACACCGACACTCAGTGCCTATCAAAAGCGCCCTGGAGCGAGTTGCTGTTGACCAGTAAGATGATAACCCTTTCGCGGAATCTTGGGACTTCAGCCGTGACTCAAAAGCGGAACAAGGACCCACAACGTCTTTAGCTTATTGAGTACCTCGAAGGACAAACTTCTTGTTCGCCACGGATCTTGCAGTGGTCGCAGTTGTCATTTTTGCTGCACAACAGTCATACACAAAAATGGATTTGATGCTACAGGAGCGGCCCCCCTTCTTGTTGGGCAAAAGAGCGCTACGTGGCGACATGTTCCACGCCTCCCACCAGGAGCCTTCGTCGGACATCTATGTTTTTCCCACGCACTGGCAAGAGTTCGTCGAGTACTGCTCGTTAAAGCTGACCCCAACAGTCAAGACATACGTCAAAACATGCCGTGCCTGTCACCGGCGAATGACACCACCCACTAAACCATCTGGTTTTGTTCACCCTGTGGACCAACCGAACAGGCCATTTAGGCAGGTCTGCTTGAATTTACTAGGGCCAACCCTTACGACGTCAGCTGGAAATCGATAGATTGTAGTTGATACTGATGCCCTTGCCCCTTATACGGAAACCAAAGCATTGCCCCAAGAAACGTAGGCTGAAATTGACAGTGAAATGAATTATTACGTCGGCGCAAGCTAGTTGGTACTTCAAACACAAACTACGAAAGGCTCAATTGCGTATGAACTTTTCGAGTGACTACCTACAGCCTTTACCGCGATGACACTTCGAAAGTTCTGGAGCACAAGATTGTAGGTTGGTAACCCTAAAAGTATGGGAGCTTTCAGTACGCAAGAGGAAGTGTCGGCATGTCTCCCGGCCTCAGCTAGTTTTCTCTCACAAGCGTCGGTAAAGAATGCCAGTTTGTTCTTTCGGTTAACCTACAGTATTCTACGAAAACAGGCTTAAATGTGTGAATATGGCTTTCAGTACTTTGAAAGAATTTTGAAAGCTCTGATTGAATGGGGCTGTTTTGAGCAGCAAGTCGTTTACACATAATATTTCATCTTCAGCTCCTGCGTTCTTGTGGTGACCGCAAAAGCAAACGTCTTCATAGAAAGCTGTAAGCTGCGTGCACAGCGGATGGCGGCGCAGGTCGCAAAAGCGCTATTGCCACCTACTTTTCGCTGTTTGATTTTTATTTGCAATCGAACGACTTGTGTCCAGAACGCCCGCACAAACTGCGTTTGTAGCATTCGTCCATGCGTGGTTCCGGTCCACAGCTGGAAATCGGTAGATTGTAGTTGCTACTGACGCTCTTGCCCCTTATGGGGAAACCAAAGCATTGCCCAAAGGAACGTAGGCTGAATTTGGCAGTGAAATGAATTATTATGTCGGTGCAAGCTAGTTGGTACTTCATCATTGGAACTGATTAAGCACCAGGCACGTCTGGAGGAAGGAAAACCGACAGAAAAGGGCGTTCCAGCAACTGGTAAAGCGCTCTTTCTGAAGGGCTAAAGCGCTCTAACTTAGTGGTTAAAGCTCTCTTTCCTGTCAGTTTTCGTTCATGCAGTTATGCCTGGCGCTTCACCTCTTCCCATAAAATCCGAAGATTTTTTAGGTGCGAATGCACTTTATAAGCGACCCCAAACCATCCACCGCCGGCGGCGGCGGCGGCGTCCGCAGTGCTCCTCTATATTTAAAAAAGAAACAGCATCCGGCGCCAGGTTTCGATCCGAGGACTTTGCGGCCGCAGCGCGACGCGCTACCGACTAAGCCACGGACGCCACGCTGATATCAGTGTGAGTAACGCGCCTTATATCTTTAACGCATTCAAACTACGTCGTCAGCGGCGTGCGTTGGCGACTCAGCGGCGTTATAGCGGCTTGATAACTGCGTGGTGTACACGTGATACTTCAAACCCGATGGAAGAGATGGAAGAGAAGGCGGCGAGGCGGTGGGCTGCGGGGGCCGAGCGCAAGCGCCGCAAGCGGGCCGACAACCGTGCATTCGCACTTTCACATTCTCCCCCTCGGGGAAATGCGGGGGAATTTTTGTCATTAACATAATGCTTCGTCACGGAACAAAATCATTCTTCATTATTGAAAGAGCCACAGCCTTCACCGCATACTTACCACAGAGGTATGAAACCCTGTCATACCAATCATCGAAAACGGCTGCCCTGCCAGAAAAATCCCCAGACAAATGGGCTGATAGAAAGGCTGAGCAAGACCATTGTCAGCATGGTTTGAACGTATATTGACGTTGACCAGAACTAAAGTGGGATGACTTACTGGGTAACGACAATGCATACGTCACCACCAATTTCCACGACAATGCATCCGTCACCACCTAACGATTCATGCCCGCCGTAACAAGTTACGGCATCAACACGGAACGTACCAACCGGATGACCGAGTCTGGGTATGGACCCTGTGCGCCCCCGAGGACGTTAGCAAAGACTTTTACGCCTCTAATTTGGGCAGTGCAAAGTGGTGCGGCAAGTAAGCGAAGTGAACTACCAAGTTCTTGTGAAGGAGCATTGCTGCCAACGCGTAGGAGTGCACTTCCTAATGTGGTTCTTGTTGCCAGGATGACGCGGTGCAACTCGCGTTTACTGCGACTCGAGAAGTGTCTTTTTTGTGCGTCCGCTGCGTCTTGCTAATTTGCTTTTTTTACATTCTGTTAACAACCAATTCCAGGTTTTTATTTCGCACTCCTCAATTACTTCTGCTACGCATCGAGAGGATGCTTGGGAAAATACATGCGGTATTGCCACAATGACATGGCATTGAGGAGGCACACTTTTTCAGCAAGGTGTGGTCGCCACCAAGCAGCTGTGTGGTTTGGTGTACGCGATGCTCGGCCTTCTTGCTGTGTTTGCTTCTTCCTCACTTCTTGTTTCGGCTGCTGGCTGTTCTAATCCCCGCGCTTCACTTATTACAGCTAATTTTATCTGGAACCGGCTCTGTTTCGGGACAATAAAAAGGAGCCGCCTGAGTAGGCAGAGAACTTCCATCGTGCAGAGGTTCGTTTGGAAACGAATCAATGCGGATAAAAAAAGATTACCTCAAACATACCCGTTCGCTGCTTGTACAAAATGAGGACCTGTGTGATGCTCGACGGCGATTTTTGGTAATCACATTCAGGGCTCTGCCATTATTTCCATTTGGTGCCATGAAGGCATGGTTCCTGCAAGGTGGGACAGGCCACTTACACAAACCGTATTTAATTATAGTTAAAACTCTTCTGCTACCCCGGTAAATTGCGGCGCACTGTCCACGTCAGGACAGCATTAGTAGGATCATTTTGCAACCGCTGGTGTTGTAGAGCAACATCATGTTCAGTGACCGCTCAACGCGATTCATAATTATTTTTTGATCACCGGCGCTCTCTCATTAAAAAAGACTAGTGGAGTATTGCCCGGTTGCCATAAGTGGGTTTCCGGTGCCCCCTTCAAACTCTGCGTTACCTATTTTATTGACATTTATCACTGTGTCTGTCACTCAGCACATCTTCATATTACTGTTAATGGTGGTGCATTTTGTCTGCGTCATTAGAATACTTGTACGATTACTGAATATTGCACAGAGCACATCCAGCTGCTGCTTCATGAGTTGTCTTTTATTGCAGGGGGCAGGTGCTGTGGTTTTAAGAATTGGTAGATCAGCGTTCTTTTTGCTGGAACACATACTCAGAATACAGGTATTTCTACATTGGCAACAGATATACTAAAAGCTTGTTTTGATATGAATTTGCTCCATCAACTGTGTTTCGCGCGTTCCAGCTGGCACGTGCGTAATTATTTGACGGCAAAATCCCCACTGGGTTGGTCAGTTTTCTTTAAAAATTGAAATTTTGGGCTAGTCACTGCACCAAACATTTTCATTCTATTCTACTTTGAGACCAGGTGGTTTTAGGTTAATCACACAGAATCGGTGTATAGGGCTGAGGTGGGCGGTGCGGTTCTATCAATGTCCCATCTGGTGATCATGACATTTACATCCCTACCAACGATAACTTCGCTATGAGGATACGAGACGCAATCTTGATTCGCCAGAGGTAATTTTCGCTTGTCATTTGTGGTTGTCAAAACGAACGTACAAGGAAACTGCAAGTAATGTGCTGCTAAGTGCCAAGCGTGTGACGTCGGCCACTGGCTCCTAATTGTCGGTGTCAAAACTTTGCTAACTAACCGATAGTGTGAATGTTCGTGCCTGCAATCGCCGCTGGTAGAGATATTAGTTTCTTCCTGGCACTTTTGGCTTTATGAATATTCATCGGTCGATTCTGTCCTTTATATCCATCCATGCCTTCTGAATTTCAGCGAGTGTCATTCTCCAAATCGCAAGGCGCTTGTCTGTGTTTGCCCGAGACCTTTCCCTGGGATCTTTAGCTGTACCTCGTAAAAATGAAATCATCCTTCCTAAGAGAAATATATTTAGCATGTAAAGGTTCCTCCAATAAAACATGAGTGAAAGTACCAAATGAAATCTCATTTGGCCGTGTTGGAAAGGCCCAATGGAATAAAACGAGGGACCCAGGTTCAATTTGTGCCACAGAAAGCGTTGTTTTCCTGGGGAACCTTGTGTCTTCTTCTATGGTCCTATAACTACATTGGGAAACCATTATGTAAAATTTGCTTTCTTTCTGTTCGTTTCCAGGTTTTGACGCCGGTTTTTGACGCCGCTAGTGGGGCATATAAAATGTTTCTCAAAAAACAACCATTTTACTGGGGTAACTTTTGCTTGCCCTACCCGCAGCTACGCGTTGGCGCCGCACCCTAATTACAAAGTTATGTTTATATGCGGCTGCCTGAACAACCCCGTGGAGTGTTCTAGCACCAGAATTTTACCTGATAACGGATATAGTGGCCTCGCAATGACCAGACGCGTTGGACTCGTGTAGCTTGTGGTAACCTTTCTTCCGCATGGCCTCGTGAAGTGGCATGCATTCTTAATGAAGAACTGTAAGTGCTGATTATGTCAAAAGCCTAGTTTGAGCATCTAATTATGATGACTGTACCACAAAATATCGGTTATCCGTAAAATATAACCATGACTATTCTCATACACGCATTTCCTTCAATCTTGGCAAATGACTGAAGTGCATAGAGTCCACTGTTTCCACTTCAGTCACCTGTATTCGCGGTAAAAATACAAACGCTTCAGCGCGCTTGGTATTCGATGGCGCGAAATTTAGGACGACTGACCCTAAAACGATTTCATTCGACAGAGTAGGTCCTGGGTTGATATCCGTAACTACGGAAGGCTCAATTGCGTATGAACTTTTCGAGTGATTACCTACAACCTTTACCGCCATGAGACTTGGAAAGTTCTAGAGCACAAGGTTGTACGTTGGTACGACCCTAAAAGTATGGGAGCTTTGTGTACGCAAGAGGGATTGTCGGCATGCCTCCCTGCCTCAGCTAGTTCTCTCTCACAAGCGTCGGTAATGATGGCGCAGTTTATCCTTTCTGTCAAGCTATAGTGTTCTACAAAAACAGGCTGAAATGTGTGAATATTTCTTTGAGTACTTTGAAGGAATTCTGAAAGCTCTGATTGCAGGTGGCTGTTTTGACCAGCAAGTCGTTTACACGCAATATTTCCTCTTCAGCTTCTGCGTTCTTGCGGTTACCGCATAAGCAAACGTTTTCATAGAAAGCTCTAAGCTGCGTGCACAGCCGTCGCCTCTGCAGGCAGCAAAAGTGCTATCGCCACCTCCTTTTCGCTCTTTGATTTTTATTTACAATCGAGAGACCTGTGTCGAGAATACCCGCACCAACTGCGTTAGTAGGATTCATCGGTGCGTGGCTGCGGTCCACTGCTTCGTGCACAGGAGGATGGAACACAAAGATTTAAGCGCTGTTACGTGTTCTCCACGCATTATTAGCGTCGTTTTTCTCATTGTCTTAAGGTTTTATAATGTTAAGTTTTTATGTGTTAAAGATAAGGTTTTATGTGTGATTCATGTGGTATGTAGCGTCGAGAACCCCCGCAGGAAAGCGAAACTTTCTGATGACGGAAATTATCGCAGGGGATGTGAATGAAAAAACGCTTCCCCTAATGGCAATTCAATTTTGGTCTCTGGGATTGTGTACCCATTGTATATCAGAATGCGCCATTCCGACACACTCTAAGCGGTTTGTATTTGAAGAGGGCTGCATGAACGAGACGAATAACACAAAATTCATGCATTCGTTTATCCAAAGACGACAATAGAGAACGGGACGAATTTTTCTAGCGAAATGAGAAGCCTGGTGAAAGTGGTGGTCTTGCTGCACTTGGAGATAAAGTTCTTGATCCGGAATTTATTCATTGAGATGTGTCAGTGCTTCTGTATTCAATGATTGTCGAACCTTCTTTATGTGGTTTAGCAAGTCTCTTCTTTATGGCATATGATGTGTTCACTGTTATTCGTGCAAGCTTCGTTCTCTAACAGCAGGCATTCTTTCTGTGTAGAGGTGGTAGACTGAAAGGACCGTCAATACCTTGCGCGGTGCCTTGCTGCGTAAATGGGGGATGAGGTAAGGAATTGGAGCAGTTATATGGACCCTGTCGCTGGTTTGTGGCTGCGCTCTCCTAAACTACCCGACCGCAAGGCCTACCCAGAAGTTCAACCGTACTCTCAGAAGTGTGAAAGGGCTCCCAGATGGTATGAATATTTACAAGTAAGTAGAGGTTCGTGTGGATTCGCGATTGCAACTTGAAAGATGTGAGGGCTGGAGTTCAAGCTTTTCTGGAAGGAGTCAACAGCCAGAAGGTGAGTTCGTGGTTTTGCAAAGGTGAGGTAACGAACGTGCTGTGTTCACGCATATTCAACGCGTTTTGACGTTCTCGTATTAATGGAGGTGCATGTTACGCGTAGGCTGTTTATAGAAATAAAACATCTGGGAGCAGCGGAATATTGCTGTACTATATACTGGGCTCTGTCGAGTATCGTTCAATGGCAACTTCATGGTTATTGGGGAAGGAAGGGGAAGGGAGGGGAATTGAGGTAGGCGTGACAGAAGGGTGATGACACTTTGTTTTGCTGTTTACAATTGCAAGGTAGGGGAGTCTTTTGGGTAACACCAGACGGCCCACTAAATTGAAAACAACAAACACATATGACCCTTTCTATCCCATAACGCTCCAAAGCAGTATCGCCACAAGAAAAGAGCAGCAATAATGTAAAAACATGACCTTCGACCTGAACGCAAAGAGCTATATCTACCTGAAATTAAACTCCTGAAAACAGGCCAGCATTTCGCAACATCAATAATGCCGTGACGTCTCTAGAAAAAGTATAACTTCAGATTCGTCCATATTTAGAAATACGTATGAATTTGGTTGGGTTTTTATAACAAGTCCTAGGGTCCCGGGCAGCATTGAATTAGGATAGCTTTTTATTGACACGACAGAATGCCCACCTTTGGGTGCAGGTTTACTGTAAGAAGTACTTGAAGAACGCGTTTTTGTACTCGCGACGTCTCAAAAATGTCTGAATATCTCTTTCGGCGGTATACCTACTCGATTACCCAAGTACATGCAATATTTTGGTAAAATATTGGCGAGGAAGACGTTTCTAGTACCTTAGTTTCGGACGTTACGTGTATGTATGGTACAGACACACTGTAGACATCACTGCAATCTCATTTGCAGGCCCATTAACACATATCTTGCAAACGTATTTAACAAGGTTGTTATTGTTGTTTATACTTCGTACAGGTGTATCCTGGTACCTCAGAGATTGTTGTATACTTTAATAATAGATACTTGTATACTATCTATACTTGTACACTTAGATGATTCCAGACTTTTATATTACTTTACTTCATAGACATGCCTTTGGATAAAAAACACGTTGCTAAATAAATGCCCAAGTTTTCTGATCCACGAGTGCTGCTTTTCAGACATGTGAACGTGAAAGCCACCATAAATAAACTATATTCAACTTCATAAGCCAAATAAACAAAGGCGCTAGTAAATATAGTGGCACGCCCGCGCTCAGGGGCCCGTAAATAACTAACATGCGCTTGTAATATCCGTTCGAACTGCAGTGTTTATAGGAGCCCACAAATGAAGTGTTTGTATCGTCATTTTAGAATAGATGAAAAAGTCCCGATTAGTTAATAGGCCAATGGTACGACAAGAGTCCTTCAATGCCTTTCTGGTCATAAAACTTCGCCATCACGCTATTTGAGAGCTTCATACGCTGCCACGTCACGGTGCTGGTGTTGATTGGAGGGCAGCCGGGGGCGTGGTCAGAGCGCGTTGTGCCAGGAACGGACCACGGAGTAACATAAAACAGACCCTAGCCACTTTATCAGCAGTGCGCTTTCGCTTTACGTGTCGTGGGCGGATCAAAGGGACTTGTTATTTTGTGAGTGGACATAAAATTTGGCGCGAACGGGCATGCTGTTACTGCGTTCCTGACTCCCGGTATGGCTACAGAGCTGTGGCGGCCGCCCGATGCCCTCCGATCTGTGGTGGAGCCCCTCGCCGTAGCCGTTGTCCCCGTACTTAACTTGGCGAGGCGTTTCATGACAAGAGTAGATTGAAGGACTCCGGTACGACTGAGTTGGAAGGCCCTAAAAAGAATCGACCCACATTGTACACAAGTGCACAGTCAGCAGTTTTATCAAGACCCGTGACGTTCCTTCCGTTTGTTTTTTAAGGGGAGGAGAACCTTAGTAGATTTGGCTGTTGGCATCTCCAGTAGTCGTCGTAATATTCGTCTCTAGTGACGGTGATACAGCACCGGCAAACTCGCTTACGCCTCCCCCTGGAGAGTTTCGTAACGCGTACTAAAGAAACAACGGGGCATTCGTTTACGCGTTGCCCTAGAGGGATTTGTGCTTCCAAATCATGAGACATTTACAGCAGAGATGTGAACTCTGCCCCTCGCCATGGTTTTATCGCAGTTGGTATTGACTTATAGGCAAAAAATATACCTATACACGGCATGCTACGCCCCTCCCCCAGGTTTCACGTTAATGAAGATATCCCGGTATTTTATTTCTGGGTTAGCTTTGGCTTTGAATAAGACTTCTGAATAAGCCTGCTTAGAGTAAGTTAAGAACCCCAACTCCAGAGTTGCACGTAATCTGTCCCTTTTTTAACTGGGGACGTTCTACTGGCACTTTACAACCTAACTATCAAAATGCGCTGGGAATAGCGTGCAAAACCAAACTGAATAATTAACCTTTGAGGTTACCAAACATTGTCCAAATATACCAAAATATTGCAACCTGGATAGGCCAGGAGTGATGCAATTCTTTGTTTTCGCGCTTTCTTTACTGTCGATCTTGCATATTTTTTTCAGCGTTGTGGACTCATTTAGTCAAGATACGGCAGATGATGTTCACTTCAGTTTCCCACCTTCAAACCTTCAGCAAAACGACGAAACCCTCATTTCTGTGCGCCATGCACCGAACGGCTAGCTCGTGGGCACTTCTTTCATCCCAGATTTCAAGCTTGTCACGGGAGTATCAACAAAATACCTGTTGTTTTCGAAACTCTCAGACAACTGCCTTCTGCATCGTATGCGTTGGGTAAGCACCACATTCGTTGCAAAAAATATCTCGTAGACCAATACGTAAACCGATACGTGGCCTCTCGGAAGACCGGCAACAAAACCTTAATTACCAAACTAAAGGGTGAGTCCGGCTTGCTCAGAATTGCCTATGAAAATAGTTTTCCTTCAAAGAAATGTAAAGGGAATTCACGAAACTACTTTATTTATTTCGTTTGCAGGTGAAGTCGGAAGCTGTGAAAAGGCTGTGGCTGGCTTTTAAAGGTTCGACTTCGCTTACACAATTGCTTTACCCGAGTTCGGGGCAATTTTTATCAATTTTTTTATTTCTTTTTTTTATTTTATTTCATTTGATTGTAATGTATTTAAACAAACCATGTCCCGGGAGGAGAGGCAAAACGCAGAATAACTCTGCCTGACGGCAGAGTTAATTTATCGTCTCCGTGCACTCCAAGGGCCGCGCAATCAAGCACACAAATATGTGGTCATTTTTTTCGTACTTTCCCTTCTTTTAAATGGCAACTTCCCAAAAGCGCAGTTAAGCCAACGTTGCAGATACCACATCCGAGCCACTGTGGCATGAAGGTGCAGCTATTTACAATCCAACTCTTCATTCGCCAGAACGAAGACTCCAAAGAACTCCGCAAAATCGTTCCCAATAATCAGATATTGAGTGGTGTCCAACCTTTTTACGAAAGTCATGGCTACCCTTCAAGCTAAATTATATTGATTAACTCTTTTGGGTGTAGGAGAGTTAGGAAGGTTAGTTTAGAATGCGAAATAAAATTTGACATGTGATTAAAATACAGCCATACACCAACGAAAATACCATACAGTTTTATCGGAAACTTCCCAGGTAAAGAAAATTCGTTTTGGAAACTATTCAAACAAGGGCCAAAGCATAGCTACTATTGTTGCTGTAGCAACCGTACTAACCACAAAGCGGCCGTTAATAATGTAAACGTAGTTTACAGGATCTTTCTTTCTTGTTAGACTCGTGCACACAGTTTTCTTAAGGTTGATCGACATTTTCCAATCGGTGCACCACTGGGCAATATGGGTTAATGAATCAACAAACTCAAGGTGATAGGAATAATTGGTAATTTGTATTTAAACTATGCAGCCGTCGGCGAATAGCTTTATGTTGCAGGAAACGTTCTTTGTGATTTCATTAATGAAGATGAGAAATAACAGTGGCCCATGAACGGAGCCTTGTGGTACCCCAGAGGTAACAGGAACGGTTTCCTATGCCACTTGCTCAAACATGAGAAACTGTGAACTGTCACTCAAGAAGTCTGTTATCCAGCTTGTCAGTGGTCCGTCCCCAATTGTGTGTCGGAGCTTCGCAATTTTTTTTATGGCATATGGAGTGAAACGCTTTGAAAAGTATAGTAATATTACAATAGTGTGGGAACAGTTGTTAATAGGCAATGCTAGGTCATGAACAACTTGTATTAGTAGCGTAGTTGTTGACAATATGCTGCGAAATCCATGTTGGCAAGGTGAATGGATGCCCTTTGTGTCCAAGAAAAATGTTAAGTGTTTTAGGATAATAAGCTCAAATATGTTACACGATGTGCTGTTTAACAAAATACAGTTACAAGAGTCATCACAACCTTCAAACTTCGGAATTGGTGTAACTTTGGCCTTTTTCTAGTCGTGTGGAAGCTGTGACAACGAGAAAACACTTTCTGAGAACAAGGCCAAGATATTTACTACACCATTATGCACATCGGCGAAGAAATGCGTTTTGAAAGTTATCGGGCCCCGAAGATTTTTTAGGGTCTAGCTCAAGCAAAATGCTACAGATTCCTTCGTCAGTTATATTTGTGGGGTTTATTGTATCATTCTAGGGTCATGGAAGCTGAGGCGTTTGCCCGTTATCTTGAGTGACTATCGAGTGGAAAAAGTTGTAAGCAATATGTTTATCTCTTTCCTGCTCTAATGATAGTGTGGGAGGGCCAGCTTCCCTAGGGCGGGTATGTTTCCAGAATGTTTGGGGGTGACAAGTAATAAATGACGGTAACGTAATAATAAAGTAATGTACTTTTGCTTTTTTTATTGTGTTCTAGAAGCTTGCAATAGCAGATCGTAATTTTGTCACTTCCCTATGCCACCCAACCTTCTTTACTTGCTTCCGCAGACGTTTAACCATTCGCTTTGCGTGTAAAACATCTCTTTTAACCCAGTGATTCTTTTTCTGTTGTAGCCAAAGCGTGTTCACAGTGGTGTAGGGTTATGGGCCAAATCGATGAAGTCATAAATTCATGAGCCAAGAGAGTAACACACTAGCGTCGTCGGCTTTGTTGACGTCTGCGATAGGAGTTTCTGTCGATTCGAACCGTAAGCCATAATCAAGTGTTATACTGCAGATTGCTACCCTGTGGTCAAATATACCCTCGACGACTTCAACGTGGGCAACGTCAGGGTTTAGGTTGTTACTTATAAGGACTCGATCCGGTATACTGGTAGCTGTTCCTTGACAACGCGTCGGGCAGGGAACAACTTGGAGGAGGTTGAAATTTAGCATAAGATCGATTAAAGGCGCTGAACTGGGTGAGCTATGACGCATGTTTGTCCAGTTTATGTCTGGAAGGTTAAAATCACCCATCAGCATGACTGCACATCTACGAACATGTTGTTGAAGAAAGTCATGAAAGGCAACTAAACACTCGGCACCACAAGATGGGCTCCGATAAACGGCAACTGTCACCAAGCTTGAACCATTGCACAATATTTTACAGAACACCGCTTCAGTTTTCGGAACGTGGAGCATTAAACTATAAAAAATTGAACGTGGGGTTAGCAATGCCACGCCTCCGCCACGAGATGGTCTGTCTATTCGAATAACGGTGTACTTCGGGGGAGCAAATTCATGATCAAGACATTTGGTGACAGCCAGGTATCCGTTATCGCTACAGTGTCAGGTTCATAAAGCAGAAACATGTCCTCGATCGGTTGCAGTTTATTAAGAACACTTCTGGCGTGCACGTTGAGTAGTGTTATTTTTTCCTTTACGCTGCACTCCGAGCTCTGGGTGTTTGGGCGACATGGCAATTTGTCGTTTTTTGGCTTGTTTAATGGCACCCTTTCTTCTTTCTTCTCATCCCAAACAATAGGGCGATCATTTATGAAAAGTGTTTTGAAAGCTAACGCAACCTTTCAATACGCTAAAGCAATGCATACGAGTCGTCTCCTGTCCACACAAAACCAAAATTACTTGATCACACAACGCGAGTGTCTCTCATTGGTGTGAGAAGTTGCCAAATTTCGCACCTACGTCTACGACCGACCTTTCAATGTTGTAACGGACCATCATGCACTATGCTGACTTTCCTAGTTGAAGAATTCGACAGGACGTCTGGGGCGCTCAGCTTTAAGCCTTCAGGAATACACCTTCTCCGTCGCGTACAAGACTGGCCATCTACATCAAGATGCCGACTGTCTCTCCCACCAAATATTCGACCCACCTGGTATGTGCACGTTTGAGTGTCATGGCGTTGTCTGATTTCGTGCACATAGGGGAGGAGCAACGCCACGACCCTTTGTTGCGACTAATAATTGAACACATTGAGCCCGCAAATGCCTAACCGTCACTTCACGCCTTCTTACTCCAAGATGGCGTGCTGTGCCGCCGCAACTTTTGCGCTGAAGGTCCAGCCTTGCTATTTGTTGTTCCCGAGCACATGCGGTTGTGGGTAATACAGCAGCTCCGTGACGTTCCCACAGCTCCTACCTTGGTTTACCTCGCACCTATGACTGCACACGCCGGTGCGTCTGCAGGCCTCGACTATACAAGTCAGTGCGGCACTACATGCACGCATGCGGCTCTTGCCCGTTGCGCAAGACTTCACCTGTGCTGCCAGCCGGGCCGCAACAAGCGATAGACGTCCCAACTGAACCGTTCCACAGGGTTCGAATCGACTTACTGGGATCCCTTTCCTAATCTAACTCAGGAAACAAATAAATTGCGGTTGGTACAAACTGCACCGCGCGTTTCGCCATTACCCGTGCCCTAGCGACAAGCTCTATGACTGACCTTGCAGATTTTCACCTCCGTGCCGACATTCTCCAGCAAGTGGCGGCCCTGGCCAACCCCTTACCGACCTTGGTCGGTACTTTCTGTCCCGATTTGTCGGCGACATTATTCGTTGCTGCTCTACCACGCACAAGATTTCGACTCCCTAACACCTTCAAACTAATGCTCTTACGAAATGTCACGGACATGCTCTCGATGTACATGTCGGTTGACCACCGAGATTGGGAAAATCCGCTCCCTTACGTCACATTTGCCTACAACTCTTCCAGACATGACACGACTGAATTCTCCCCCTTTTATCTTCTCTACGGATGTGAGCCGACATTACCGATGGAACATTGCTTCCTCCCTGCCCGGCTGCAACGGAATACCCTAACGAAGCAATCACACGGGCCCACGACTCACGGCAAGTGGCTCGTGCAAAACTCTCACCATCTCAAACGTTGCAAAAGATTCGGTACGATCTCTGCCACAGGAGTGTTAGTTATTCCCCTGGAACACTCGTTTTCTTTTGGTGCCCGAGTCGTCGATTGGGCCTGTCTCAAAAACTTCTCTTGTGCTACATTGGTCCGTACCGTGTTTTGCGCCACGTATACAACATATGTGATGAATGAGATTTCCCCATTATTGCCAACGGGTTCGCCAAGTAGCCATCACTAAGATATCGTTCATGTGACACGACTCGAGCCCTACCACGCGCCCACTCTTCTTCCTTCTACTTAGCATCCAGACGGTGCTTTTCCTCCGGGGCTTTATGTTCCAAGAAGATGTAGCGAAACCACGTGCTTCCAGCCTGAGAGACCATGGTGCTCTGTGCCCGCGATATGCCGGCTGGGCGCCTAGCGCTGACCGGAAACAAGGAAGAGGACGAAGATTTGTCTCTCGCTTGTAACGCCGCCTCCTGGCCTGACTGATGGCTCTTCCTACTCTGACCATTTTCTGTAAATACCTGCCAATACACCACTATTCCTTGCCCCTTCCTCGTATCAGTATATATATATATATATATGTCTATATATATATATATATATATATATATATATATATATATATATATATATATATATATATATATATATATATATATATGGTTAGTAGAGTAGTAGAGCCAGAGACAAACGAGAAAGCCATAAAAAATGGAAATAAGTTTACTGACGTTTCAGGGAGAGTACTGCCTTTCTTCAGAGTCCTCTCTCTCTTCAGGGAGTTCTCTTCCTGAAACGTCAGTAAACCTATTTCTATTTTATATGTCTTCCTGTTTGTCTCTGTATCTTCTAACCTTATTTATTTGCGCTCTGTGGGAGTTTTTATCTTTTCCGACTATATATATATATATATATATATATATATATGGAGAGGGAGAGAGAGAGAGAATATTATGTCGCGTGATTTCGGGGCTCTCGCCGCATTGCACGCGCAAGAACCAGCTGCAACGGGCACCACTATCTGGGCGCCGGCAGAGCGCGTTTGTGTCTGGTAATTGAGTCCTGAGCGCATGCGCACGGCAAAGGGAAGATCATGCGAGAGACCTCGCCACCAACGCGGGCAGTGTATTCTAGGCGGTCGAGTGAGACAAAGGGATCTTTTTCTCATTGCTCTCGTCTTTGTGGGGCAACGGTTCGCCCTAATTGAAAGTAGTTTCTTTATCATTGTGTTCTGTCCTAAGTGACAAATTCTGGTGGAAG
This sequence comes from Haemaphysalis longicornis, assembly GCF_048455015.1. NCBI lineage: Eukaryota > Metazoa > Arthropoda > Arachnida > Ixodida > Ixodidae > Haemaphysalis > Haemaphysalis longicornis. Next base: position 56,513,562 of record NW_027526233.1, read on the forward strand.
TGCAGGGTAGACTCTTGCGAAGCCTCTTTAAGCATCGAGCCGGCAGTACTGCCCGACGTGGGACTGCAGCCAACGAGTTGACGCCCACCCATCAGCGGAGCATCCACCGGCTTCACGTGGCCTCACATGAGTGTAGGCTTCTACACAGCCCAACACGGAGAGCGACGGAGCACACACTCAGCTAGGCCACCATAAGCAGCACTACCTGCTCGCAAGGCCATTTCGTTCTTCACCAACCGCGAACGCTTCAAGCATTCCAAGGCGATTTCTTCTAAAATGCCGAAAACTAATTGAGCCACTTCGAAAGCGTGGCATGAATAAATCAGTCGGATTACGCTGCCAAGCTGATAAACGTATCTGTTAGCCTCGAGGACGGGGCTCGAACATGGATCCACAACAGAGAATGTACGCTGCACACGTGGCACAATTTCTGGCGTGAGTTCTTGAAAGATAACGCCGGTGTGAATCGCGCGGAAAAGGCGGAACACGTGCTAGGATCTCGCGTACAGTTTCCGAATGAATGCGTCAGCATGTACGTGAAGGACATTACGCTTATTTTTAGGTGAGCGGACCCCTGTATGCCAGATGAAAAGAAACCGCGCCACTTTATGCGTTGCGTAAAAGAGCAATTGTTTGGCGGCCTAGTTAGGAAATCCCCGCACAAGACCATCGCCGAGTTAATCTCCGAGGCATCTGTGAAAGGAACGACTGCGTCAGCGTAACAACAGGTACGATCGCGGTGCTGCTGCTGCAGCGCCAATGGAAAGCTCTCGCGTCCCTTTTGGTCACAGCATGAGTTTCCTTTGCAATATAATCTTCTCCGTAGTCCGTGAGGACCTGCATAAAATTCGTGGAACGCCTCAACAGGCTACGAACCATCGCGAGCATTGTACGACAGGAGATGCAGCCAGCGTTCGGAGCGTCGCCATCCCATGACGATGCGTCACTTGTACCACCTGAACGATGGAGTGAACGCAGGCCCGGGCAGCAAAGCAGCAAACACGCTTTGTACTGTAACCGACATACGTAGAACCAAAGGGTGCTGGGCAATCAGCAGCGTTTGTGCCGTCCCCTGCGTACACAGCAGCCTAGAAAACAATGGTACTGGTCGGATCTACGACACGCTTTGCCGATGAACCCCAGAAGTGGGACGCATGGTGGACGCCGGATCACTCCCCCTCGGTTACCACTGCTTCGAGGCAGGACACTTAACCGTCGGTGTCCCTACAGGGAACTCGGGCTACGGGGCGTCAGAATCAACGCTCCCAGGCCGCGACCTGACCAAAGGCACCGCGGCATCGAGGACTACCCCGCACGCCACCGTACATCGGTAGTCAGACCACCGGCCTTCCAGGCCACCATCGCCGCCCCGGACTTGTGCGAACCGCTCCGCTACGACATTGTTCGCTCACCGAGCCCTGGTCGCGAAAAGTAGATGCACTGGCATTTGGAGGCAGGGTCACTGTGTGCCAAGCGATCATCAAGAGCTTTGTCCAATATGAGTGTCTGCACGTGATGCAACGATGATTGCGAATGATGGGCTGGGACACAATTCTCTGGATATTTCCATTCATGTTGACGGCCGGAGCATGGACGCTTTAGTAGATAGCGGAGAGGACTATTCTATTCTAAGTGGGAAAATGGCGACGCCTTTGAAGAAGGTGACCCCGTCACGGGCAAATAAATAAAATAAAACGAAAATTCGTCCAGCTTGAGGGCACATTGTCACCCCAATCGGTATGTGCACTGCTCGGACTAAAATTCACGGGTCAACTTTCATCACAAGCTTCCTTCTTCTCGGTGAGTGGTCTCGAAATTTGAACATTGGCACGTTCGTTCATCGCGAATACGGGGCTGTCATCGACTTTTGGAATCGCGGAATTGCTTTTGCAACATAGTTAGCCACCAAAAAACGGGATTGTGGTCGAATACCAGTGCAGCTTATCACCGGTGACGGCGTCACGAAACCTCCGCGATCAAGCGCTCTCGTCAGACTTTGTGCGAGGAAGTGCCCTAGCGAAGCAGTGGCGGATGAAAACCTGTCTCTACTGTTCACGCTGGGAGTGTGTGGGGCCAGAGGAATGGTTCAATTCCGCGATGAACCAGCTCAACTACTCTTCACAAACTTCAGCAGTGAGCACCGTCATCTATTTAGGTGTTCTGGCATAGCCGACGTCGCGAAAATTACAGAGGTCGTACAATGTTTCACGCTTGGAGAAGTCAGTGTTGTGAAAGACAGAAAAACCGATTCGACCGTTAATGTGCACATCACTTCACATCTGTCAAAGAAACAAAATAACCAGCTTTGAGAACTCCTGCAGAAATTTTAGGAATGCTTTGCTCGCGTATCTAAAGTATGACGGACATAAATTACCAAACAACGCATCATAACCTACGAAAATACGCGACCAATACGGCAACCGATGTACCACGTATCAAGTAAGGAGCGAGAAGCTATTCGAGCTGATGTGAAAAGCATGCTCGCCAACGACACCATCCAGTCATCACAGAGCCCTAGGTCTTCACCTGTTATCCTTGCAATGAAAAGACACGGAACTCTCTGCTTCTGACAGGATTGTAAAAAACTGAATAGCGTGATAAAAAAGGAGGTTTACCCGTTGCCACTTATGGATGACACTACGGACCAGTTCCGGGTGGCTAAGTATGTTTCGTTCATCGACGTCTGAAACGGCTACTGGTAGGTAGACATTGATTAGAGAGACCGCGAGAAAACCGCATTCGTCACACAGGACGGTCTCTATGAATTTAGGGTACTTCCGTTCGGCCTCTGTTCCGCCCCAACCACCTTCTAAGGAATTATGGACTCCGTGCTTCCCGGCTTAAAGTGGCCAACATACCCTGTGTAGTCAGACGACTTTGGTGTGTTTTCGAGCACATTTTAGCAGCACCTCAGCAGGCTCACGCAAGTACTGGAGGCAGTGCACTCACCTACTCTGTCACTAAAACCGGGAACGTTTCACTGTGGTTTCATCCTACCGGTTTCAGATGCACTAGGAATGTCCGATATGTATGCCACCTGATGTAACTGGGGAGGTAACCTCTTGCTCCAATGGACAGCAAGAGATTCTGTTGTTTTCTGGCGCTAGGGTGAGCCCTAGAGAGGGCAACGTGTCTGTAAGGCTGTGGACAGCTGCTTGGAGTTTTGTGATCGTAGATTCGACGCAGTCAAAGTCGCGCGCTTAGGTTCAAAAAGTTATATCATCGCCATAGATTGCAAACCTAGCCGCCGTGTCCTTCTCTAGCGATCGCACTACTCTCACCATGGCAAAATTGAACAACACCGGTCCGAGGATACACCTCTGGGGCATGCCCCTATCCAAGAATTAGGTCCTGGGGGTCCATCCCTGAGTCCATGCTGCGATTTGTACTGGTCGTTGGCTTAGGAAGCTCCGAATCCAATTTTGAACACGCTGGCTGGGGGAAACCTGGGCCAGCTCTTCTTGTATCGCTTGATGCTTAACGTTATCGAAGGCCTTTCGCATATCAACCGCGAGTACATAATCGCGGAGGGCTCCGGCTCCTTTACGGTTGATAACACTTCTGAGTAGCCAAAAGGCATCATGCGTTCCAAGATGAGCCCTAAAGCCAGTTTGTGAGGGATGGAACCATGATTGGATATATTCTAAGTGATGCTTTATTCAATTGCAAATCATGCGCTCTATAAGCTTCCATAGCGTTGGCGTCAATGAAATAGGCCTTAGGTGGGCGAGCTTGGATGTGTCTTTATTGGGCTTTGGTATCCGCATTACTAGCGTGAGTTTGAGATCCAAAGGAATATCTTTTCGTTCCCATGGTGCATTTGCTAGTTCTAAAAGACGTTCCTATGCCTCTTCGTCTAAGTTGCGCAGATGCTCCCAGGTGACGCCATCGTGTCCTGGAGCCGACTTAGACTGGCCCTGACAAAGGGCAGCCTGCAATTCTCCCAATGTAAATGGGGCGTCCAGCTCCAGACGCGTGCTGGATAATAAGATGGATGGCAGTGGGGCTGGGGGCGTAAGTGATAAAAAAGGGAAGGACGTCCTAATGATGTCTCTCTCTACCCGATCCCGTGGGGCTTTGAGAATATGGGTATCGAAGAGCCAGTTTTTGCATTTGCGTTTTCCTGCCAATTTGCGGTAAATTCCCCATGGTTTGGTTAGGCCGTGCTCCTGGCTAAGCTGAGACACAAGCTGTGCCACTGCTCATTAGAAAGAGTCTGTTCATAGGCCCGCATAATTTTGCAGTGTTGTGTCACTTTAAAAAGATCTCTCTGCCTTTTCCCGTTTCGAATGTAGTGTTTTGTAGGAGTGGCCGCCTTGCGCCATAGGTTGGCTGAATGTTTGTCGGGGGAGGTGAGCTGTCGTCACATTCGACTTCTTCCCTGGTCTGCAGCACTGCTTCTTGCAATGTAGAAACGAACTCCTTCATTATAGTGGTGCTGCGGACTTGTACGCTCGACCGGAAACACTGTCAATCTATAATTTTGTTTGTTCGCTTGTTTTGAAATCGCTTTTCTGTCAGTTGTATTTGAATTGGAAAGTGGTCGCTGCCCCAAGTGGTATCGTACGTGCTCCAAGAGCAGACAACCCCACATGAAGCATAACTGAGGACCGGGGTGGAGTCATTTTGGGAGCTAAGTAAGGCTAGATGTGTATTGCTGCAATATCATTGACAAAGTGAAGGGCGCAATCCTTGCTGCACCCTCCAGATCTACACCGTGCTCATTTGACCGGGGGTAGTCCCCGACTGCGGTTTGCGCCATAAAATCTCCCACAATTAAAAAGGGTATGTTGGGATACTTTTGAACACAAAGCCGAATCCGAATAAAATTATCCCTGCACTTCACGCTTGAATCTCGGTGATAGTTCACAGATGCAACCACAAGTTTATCTCCGTTGGGTAGCTGTACCATAACTGTCACTGCCTCGTGATCTGGTGAAGTGTGCCCAGTAATCGCCAAGTGAGAGCAGGTTAGGTTCGATCTCACCAGAACGGCTGCCTGACCGGCCACTGTAGGATTCCTAGGGTTGCCTCTCGTGTCTTTGCACATTATTGCGGGATTTGCGAAAGTGGTATAACCACTTATGGTTGGGGAGCACTTCGTTTCTTGTAACACAGGAATGATAGGACGACTTGTGTGGAGTTTACTTTTCAAGATTGGTGCGGCCGTTTGAAACCTTCGGCAGTTCCACTGTAGCACTTCAGGGGAATCGATACTACTGTCCTAGCGTGCTCCGCGCTGTGACCTTTCGTGGAGGGGGATCCTCCTGTGATGTAGGAAGGCTTTGAATGTATGTCATCATAGATGACGCCTGCTGCGAAAAACTGTAGATGGTAGACTTCAGTTTTTCAATGTCTGTAAGTCGAGCGCGGCGTTCCTATTGAACATTAGCCCGGACATACTTGAGCTCCAGTAAAATCTCATTAATGACACTCGAAGCAGGCTGTGCCGTTGCCGTTTGTTTTGCACTGGTGCTGCGGCTCCGCCGAGGCACAGAGGTGGTTCTGCCCCTGGTAGGCTGCTGATGCGAACGCTCAGGTTGTCCTGACTTGGGAGCAGATTGGGTTGCTGGTGTACGTAATTTGCTTCGTTTAAGTTCCACAATCTCCGATCGCAGCTGTGCATTCTCCTCTCTAAGGGCGCGAAGCTCCAAACGCATCTCCGCCAGCTGAGTCAACAGTGCCCCGTTCCCGTGTATGTCGCTTGCTAATGGTTGTGATGTGGTGACATGAGTGCCCCGTTCTATCTGTGGCTTCTTGGCGACCGTAGCAGGTCGACCATTCCGTGTCACCATGTCAGCCCAGGAGACGCCATTTTAGATTTTATTTTGCTTTTGAATACTGGGAGCGGGCACTCTCGCTGGAAAGCGCGGGTCCACGACAAGGTGACCCTCTTTTTAGCACGCAGTGCAAAAGAGATTCCGGCCACACGGGATTCCGTCTTTTGTGCCCGTTCACAGTATCTACAGACCTGCGTGTGCGGGCAGTGCCTCGCCATATGGCCAATTTGGTGGCATGAGAAGAACACCATTCGCTTTGGCCGATATCGCGAGATTGTGACAATCGCAATGTAATATTTAACAACTTTGGGGACTTCTGGGGCATCAACAGTTCGGATGGCTTTGTTTGTTTTCCCGATTCTTTGGACTGAGAGCACTTCTGCCCGCTCGCATTGGACCCAGTTGAGAATGTCATCATTAGATTCTCCTGCTTCTACAGTTATAACCGCTTTTGAAGAGTTGCTGCGGTTAGGGATGTGCCAAATTTCAATCAACAGCGGGACGGTCTGGCCATCGTGCTGGAAAAACAAGCTGGTAGCCCGCAGAATGCGGTTGGTGTGTTCTTTATCGTAGACTGTGATCTGTACGTAGTTTTCAAATTGATCGTACCGGTACGTTCCCAATGCTGCCATTAC